>NC_092718.1:174227681-174531506 GCF_047496885.1 Scyliorhinus torazame
CCTTTTCTTGCCTATGTCGTTGGTACCGATGTGTACCACGACTTGTGACTGTTCCCCCTCCCCCTAAAGGATTCTAAAAACACGGTCCGAGACGTCACGGACCCTGGCACCCGGGAGGCAACATACCATCCATGAGTCTCTTTTGTTGCCACAGAACCGTCTATCTGTCCCTCTAACTAGCGAGTCCCCAATAACTATTGCTCTCCTGATCAACCTCCTTCTCTTCTGAGCCACAGGGACGAACTCAGTGCTGGAGATCCGTTCACCGTGGCTTACCCCTGGTAGGTTGTCCCCCTCAACAGTATCCAACAGTATCCAAAGCGGTATACTTGTTACGGAGGGGAACAACCACAGAGGATCCCTGCACTGACTGCTTCCTCTCAGCCCCTCTCACCGTCACCCATCTATCTTGATTCTTCGTAGTAACGACATCCCTGAAGCTACTATCTATGACCACCTCTGCCTCCCGAATGATCCGAAGTTCATCCAACTCCAGTTCCCTAACGCGGTTTCTGAGGAGCTGGAAATGGGTGCACTTCCCACAGATAAAATCAGCAGGGACACTGACGGCGTCCCTCACCTCAAACATTCTGCAGGACGAACATTGCACTGCCTTCCCTGCCATCCCCTCTAGATAGCTTGCAGATAAAACAAGAAAAAGAAAGAAAGAAAGAAAGAAAGAAAGAGCTGATATTCACTCAACCCCTTAGGTTAGAGGAGGTGGAAGGGTGGGGGACACTACAATTGTAGTGTCTCGGGTTTAGGAACTGCCCAACTTAAATACAGGTAAAAATAAAACACTTAAACAGCAACCACTGCGCCCCGCACGATAACAGCAATCAGCTGTAATGGGCCCGCGCAAACAATTTAAATCTTTACTACTTACCCAGCAGTCACTCTGTCCTCACTCCGGCCGGATTCAGCTGGAAACCCCCAACTGTAAGTTTTTTTAAAATTTACTCCCCTTCTCAGCAAGCACTCACTCAGCAACCACTGCGCCCCGCACTATAACAGATGATGTGGAGGTGAGGGTGGTCTGGGGGTGAGGGTGGTGTGGGAATAAGGGTGGTGTCGAGGCGGTGTTTGGGGGGGAGGAGGTTGACATGTGAGGCATGGGGACCTGCAACTCAGCATGGTCTCACTTGCTCGCTCGTGGCCGAACTCCACCCAGGCAACCTCTCTTTCCTCCGAGCCGACGGCCACGTCCAGGGCCCTCTGCTCTGCCACAGTGAGGGGCTGTGGATCCGGTGGTCCCCCTCCAATTTTCTCCACCCTCAGCGGTTATGAGCGGCCTTCTCCTGGGGCAGAGTGGAACAGAAAATACACAATGTTAGACAGTCTAAGATATGCAGTTTAAGGGTGGGTAGCTGGTGGCATCAGTGGTCAGGGCACCCGGCCATGGTACCAGTATGGATGTCGGCATGTGGTGCAGGATTGGGGTTCAGCCCCCCTCCAATCTGAGAAGCAATTATTTATCATGACTCTTCAGAGAAAAGTTCCAGAGCAGGTTTACTAGCTGAAGGCAGAAGTAGAATTCCATTGTGCAGCAGCAAAGGATGCCATTAGATCTCATGGAAGTCCAGCTTCAATACTTAAAGAGTGCAGTGTCAGGGGGCCTAGCAGGGCTGAGCTAAAGAAATTTAAGTTCTTGGCCAGAAAAGCTTTAAAAGAACTTTTAACTCAACAGCAGTCAAAATTGCTGATTTAAGACACATAGCAAACAGCCTAGTAGAGCCCTGTACTGGCTGATCTCGCTCCAAATGAAAAAAATTAAATTAAAAAATAATTGGCAATTAAAGAACCCAACAAAAGCTAGGAGTCAATGGTTTCAGAACTCAAAAATACTTAGATACTGTGGGGAAGGCACAGAAAGATTGATCCAAGTTGTCGCCAGCTCCAAGTTTACAACACAACCATGGAAAACGCTGTCACTACGTAAGCCTGCCAAAACTGACAAGCACAGGAAACCTTGTTGAGAAAAAGGGTACTGCAGCACAATCTTTCATTTAAAGCCATGCACACATTTAAAGTTTATGGATCAAAGATCTACCTTACCAGACCAGTTTGGACTCATGCAAGTGCCAAACCTGATGCAAAGTTGCTTGTCCTAGAGGAGAAATGTTGTAAATGATTGAAGCACATCAGGCCTCGGTAGAAATTTCCGAGGAAGTCCTTAACCTTCTGCTGAAGTAATCCTAATGCATTGAAGAATCCTCAATCAGAAATAATAAAAGCTTTTACAGAGCTTACAAATAGGGATAAAGAGCCTCCAGTAAAACCACGATCTGGTGTGGGCAGAACCTGTTCTGTTCTGCACTTGGATGGGGTCTATGTACTGGCACTTTAATAATCTGGTACTGGAGGATGAGCAGATCTTGGACTCATTCCATAGTTTCTGAGCTGGCTGGAGAAGGAAGAGGGGAGGCTTCTCCTCTTTGAGGTTATGGTGGGATTTGGGCAAGACGCACATCTGTGTCTACTGTCAGAAGTATGCAAAGGGGTTGATGAAGAGGTAAAAATCCAAGATCGAGGAGTTGGAGAAGCAGGTGTTTAACCTGGAGTCACACCTTGATCAGCCAGGTGAGGATCTGACCCTGCAGTCAGTGTACAAAGTGCAGAAGGGCGTGCGAGGGATCTGAAATTTGTCGGGTCCTGAGGCACGCTTGTGAAATCGTGGATCTAGTTCCTCAAGGAATTGGATTGTGGTTCCTCCTTCTTCTACTTGCTGCAAAAAAGGCAGGGGGTTCGTCAACAGCCCCATACGCTGCTGGCCAACAATGGATCCCTGGTCTCTGGAGGGAATGGCAAGACTCAAGTCTATTACTCTCCTTGATTATCTCTGGATCCACCTATCGAGGATGCTCGCAAAATTTTGTGGAAGGTCCTGCTTAATGCCCCTTTCAACCTGGGGGAGCTGACCTGCGTCCTCATCAGCCTTTCCAGGGACTAATTCCCAGGGCTGGACGGGCTGACTGTGGAGTTCTTCAGAGCACTCTGGGACATTCTGGGAATTGACTGGACAGAGATCCAGGGGGAGAGTATAATGACTGGGAAGATGCCCCTCTTGAGGCGCAGGGCAGCTATTGCTCTGCTGCATAAAAGGGGTGATCTCCACCTCAAGAACGGGCACCCGGTCTTCCTCCTCAGCACAGGGTACAAAATGTTTGCCAGGGTGGTAGCTTGGTGCCTTGGCCCCATGCGGGACCACTTAAGCCATCCTGATGAGTCCTACGTGGCCCTACGTCCGAGCCTTCTCAATAAAATCCATCACTTTGGAGATATTGCTGGAATTACAGTGGATTAATAGGTAGCCACCAAGGAAATTCTACCCTGAAGTGTTTACGTGTGTTTTTTTCACCTCCCCTCCACCTCCAAATCAGCCAGGATTTGACAAGTTACTTTGGATTGCAGGATCAGTCGATCAGAATCTTAAATAATTTTACTTATGCAGATAATTACCGGTGGCAGGCGATATCCTGAATAGTGCTTGCCGCTTGAGCCCCTTGGCAGTGAAAATCCATCCTCATACTCAGCTCTGAGCCATCGTTTTAATGCGATATCAGATGCTCCAAGTAAAGGGCTGATCCTGAATGCATGGAAAAACAATCAACATTTTATTTTGAACACCAAATTTTATCATTGCAGTTCGATGTGCAATCTAGAAGGAAGGCAAATATCTGTACATTCATGTCACCTTTGATTAATCGAAAACTATGTTTTTATTAGGTATGAAGAATGAGCGTGTTATTTTAAGTTGAATGTCATGCAAATTGCGCAATATTCATTTGGCCTAAAACAAAAAAACCTCTGTCTTCCATATTTCTTTACAAAGTTAACAAAACAAAGAGATTGTTTCCAAGAAGCCCATTGAGGACAGTATAAATAGGCCAGACAACCAAAGTAAACAGAGCCTGTGTCACTGTTCTTCTTACTAAAATCGAGTGTCAATAATTCCTATAAAGGGAGGGATTTCCATGTCCCCACTTTTGACCCCATCCCCCTGAAATGTTTTTCTGCGGTGGAGATGGCCAGCAACTAGCCAGTGGCGGGATCTTCGGGGCCTGCCACTGTCAACAGGCTTTCCCAGTGTTCACACCGCCTGCCACTGTGGCACGTGTGGCAGGGGTTGAGGGGGAAGGTGAGTGGGGTGGGGGGGAGGGGGGGGCGGGTGCACTATCGACGGGACTGGAAGATCTCTCTGGCGGTAGTGGCTGGAAAGCTGCCTTTGTACCTGAAATCAGTAACTTAGAAACATTTTTTAAAAGGGAAAATACTTTACACTTACCAACATTATCTCAGAGCTGAAGGGGATGATTTTAAGCCCGCACTAGCCTTGCGCAAGATCAGTGGCGCGCCGCAAAATCGGCAGAGAATTGGAAAAAGCGAATCTCTCCGGTGAGATCATAATTCCAGATTTTCAACCCCCTTTGCCAGTGGAGCAAAGCGATAAACTCTGCGGGAGCTCAGGATCCTCGGATTAATATATTAGCATGTCATTAGCGAGCACTCACTCCGGGGCTTCCCCGCTCAATGAATATCCAGTGGGCACTGGTGTGACATCATGATGGCGCCATGTACAATGTTACATAAACGTGAACCTGGCATAACCTGGGTCACTTGCAGACCTTACCTACCCTTCATGTCGGGGTGACCCTTGCTTTCAAGGGGTTTGGAGGTTGGCATCGCTTCCCGTGCCCTCCTTCTGGGCTTATGCCCAAATTGCCGCTGAGGGAGTGCCCTTCCATAGTGAGAGCTGGGAAGTGGGAAGGAGGAGGTGAAAACAGACGTTTGGTACTGGGGGGGTCACTGTGAGGTTCTTAGGTGAGGTTCCTGGAGAGGCCAGGCTGCAAGGACGGAGTAGGGGACTGAGGAATGGGATGCATCTGTGTATCATGAGGCCTGAAGACCCTTTCACTGGGGATAGAACGACTGCAGAGTGAGTTGAACTCCACACTCGGGCAGCACTGTGAGGACAAAGGGGTTAAGCTAAATGGAAGTTCAAATGCACTTGTCAGGGGAGCATGAATGTCAGGAATTAGTGTTCGGGTGGATGGCTGTGACTGATGGAAGGCTTGTCAAGTCTGCAGCCCCTGTGACCTGGGAGAATCAGGGTGTCCTCTAGGAATGTGCTTGTCATGTTAATTGCAGGCTTCACTTGAATCAGTTGTGCCTCATCTGCCACAAAAGGCAATCACTTGCCTGAAATGCTACCTAACCCTTCCTTGACTAGTCAATTGTGCCAATGAAGTCTGTAGAGCCAAACACCAGTGCGACTGATTAGAGTCAAGTTCTTAACCCTTTAGTTGACCCCAAGCATTGAACTTCCAATGCTCATATACACGTTAACATTACATTACACGGATGACATTAATGTGTACCCCGATGCAAGGTGTTATGGAGAAGGTGTTCAAGATCATGATGGAGGGCCATCTTTGACACTGGTCCCATGCATTCACTCAACTGCCTTTTCACATAAAACCAGAAATTGAGATTCTCGGGGGTCTACACACCTCTTCCATGTGGAATTGAGAGGGACAACTGTGGGGAAGTGGCTATGATTTGAGAGGGGAGGATGTGATGCTTGGTGGAGAGGTTTTCTGACAGTGGACATCCTACCTGATGCTGTCGGAGCTTCCGTGCCGGAGAGGACTACGTCTGCCCCAAGGGAGAGTGGAGCTCCTGGTCTTGCAAGAGCTGACACCAAATGGAATGGGAGGACACACAAATGGAATGGGAGGACTGGGACCAGGTGAGCAAAGGACGCCAGAGCCTAGGGCTTCACCCACTTAGCAGGCATATCCCCGGTATAGGCTGTGATCGACTGCACCCACATGGCCCTACAGTCTCCATGGCATAATGTGATGCCATTCATGAAACCCAAGGAACACCACTCTATCAATGTCCAACTCATTTGTAACCATACGATGTGCATAATGCAGGTGTGTGCCTGTCTCCCGGGGTGGTCCATGACAGTTACATCTGGTGCTCACCCACTGTGGCGTGTGACATCTCATCAGTACTGTGGTGCCAGCAGTAGGTTCTCATGATGGTGCCCAAGTTCATGGGAAGGTCACTAAAGCCATTGGCTGGACTCTGGGGGAGAATGATGATGACATGCTTCTGTTATGGGCCAGGGTTTAGAGCACCCCAAAGTGTAACATGGAGTTCACCTGACCCACAACTTTTAATGGATTGTGGTATGAGGAGCACATGGCCCATTTTACAGGTGGGGTACAGCAGAAATGGAAAAGTATTTTTCAAAGCAAAACAATGTTTATTCTATGAACTCAAGTTAACCTTTTTAAAACATACAATGAGCATCTCAGCAACCATGAATTCAAATACAACCCCCAAAGACTACAACACTAAGTAAACCTTTAAGCTTTCCTTTTTAACATCCATACGACTTAAAACACCTTTTACTAGAAGCACATCAGGTTAAAGTCACTACTGTTATTAGTTTTAAATCACCAGGATCGATTTACAGTCTTTCGATTACAGAGAGAGATTCATACACCTTCTGGCTGTGGCTGCAGCTTTCTAGCTCTACCCACTCTCTGACATCACTGCAGTAGTAAACACCCATTTCTTAAAGGTACTCTCACGACAGATATTTATATACACACCCATTTATAAACACCCATTTCGAAAAGGTACTCCCACATGACACCTCCCCCCAGAAAAAAAAACCCATCAACTTCAAGATGATTTCACTTTTCACCTTTTTACTATCCTTTAAGAAATACACATAGTAAATATACTTTTTCGTTTCAAAAAACAACACACGCAAACAGGTATAATAATATAGTCCATTTTTTTTTGTTCTTCTTCCTCATTGACAATCTCTTTGAGCAAGAAGGTCTCTGCACGATCTGTCCATTTCTCTACACCTCGGCATTTCTCTTTAAAGTCAGATACTTTAGTTCAATCTGATCACAGAGTCCCTTGTAATTCTCCAACACAGGAGCATTGTTTACCACAGCTTTCAGGCAGTTAAATGCCTGTTGAAAGTCCGCTGTCCATTGAAATTTTTGACATTTCTTCAGCAAGTCCATCAGTAGAGCAATCATGCTACAAAACCTTTGCACAAATATTTGATCAAATCCACTCATGCCAAGAACTCACATTATTTCCCTTTGTCTTGAGAGTATCGGAAACTCCTCAATAACTGTTCGTTTCACATCCCGTGTGACCATTCGACCCTGTCCGATTGTATGGCCAAGGAAAGTGACTTGGGCTTTTCCAAATTCACTTTTGGCTAGGTTTATCACCAAACCCGCATCCTGAAGTTGATTGAATAATTCCATCAGATGTTTTAAATGTTCTGTCCATGTCTGGCTGAAAATTACCAGATCGTCGATGTATACCGCACAATTGGGTAATCCTGAAACCACTGTATTAGTTAACCGTTAAAATGTGGCTGGGGTGTTTTTCATGTCAAATGGCATAACTTTGAATTGGTACATGCCATCTGGAGGCACAAAAGCTGAAATCTCCTTCACCCTTTCGGATAAAGGTACCTGCCAGTAACCTTTAAGTAAACCCAATTTGGAAATAAAAGCTGATTGTCCCACTTCATAGATTATCATAGAATTTACAGTGCGGAAGGAGGCCATTCAGCCCATCGAGTCTGCACCGGCTCTTGGAAAGAGCACCCCACCCAAGGTCAACACCTCCACCCTATCCCCATAACCCAGTAACCCCACCCAACACTAAGGGCAATTTTGGACACTATGGGCAATTTAGCATGGCCAATCCACCTAACCCGCACATCTTTGGGCTGTGGGAGGAAACCGGAGCACCCGGAGGAAACCCACGCACACACGGGGAGGATGTGCAGACTCCACACAGACAGTGACCCAAGCCGGGAATCGAACCTGGGACCCTGGAGCTGTGAAGCAATTGTGCTATCCACAATGCTACCGTGCTGCCCCTCAATGCAATCCTCCAAACGTGGGATGGGATAAGAGTCTGTTCTTGTAACTACATTAACCTTTCTATAGTCCACATACAACCGTTGGGTGCCATCTGGTTTAGGTACCATCACTATGGTTGAGCTCCATTTCAATTATGCCACTTTTAAGCATACTCTCAATCTCTTTGTTAACCTGTGCCAATTTTAAAGGGTTAAGTTGATATGGATGTTGTTTGATTGGAACAGCATTTCCCATATATACATCATGTATAGCCATTTTAGTACTTCCCAATTTATCTCCACAAACTTGCCCATGTGATATCAATAACTCTCTCAGGTCAGTTTGTTTTTCCTCTGGAAGGTAACTCTAGATTTATCCCAATTTTTAAAAACATCCTCATTTTCCAATTTAATTTGAGGTATGTCAAATTCACAGCCATCTGCATTTGATACGTCACTTTGAGTTAGAATCATTAAAACCTCCTCCTTTTTCTCTCCTTCCCTTTCAAAGTACCTTTTAAGCATATTCACATGACACACTCGGTGAGTCTTCCCTCTATCTGGTGTTTTTACCACATAATTCACCTCACTTAATTTCCTTTCAATCTGATAAGGTCCACAAAACCTAGCTTTTAAAGGTTCACCTACCACTGGTAACAACACTAAAACTTTATCTCCACAGGCAAAACTACGAACTTTGGATTTCTTGTGTGCTACCCGTTTCATCACATTTTGTGCAACTTTTAAACGTTGTCTTGCCAATTCACCTGCCCTATTTAATCATTCCCTAAAATTTGACATGTAATCCAATAATGTAATTTCCGATTGCTCACTCACCAATTTTTCCTTAATCAATTTAAGTGGTCCTCTTACCTCATGACCAAAAATTAGTTCAAAAGGACTGAATTTGGTTGATTCATTAGGTGCATCCTAATTGCAAACAGTACGAATGGAATTCCTTTATCCCAATCCTCTGGATAATCTTGACAATAAGCCCTCAACATTGTCTTTAATGTCTGATGCCACCTTTCTAATGCACCCTGCGATTCTGGATGGTTCGCAGTTGATTTAAATTGTTTTATTCCTAAGCTATCCAAAACTTCTTTGAATAACCTTGAGGTAAAATTTGATCCTTGATCCAATTCTATTTCTGTGGGTAGTTCATATCTAGTAAAGAATTTAAGTAATTCCTCCACAATCTTTTTAGCTGTAATATTACATACTGGAATGGCCTCTGGAAACCTAGTAGACACATCCATTATAGTCAAAAGATATTGATTCCCACTTTTCGTTTTAGGAAGCAGTCCTACACAATCAATTAGGACCCTTGTAAAAGGTTCCTCAAATGCTGAAATGGGTATTAAGGGTGCTGGTTTTATCAATGCTTGAGGTTTCCTTATCACTTGACATGTGTGACATGATTGACAAAATTTAACTACATCTTTATGTAGTCCAGGCCAATAAAAATGTTTCTGGATTTTAGCTTGAGTTTTCCTTATTCCCAAATGACCTCCCACTGGTACCTCATGTGCAACTCCCAACACCTCCTTTCTATACCTACCGGCAATACTACTTGATGAACTTCTGCCCACTTTTCATCCGCCTGCATATGTAAAGGTCTCTATTTTCTCATCAAGATATCACTTTTACGGTAATAACACTCTGGTATACACTCAGATTCCTCTTCCGTGTATGCTTTCTGATACATCCGTTTTATTTCTACATCTTTCTGTTGTAACTCTGCCAATTTTCCTGAACTAAGAATATCCACCTCATCCTCCACCTGTTCTTGTTCTTTTTCAACCATCTGATCAAAAATCGTTTCTGATAATTGCACTTCAACTTCATCTTCACTCTTTGATTTCTCCTCTTGTCTTAACCTGTGACTTTGCGACCTCACTACACAATCTGAAAAATCCCAGGATATTCATCCTTCAACACTTCAGTTGGCTGATTTTCTACTGGCTTAACAACCACCGTAGGCATCACTCCCGCCTGCAATCCAGCTGTATCATTACTCAAGATAAACTGTATTCCTGTACAAGATAGTTTTTCTATTACTCCTACTACCACTTCACCACACTTCACTGGACTTTCCAACCTTACCTTATATAATGGAACACTACTCCTCTCACCCTGAATTCCACCTATTCCCACCTTTTCTGGCAATATTCTTCCCAAACTACATAACTCCTCATCTCTTACCATTGAAGATTGATCAGCTCCCGTATCTCTTAAAATTGTGACTTCTTTGCCTGCTCCTCCTGATACACATGAGTAAACTTTATCCATGTAAATTAAAAGTAAATTCTTTAAAGACATCTGACACCTTCTTATCAATCACCTCTTGATTAGGCTGTACAATCTTTTGCGCCTCCTTCGCTTCACTTGGGCTTTCCTTTACCCCTTTAACAAACCCTACTGTCTTATCCTGTTTTACCACATCAGCCTTCCCAGTGCTTTTCTTCAACCACCAACGCTGTGACTTTACATGGCCTAGTTTATTACAGTGAAAACACTTGAAAGTTTTCATTTTTTTCCCACCCTCCTGGATTTCTGTTTTAATCTGAGGTACACTCTCCTTATTATCTCCCATCAGATCACCTTTACCTTTACCACTCGAGTATTTCTCATGTCCCCAGTTTCTATCCCTCACAGGCTGAAACTGATGTCGGAAACCAAGCTTTGATTTATGAACTAATTCATAATCAGCTGCCATTTCCGCTGCTAATCTCACAGTTTTAACCCTTTGCTCTTCCATGTGAGTTCTGACTACATCCGGAATTGAATTTTTAAACTCCTCCAAAAGTATAATTTCTCTGAGAGCTTCATACGTTTGGTCTATTTTCACAGCCCTTATCCACCTATCAACATTACTCTGTTTGATCCTTTCAAACTCCATATATGTTTGACCAAATCCTTTCCTTAAATTTCTAAACCTTTGCCTGTTAGCTTCAGGCTCTAGTTCATATGCACCTCAGATGGATTTTTTCACCTCCTCATACGTCCCAGATACCTCCTCCGGTAGTGATGCAAACACTTCACTAGCCCTACATATCAGCTTTGTTTGAATCAGTAATACCCACATGCCCTGAGGCCATTTCATTTGTTTAGCCACCTTCTCAAATGAAATGAAAAACGTCTCTACTTCCTTCTCGTCAAACCTCGGCAATGCTTGGACATATTTAAATAGATCCCCACCAAGCGTTCGACTTTGACGCTCTTTCTCACTATCCTCATCACTATCATCCAACTGTACGTTTCCCTTTATGCCTCCCAATTTTAACTGACTGTCATGTTTCATGGCCATTTTCTGAAGTTTAAACTCTATCTCTTTGTCTTTTTCCCTGATCAGTATCTCCCTTTCTCTTTCTTTTTCTTCTGCTAGGGCTTTTCTGTTTCCTTTCTTCTCTCTCTTTTTCTTCTCTCTCTCTTTTTCTTCTCTCTCTCTTTTTCTTTCCCTTTCTTTTTCCTTTCTCTCTCTTTCGTATTAAAGCTGCTTCAATTGTTTCTCATGTTTCATTTGTTTAATTTGCAACAGAATTTTTGCTATTTCCAATGAACTGTATCTCAGGCAACTTTAAATGCTTAGACACCGTCATAATTACCTCATCTTTTCGCATTTTGTCAGGTAATGTTAACTGCAATGTTTTTGCCAAATCTAACAGTCTGCTTTTAGTCTCAGTCTGTAAGATACTGCATGTGACTGTCTCCACCCCCAAAAACTTCAGAGCCTCTGAAAGAGCAATTGTCCACAACACACTCCCCACTTAAACTAGAATACCACACCTGAAAAGCAACCACAATATGCTCACCCCTCACTGTCTTTAAGTTCACTCAGCCAATCCAATAGATAGACTTTTATCCCGGAGAAGCCCCCAGTTTGTTATGGGCCAGGGTTTAGAGAACCCCAAAATGTATCATGGAGTTTACCTGACTCACAACTTTTACGAGATTGTGGTATGGGGAGCACATGGCCCACTCTACAGGTTTGGTACAGCAGAAATGGAAAAGTAATTTTTAAAGCAAAACAATGTTTATTCTCTGAACGCAAGTTAACCTTTTTAAAACATATCGTGAACATCTTAGCCACCATTAATTCAAATACAACCCCCAAAGACTACTACACTAATACACCTTTAAGCTTTCTTTTTTAACATCCATACGACTTAAAACACCTTTAAAACACATCAGGTTAAAGTCACTACCGTTATTAGTTTTAAATCACCAGGATCGATTTACAGTCTTTAGATTACAGAGAGAGATTCATACACCTCCTGGTTGTGACTGCAGCTATCCAGCTCTACCCACTCTCTGACATCACTGCAGTGGTAAACGCCCATTTCTTAAAGGTACTCCTACTACAGATATTTATTTACACACCCATTTATAAACACCCATTTCTTAAAGATACTCTCACCTGACACTTCAAGGACAGAGTGATGGGTGATGAAGGTAGAAATTGTTATATATTATATTTGTTGCAGTGATGTGTTTAAACGCCTAGGTTAAGGTATACATTTGTTGCAGTAATATCATTAAAGAACCTTGGTTAAGGTACCCAGACGTGTGTCTGCTAAAGTTGTCATTAAGGAATCGTAAAAGAGTGAGGTAATTATTGACTTTAAACACTTGCTTGATTACACATTAAGGGCAAATGGAATTGTGTTTTTATGGTTGGAGATTTTCTGGAGTGTAGATAATTCATGGGGCTTGTGGTGTTTAGTTCGAGCTAAGTAGGTCATGGAACTTAGTGGGATAGAGATTAAGTAATTAATGGGAGGAACCAGGTAAGTCTGTAGTTTTGCAGTTTGCTGTTGGATTTGAGTCTGATAAGACAGAAGTGCACTGGATCTGCTCTTGAAAGGAAATCTCTCCAAGTATCTCTCCACAGCTAAGCTATTAAACCTGTTTTGTTAACTTTATTTATAAATAGCATTCAAACTTTTATTTTTCCTCAGGTGTTATTGTGCGGGGCGCAGAGGTTGCTGAGTGAGTGCTTGCTGAGAAGGGGAGTGAATAACAGGTAAGCTCTTTCTTTTTTTATCTAGAGGGGATGGCAGGGAAGGTAATGCAATGTTCCTCCTGCAGAATGTTTGAGGTGAGTGACGCCGTCAGTGCCCCTGCTGATTTCATCTGTGGGAAGTGCACCCATCTCCAGCTCCTCAGAAACCGGGTTAGGGAACTGGAGCTGGAGCTGGATGAACTTCGGATCATTCGGGAGGCAGAGGTGGTCATAGATAGAAGCTTCAGGGATGTAGTTACTCTGAAGAATAAAGATAGATGGGTGACGGTGAGAGGGGCTGGGAGGAAGCAGTTAGTACAGGGATCCCCTGTGGTCATTCGCCTTAGTAACAAGTATACCGCTTTGATACTGTTGGGGGGGGGGGGGGACTTACCAGGGGTAAGCCATAGGGTACAGGTCTCTGCACAGAGTCTGTCCCTGTTGCTCAGAAGGGAAGGGGGGAGAGGAGTAGAGCATTAGTCATTGGAGACTCCATAGTTAGGGGGATAGAAAGGATATTCTGTGGGAACGAGAGAGACTCGCGGTTGGTGTGTTGCCTCCCAGGTGCCAGGGTGCGTGATGTTTCGGATCGTGTTTTCGGGATCCTTAAGGGGGAGGGGAAGCAGCCCCAAGTCGTGATCCATATAGGTACCTATGACATAGGTAGGAAAAGGGATAGGGATGTAAGGCAGGAATTCAGGGAGCTAGGGTGGAAACGTAGACCTAGGACAAACAGAGTTATTATCTCTGGGCTGTTACCCGTGCCACGTGATAGCGAGACGAGGAATAGGGACAGAGAGGAGTTGAACACGTGGCTACAGGGATGGTGCAGGAGGGAAGGTTTCAGATTTCTGGATAATTGGGGCTCATTCTGGGGTCAGTGGGACCTCTACAAACGGGATGGCCTACCTCTGGACCAGAGGGGTACCAATATCCTGGAGGGGAAATTTGCTAATGCTCTTCGGGAGGGTTTAAACTAGTTCAGCAGGGGCTTGGGAACCTGAATTGTAGCTCCAGTATACAGGAGGTTGAGAGTAGTGAGGTCATGAGTACGGTTTCAAAGTTGCAGGAGTGTATTGGCAGGCAGGAAGGTGGTTTCAAGTGTGTCTTCTTCAATGCCAGGAGCATCCGGAATAAGGTGGGTGAACTTGCGGCATGGGTTGGTACCTGGGACTTCGATGTTGTGGCCATTTCAGAGACATGGATCGAGCAGGGACAGGAATGGTTGTTGCAGGTGCCGGGGTTTCGATATTTCAGTAAGCTCAGGGAAGGTGGTAAAAGCGGTGGAGGGGTGGCATCGTTAGTCAAGGACAGTATTACGGTGGCAGAAAGGACGTTTGATGAGGACTCGTCTACTGAGATAGTGTTGGCTGAGGTTAGAAACAGGAAAGAAGAGGTCACCCTGTTAGAGGTTTTCTATAGGCCTCCGAAAAGTTCCAGAGATGTAGAGGAAAGGATTGCAAAGATGATTCTGGATAGGAGCGAAAGTAACAGGGTAGTTGGTATGGGGGACTTTAACTTTCCAAATATTGACTGGAAACGCTACAGTTCGAGTACTTTAGATGGGTCCGTTTTTGTCCAATGTGTGCAGGAGGGTTTCCTGACACAGTATGTAGATAGGCCAACAAGAGTCGAGGCCATATTGGATTTGGTATTGGGTAATGAACCAGGACAGGTGTTAGATTTGGAGGTAGGTGAGCACTTTGATGATAGTGACCACAATTCGATTACGTTTACTTTTGTAATGGAAAGGTATAGGTATATACCGCAGGGCAAGAGTTATGTCTGGGAGAAAGGCAATTATGATGCTATGAGGCAAGACTTAGGATGCATCGGATGGAGAGGAAAACTGCAGGGGATGGGCACAATGGAAATGTGGAGCTTGTTCAAGGAACAGCTACTGCGTGTCCTTGATAAGTATGTACCTGTCAGGCAGGGAGGAAGTGGTCGAGCAAGGGAACCGTGGTTTACTAAAGCAGTCAAAACACTTGTCAAGAGGAAGAAGGAGGCTTATGTAAAGATGAGACATGAAGGTTCAGTTAGGGCGCTCGAGAGTTACAATTAGCTAGGAAGGACCTAAAGAGAGAGCTAAGAAGAGCCAGGAGGGGACATGAGAAGTCTTTGGCAGGTAGGATCAAGGATAACCCTAAAGCTTTCTATAGATATGTCAGGAATAAACGAATGACTAGGGTAAGAGTAGAACCAGTCAAGGATAGTTGTGGGAAGTTGTGCTTGGAGTCCGAGGAGATAGGAGAGGTGCTAAATGAATATTTTTCATCAGTATTCACACAGGAAAAAGACAATGTTGTTGAGGAGAATACTGAGATTCAGGCTACTAGACTAGAAGGGCTTGAGGTTCATAAGGAGGAGGTGTTAGCAATTCTGGAAAGTGTGAAAATAGATAAGTCCCATGGGCCGGATGGGATTTATCCTCGGATTCTCTGGGAAACTAGGGAGGAAATTGCTGAGCCTTCGGCTTTGATCTTTAAGTCATCTTTGTCTACAGGAATAGTGCCAGAAGACTGGAGGATAGCAAATGTTGTCCCCTTGTTCAAGAAGGGGAGTGGAGACAACCCCGGTAACTATAGACCAGTGAGCCTTACTTCTGTTGTAGGCAAAATCTTGGAAAGGTTTATCAGAGATAGGATGTACAATCATCTGGAAAGGAATAATTTGATTAGAGATAGACAGCACGGTTTTGTGAAGGGTAGTTCGTGCCTCACAAACCTTATTGAGTTCTTTGAGAAGGTGACCAAACAGGTGGATGAGGGTAAAGCAATTGATGTGGTGTATATGGATTTCAGTAAAGCGTTTGATAAGGTTCCCCACAGTAGGCTACTGCAAAAAATACGGAGGCATGAGATTCAGGGTGATTTAGCAGTTTGCATCAGAAATTGGCTAGCTGGAAGAACACAAAGGGTGGTGGTTGATGGGAAATCTTCAGACTGGAGTCCAGTTACTAGTGGTGTACCACAAGGATCTGTTTTGGGGCCACTGCTGATTGTCATTTTTATAAATGACCTGGAGGAGGGCGTAGAAGGATGGGTGAGTAAATTTGCAGATGACACTAAAGTCGGTGGATTTGTGGACAGTGCGGACGGATTTTACAAGTTACAGAGGGACATAGATGAGCTGCAGCGCTGGGCTGAGAGGTGGCAAATGGAGTTTAATACAGAAAAGTGTGAGGTGATTCATTTTGGAAGGAATAACAGGAAGACAGAGTACTGGGCTAGTGGTACGATTCTTGGCAGTGTGGATGAGCAGAGAGATCTCGGTGTCCATGTACATAGATCCCTGAAAGTTGCCACCCAGGTTGGGAGAGTTGTTAAGAAGGCGTACGGTATGTTAGCTTTTATTGGTAGAGGGATTGAGTTTCGGAGCCACGAGGTCATGTTGCAGCTGTACAAAACACTGTTGCGGCCGCATTTGGAGTATTGCGTGCAGTTCTGGTCGCCGCATTATAGGAAGGATGTGGAAGCATTGGAAAGGGTGCAGAGGAGATTTACCAGAATGTTGCCTGGTATGGAGGGAAGATCTTATGAGGAAAGGCTGAGCTACTTGCGACTGTTTTCGTTAGAGAAAAGAAGGTTAAGAGCTGACTTAATTAAGGCATACAAGATGATCAGAGGATTGGATAGGGTGGACAGTGAGAGCCTTCTTCCTCGGATGGTGATGTCTAGCACGAGGGGACGTAGCTTTAAATTGAGGGGAGATAGATATAAGACAGATGTCAGAGGAAGGTTCTTTAGTCAAAGAGTAGTAAGGGCGTGGAATGCCCTGCCTGCAACAGTAGTGGACTCGCCAACACTAAGGACATTCAAATGGTCATTGGATAGACATATGGACAATAAGGGAATAGTGTAGATGGGCTTTCGTGTGGTTTCACAGGTCGGCGCAACATCGAGGGCCGAAGGGCCTGTACTGTGCTGTAATGTTCTATGTTCTAACTGTACTGGGTTGCTTAACTGGAGTTAGTAGCAGGTATAGATAGTACGTTTAAGTTTTTCCTTGAGTTTAAGAAATGTTTAACTGATATTTCTTTGAAGTCAATGTGATTCATTCAGTGTTTAAATTAAAGTTTGTTTTAACATAAAAGATACCTGTTAGTCAGAGTCATCACTCCTGAGGTGAAGTTTCCTTTCCTCAGATTCACAAATTAACATTTTTTTTAGCTTTCTTGTCCAATACCCTAAAAACTGTTGGGGTCTGGTCCTGTATCCTAACAGATGTTCCTCTCATTCTCAGTGATATGTCTGACTCCTGCCTGACAGAGCGATGAACACGTATTGCCAATGAATAGACTTTTCATGGGGTTCAGATATGCTGGATAACCCTCATCTGTTGCTGTCCTCTCCAAGGTCAGGGGTTGTGGTGTTTTCCACAAACTAACATCTGAGGTGGGCAGCCTCTCAACACTTTGTCAGCCCATGGGCTACTCGTCATTGGAGAAGAGTGGCAGAAATGAGAGACCTGAGTGCTGATGCTGAAGGGGTGGGGGGTGGGGAGGAGGGGAGGTGGCCATGCCAGCAGCACCTCATCTTTACTGAGTAATCAGTGTGGGAGGTGGGAGAGAGCGCTGCCATTATCACACTGCACAGGGATGAAGTGTGCGAGGGGGCTTGCAGAACATGGTGCCCTGAAATGACAGTGTGGAGGATCTGGTGGAGAACAAAGTGATGTTTAATGCAAGAATTATATTACAATGATGGCCTATCTCAACTTATCTCAACTAATGCCGAGGTTCACGTATGCCGACTGTTTTTTACTCTTCCTCACCTTCCCACCACATCTAGGTGTATCCCCAGGATTCACAGCTGAGGCTGAGGCAGCCTACTGCCTTCCATGCCCTGTTACCTGAGATGACCTTGGTGGGCATCTCCTGGGGGGCCTGGACGTTGAGGGCCTGGGCTTACTTTCAGGCAGCACAGGTGTTGCAGTGCTACCCTCCTCAGTGAGCTGGGCTGGAGGTGTATCGCTCACAGGAGATTGGCTTGACATTCCCGGTGTCCGCTGAGTGCAGGGCCCTGGGCTGTGTGTCTGCTTATCCTCTTCCCTTACGATGTCCATGGGCTCCTGTCTTACTCCATGGGATAGAGGGGCAGCTGAAGAGAGATCCAGAAGCCTTGCTGTCCTCTGGCGCTGACACTCGTGGATTCCTACCAGTGCCTGTACCATGCAGTTGAAGCCCTGCACCATGGAGCTCATGCCATCAGCCATTGAGGTCATGTCCTTTGCCATTGAGGTCATAAGCTGAGCCATGGAGCGGACATCCCCCGCCATGGGGAGCACCTCAGGCACCAAGGTCTCCACTGCGGACTTCACATTCGCTGTGTTGGCCTCATTGTGTAGGAGTGACAGCACCATCACCATGAACAGAAGGTGATGGGACTCCTCCAGGCAGCCTTGGAGTCCGAGGATGGATGCTGTCATCCCTTCCTGATGCTTGAGACTCTGCCTTTGCAATCCCAGCAGCTCTGGGATGATCGGATTGAAGGGCACGCCACTGGCCAGGGGCTCAGCAGAGTCCTGGGCCCCGGTATCACTCCGAGAACCGGTTCCCTTGGACGTTCCTTTCTCCAACTTCTGTGGATCTTCGATTGTGAGGTGCTCACCAGTGAGTGACGCAGAAGCCTGCCTATTAGTTAATCCCACCAAGGTCTGAGTATCTGAGCTATTGCAGGGTGCGGGTGACAGACATCATGGGATTTATTCTCCGCCCCGTCGTGCCACATTTCTGTTTTACCCCACCGGGGGGATGCTCCGTTACACCGGCTGGTCAATGGGGTTTCCCATTGTGGGGCAGCCCCACGCCGTCGTGAAACCCCCGGGCTGCCGGTAAAATGGAGCATCCAGCCGGCGGAAAATCCAACCCCATGTCTCTTCATTGGTGGTGTCCAAGAAATCTCCCTCGGAGCTGCCCTCTTCCATAGTTTTCATGGGTCATGGTCCTGGCTGCTCGTCTGATTGCAAAGGAAGGAAGATGGCATTCATGCATCATGGAAGATGAATCCTAGAACAGTGCTTATTCACAGGAGGCTTGAAGAATGACTGTGTGACCTGAGGGTTCTCACTTTTGTCTGCGACCCTCACTTCACGCTCTTCACGGGTCTTGCTCTCACTGCCCAGCCAAGGCCTCTTTCCTCAAAGGGTGTAAGGCATCTGAGCTTGTACGTAGCTCCATCTGATTTCCCTCGCTCGTGCATGTTATGCGCGATTTTGTCCTGCAACGAGACACATGGGGACAGTATAGGTGGGAATCCTGCCAGTTTAGATGGTAATGAGGTGTGACATGCATGGGACTTGAGTATGTAGAAGGGACTTTAGTTGGCGGATTAGTTGCCTTAATACCCTGTACTCAATTTAACCAGCTACTTGACTATATTTCATGGAAATAGGCACTTGGCAAAGCATGCTGGATATTTAGCCTTATTTTTAGTCAAGAAGTTCTGTATGAAACAGTCAGAAGGTCATACAATGTAAACAAGCGTACAGCTGCACATTGTTTTGCTGACAGCAGACAATTATTATTTTTCTTAGGCGAGGAACTCAAGGCCTGTTATTAAACTCTAACTCCAGCCTGCTCGCTTTTCTGTCTTTTTGCTAATCTAAAGAATGCCTTTTGTCCTAGATATTGCTTACTGTATCATATAAATTGCTTGCCTTACCTTTGTAAAGCGGGGACAATTGGAATGCCTGTGGTCTCTCTAATCCCCCCACAAACTTCATGTTAATTAAAGGACCTTTGGCGAAAACTTGAAGTGCTGACTTATAATTTCTGCGACAGAGTAGGAGCGGAAATGTGAGGAACAGAGTAGATACTGGGGAGTCCATGAGAACTAGGGGGAGAGGGGAGGATGGCCTGGTTACAGGTTGGCAACTGCAAGGTGGCTGGCTAAAAGATCATCTTGGAGGTGTGAGGGGTGTGTGAGGGGGTGCAGCAAGAGACTGGAGGTGATAGACTTGCCCTGGCTGCGTGAAGGAGCTCATTTATCTTCTTGCGGCAGTGGTACCCAGTCCTCTTGTGCAGTGAGCTGGCATTGACTAAGGCTGCACTGCCTCCCAGGAGAGGGTGGTTACCTTGCTGGAAGGATGGCTCTGTGACAGTGGATAAAGAACATCCTGCCTCTGTTGCACACCATCCAGGAGTCTGGTCAGGGCTCCCTCTGAGAAATGCAGTGCTGGCTTCCTGGTAGCCATTCCCTCAAATGGATCTGGAACAAGTGCTAGGGAGTTGTTTATATCGAGCTCCCCATTCTTCGCAAAATTGAAGTTACTCCGGTGATTCGCATGGTAAAAAAGATTAAGAGGTTCAATATTCCATGAGATTTCCCGCTGACCCCTGTGATGGGATTCACACCAGCTTTCTCACTGGAACCAAGATTCCGCCGTATGTTTCTGAAATTCTTGGTGGAATTTTCCAGCCTTTTCCACTGGGAGATCTCCTGCTCATGCTGAATATGACCCCACCACCACTGGAAAATATGCTGCAGGGCGTACGGAAAATGCCACCCTCTGAACGATTTTTGTTGGCCCCTCTGTTCCCCTCCAGGGTAGAGAAATTTTTATTATTGGGTACGCATTACTGGCTGAAGGATCAATGTCTTATACCAAAACATTGCAATCTGTTAAATCGGCTGTTCTGGGTCAGGGTTTAGAGAACCCCAAAGTGTATCATGGAGTTCACCTGACCCACAAGTTTTAATAGATTGTGGTATGGGGAGCACACGGCCCACTCTAGAGGTGTGGTACAGCAGAAATGGAAAAGTATTTTTAAAAACAAAACAATGTTTATTCTATGAACTCAAGTTAACCTTTTTAAAACAACAGTGAATATCTTAGCAACAAGTAAATCAAATACACCCCCCAAAGCATACAACACTAAGTAATCTGTATGCTGTTCTTTTAACACCCAGAAGACTTAACAAACCTTTAAACATAAGCACATCAGAGTTTACAGTCACTACTGAAAACATTTATAATTCTTCTAAATTCACCAAATGATCAAGAGATAGTGGCAAAGAGATCAACAGTACAGCTGCTTTGGCTGACTTCAGCTGCAACACACTGCAAAACAGAACCAAAAAGACAGACACACCCAAGCTTTTCTCAAAGTGAAACTAAAAAGCAGAACCAGAGCTCAGCACCACCCACACTCTGACATCACTGCAGTAACATGAGCAGCTAACCATTTCTTATAGCAACATTCTCATGACACTGCAATCAATCAAATTTGCTAAATTTGTAAAAGCGATATGAGGAAAATCTTTTTCACCTAGATGGTAGTTGGGTTTTGTAACAAACTTTCTGAGAGTGTGGCAGATGCAGGTTTGGTGGAAGTATTCAAGAGGGAATTGGATTGTTATCGGAAAAGAGAAATGTCAAAGGGATAAGGCAGGGGAGTGGGATTAGGTAGAATACCTTTTCAGAGAGCCAGGGCAGACTGGATGGCCTCCTTCTGCCCTATAAATATTCTGTGATATGACCTCTCTCCCATAATGGCTTCAGGAAACATTTGCTTAACTGTTGTTCTGAACAGATTGGTGGTTATTATCCCATGGCCTATGATATCACAACTATTAGCTTCTGAATGATTCACTATTCATCTTGATGAGGTAGAAAAACACATTTCCATATAGCTATTGTCCTGGTAAACTTTCTGTCTCATCTTGAGAGGTAGCCTTATAGAAATGCATATCTGGGGTCATATCATTTTGAACCAGCTCTAGACATCAGCAGGTATGAAATTTCATGAGTGTATCTGAGGGTGTCTTAAATGTGTTCCACATTGAAACCTTCGTGAAAATTGGTCAACTGATAATACCAGACATCTCATGACTTGTGGCAGACATCTTAATTCAGTGTCTCTGTCAAAGTTCAATATATGTTTGAAAGCTGATGAAATTAAAAATTAATACCACCCATTCAGAAGTTACATTGTCATGAAACATCCTAAAACCATTTTTTTGGGACATTATGATGTGAAAGTTGTAATGTCTGTTTACATAACCACTGTGACCATGCTTCTAAGACACATCATTGGCTGCGAGGAACTTTGAGCAATCCTGAGAATGTAAAAGGTACTAGATAAATGCAAATTCCCACTTCTAGTGGCTCTGCATCTCATCCCCAATCTAAGTGTTCTCCATTCCTTCGGCAACCCACCCCCACCTGTGGGTTCCTGGCAGTATGGGGTAGCTACAATGGGAAATCTCATTGATCAGGGGTGGGAATGGAAAATCACACTGCCAGCAATGGCGCTGCCGAACAGCAGCTGGAGAGGCGGAGAATCTGATCTTTAACAGTAATTGTCGGGAGCATATTTGATCGTGCAGTAGGGAGAAGCCCAATTCTTTTCTCATCTGTTTCGTAAGTATTTATTCTCCAAAAGAAGTCACATTTAACCCTTAAGCTTCCGAGGGAGTCTTTAATGAGAATGATCCAAGCTCCATGATAAGTACTGTTTCAAGAAGCTAACAAGTGATGGGAGCAGCTGACAGTTAACTAAATATGACTTCATGACATAATATACAATTTGTGTTGGCTCCATCAGTTCTTACCTGTTATTGCACTGACCATTAATTGTCCTATAGAGATCAGAGACAGGTCCTTTGGGGCAGTCTGGAAGCTTAGTTAGGGATGAACAGCCTGTACTTTGGAAGATATGGTTGAGATCGTTGCTTGTTATGATATCTGTGGGGTACACACATAAAACTATTATCACAGAAATATCCAACTTACGGGATGCTCCAAGTATACCAATACAGCTTTAATGACGGGTCATCCAGATTCGAAAAATTAGCTCTCTTCTCTCTCCACAGATGCTGTCAGACCTCCTGCTATTTTCCAGCATTTTCTGTGTTTGTGTGTCAGACTCCAGCATCTGCAATAATTTGCTTTTATACCAATAGAGGTTGTGCTTTGCTCACAGAATGGGGAACAGGTTATCTCAGAACTCAATGAAATCTTCACCCATGTTCTGCCAGGTGAAAACTGGGAGATTGAGCATGAGTTCTGAATTAATTCTGCCAGCTGTAGGAATCATCTCATGCGTATTTTCTGCATCTTGAGGGACACAGCCTTTTGCTGATATATCAGCTGTCTGAATATTTGTTAAAGAAGTGTGTGTTCATTGTAAGAGCATAAACTGCATTCTCGTGGACACCTATGTGAGATTCCTTAGTCAGGTTGATCTCCCCATTCAGCATGGTATAGTTGGATTTGTTTATTGTCACGTGTACCGATCTACAGTGAAAAGTATTTTTCTGCAAGCAGATCAACAGATCATTAAGTACATGAAAATAAAATAAAATAAAATACAGAATAGGGCAACGCAACGTACACAATGTAACTACATAACACCGGCATCAGGTGAAGCATACAGGGGTGTAGTGTTAATGAGGTCAGTCCATAAGAGGGTCATTTAGGAGTCTGGTAACAACAGGGAAGAAGCTGTTTTTGAGTCTGTTTGTGCGTGTTCTCAGACTTTTGTATCTCCTGCCCGATGGAAGAAGTTGGAAGAGTGAGTAAGCCGGGTGGGAGGGGTCTTTGATTATGCTGCCTGCTTTCACTAGGCAGCGGGAGGTGTAGATGGAGTCAATGGATGGGAGGCAGATTCTTCTGATGGACTGGGCTGTGTTCATGACTCTGAACTTTCTTGCGGTCTGTTATGTTTGTTATGTTTGATCCTCAAAAGGTATAGAGATTATTGTTTTATCAGTTATAAGTGATGCATTCTGCCCATAACTGATGATGGGTCGCACAGAGGCCTGAATCAATGTGTTCCAATGCCTGAAATTATTCATTAGTGCTACCCTCCTAATCTCATGGGAGGGAGCTGAAAAAGTGCCTGAGTCAGAAACTTACCGGCATTAAAGGTTGCTTATAGGAATTGCAACTTTCTTCTTTTTCCTATCTGGCCACATCATGAAGGTTCATGGATTTAACCATTGTGCTGGATTTAATGGGGCACCGTAGACCCCAGCCTCTGGATTAAAATGTCTGGGGAGATTCCACCCCCACCCCCACACCCCACATCAGACATCAGCCCACAGCCATTTAATGGCTAACTGGCCATTAATTGAGTTGAGGGGGTCCTTCTGTCTTGAGAATTATGAGGTCCTACTTTGGTGAACTACTGCCAATGAGAAACTGGCAGTTCTCCAGTATCATCAGTTCCACTGATGCCACTGCAGGAGGCTGAGTGGAGCTATATTTCACAGGATAGCACAGGTAAGGAGCACTCAATAGCCGGCCATCAAATTCCCATTTTTGTATTCTGTGATGATGCCTTTATTTGCATTTTACAAAAATATATGTGAAATGTATTGAGTTTGTGTAGTGTTTGTTTAATGCAGTTAGTTCATAACAAAGTCTGTAAAGTTATTGGTTCTCATCAGAAAACATTCAAAGTCCGAGCGTGTCAGCTTCTAACTGAAAGCCGGTGTGTTCCTCACCAAAGAAACAACCAGGTTTCTCTCCAGGTTTCTGCCACTATGTGAAAAAAAATCAGGGGGGGGGGTGGTATCGTCACCATGCGCATGCGCAGGCACGGACCCAGCCTTTCTCTGGCTGTTTTTGCCGCGGGAACCGGGGGTTTTACCCAGCATGGCTGCTGGCCCCTCACCAGTACCAGGATTGGTGAGGCTTTGTCGATGATTTTAGCGTCGTAAAATGCTACAGTTCCCACACGGCGTCGGCACTTATCTGCAAAATCGGAGAATCCAGCCCACTCTTTGTATCTTTAGTAAGATGATGTAGTTAATGAGAGGAGCCAGTGACTGAAGCAGTCAGGTGTCCAGTTCAGTTAAAGATTTGACTGTGGACAGACCAGCACTTCTCTCAAAGCAGTTTAGTTAAAAAGATTTTTCCTGTGAACATAAGCAATTTCTGAAGAGCCTGGCAGGTTAAATAGGAGTTTGACAAGAGCGGCAAAGTAGCGCAGTGGTTAGCACTGTTTAGGACCATGGTTCGATCCCGGCCCTGGGTCACTATCTGTGTGGGGTTTGCACATTCTCCCCATGTCTGATGTGGGTTTCACCCCCACAATCCAAATATGTGCATGGCAGGTGGATTGGCCATACTAAATTGCCCCTGAATTGGAAAAAAAGAATTGAGTACTCTAAATTTAAAAAAGTTGTAACTTGACACAGCTACAAATCTACAAGTTGGTTCCTGAAGGGTCTCTCTCTCAAAGTGCTTTTTCCAAGACATCACTTTACAGCAAGTATTCTTGGTTTGGTTAACTGTAATTAAACGTGGATTTTGATCTGATATGGGTTTTGCTTGAGTGGAGATAAAAGATAACAGTTAGGAGTTAGTGTTTCATTGTCAAGTAGTATTGCGAAAACAGCGCCGGAGGAGAGAGCCGGGAGATTTAAAAAGCGCGGGAGGAGAGAGCCGGGACAGCGAAAACAGCGCCGGAGGAGAGAGCCGGGAGATTTAAAAAGCGTGGGAGGAGAGAGCCGGGACAGCGAAAACAGCGCCAGAGGAGAGAGCCGGGAGATTTAAAAACAGCGGGAGGAGAGAGCAGGGACAGCGAAAACAGCGCCGGAGGAGAGAGCCGGGAGATTTAAAAAGCGTGGGAGGGGAGAGCCGGGCCAGTGAAAACAGCGCTGGAGGAGAGAGCCGGGAGATTTAAAAAGAGCGGGAGGAGAGAGCCGGGACAGCGAAAACAGCGCCGGAGGAGAGAGCCGGGAGATTTAAAAAGCGCGGGAGGGGAGATCCGGGACAGCGAAAACAGCGCCGGAGGAGAGAGCCGGGAGATTTAAAAAGCATGGGAGGAGAGAGCCGGGACAGTGCTGGGAGAGGTGAGTGCACAAAAGGTGTGGCAGAAGTGCCTTTAGTCACGGAGTGCTGATTGGAACAGAGTGTATCTGAGTTTAGGTGAGTGACTGAGTTCGGGTGAGTGGCGAGAGAGGGCTGTGTTTTTGTTGGTGTTCGGGTTTATCCTTCAGGTTCTATCAAGGAAATTTAACAAATATATATTTAAATTAATTAACTAGTTGAGTATGGCTGGACAGGTGATGTGCTGTTGCTGTATGATGATGGAACTGGTGGATCCCATTGAGACCGTCAGTGACCACATCTGCAGCAAGTGTTGGCTGCTCGAGGAACCTCGGCTCAGAATTGATGAGCTGGAGACCGAGCTGCACACACTGCGGCACATCAGGGAGGGGGAACATTACCTGCACGTTTTGTTTCAGGAGGCAGTCACACCCGGTAGAATAAGTACTGTTAATTTGGACAGTGTTCAAGGACAGAGTGGTGTGACTGCAAGGGAGGCAGGTAAGGGGATCCTGAGTTTAGGAGTTGAGGAGCCTCAGCCCTTGATCTTGTCCAACAGGTATGAGGTACTTGCTCCCTGTGTGGATGAGGAAGAGGGCTGTAGGGAGGATGCATTGACTGACCACTGCACCATGGTACAGGAAGCCATTCAAGAGGGGGGAGCAAAAAGACAAGTGGTAGTTGTAGGGGATTCTATAATTAGGGGGATTGATGGCATCCTTTGTAAGCCAGATTGAGAGTCCCGCATGGTATGTTGCCTGCCCGGTGCCAGGGTGAGGGACATCTCTGATCGGCTTGAAAGGATTTTGGGGAGGGAGGGGGAGGATCCAGTTGTTGTGGTCCACGCTGGGACTAACAACATAGGTAAGACTAGGAAAGAGGACCTGTTTGGGGATTATCAAACACTAGGGACTAAATTAAAGAACAGGTCCTCCAGGGTTATAATCTCTGGATTACTACCCGAGCCACGTGCCAATTGGCATAGGGTTGAGAAAATTAGGGAAGTTAACACGTGGCTAAAGGAGTGGTACGGGAAAGAGGGATTCCATTTCATGGGGCATTGGCATCAGTACTGGGGCAGGAGGGACCTGTACCGTTGGGATGGTCTTCACCTGAACCATTCTGGGACCAGTGTTATAGCGAATAGGATAAATAGGTTGGTCACAAGGACTTTAAACTAGCAAGTTGGGGGGAAGGGAAGTGTAAAGCTATGGACAGTATAATGGTTAATGGAGATCAAGGCAGCAGGTTACGTGACAGGTTATTATGTAGAGATATGGGTTCAAAGACAAGGAAAATTAGGAGAAAGGGTAAGAGGAAACATAAATTGCGAAAAGTTACTGATCATGGTGTTAGGATTCATAACAAAGACATAAAAAACAGCATGAGTGTACTTTACCTGAATGCTCGTAGTATACGAAATAAGGTAAATGAGTTGATGGCGCAAATCATCGTGAATGACCATGATTTAGTGGCCATTACTGAAACATGGTTAAAAGATGGTCACGACTGGGAGTTAAATATCCAAGGGTATGAGACTATACGAAAGGATAGAATGGACGGTAAGGGCGGTGGTGTAGCTTTGTTGTTTAAGGATGGCATCCGGGCAATAGTAAGGGATGATATTGGTGCTATGGAGGACAAGGTTGAATCAATTTGGGTGGAAATCAGGAATAGTAAGGCGAAAAGGTCACTGATAGGAGTAGTCTATAGGCCACCAAATAGTAACAGGATGGTAGGGCAGGCAATAAGCAAAGAAATAACGGATGCATGTAGAAATGGTACAGCGGTTATCATGGGAGATTTTAATCTGCATATCGATTGGTTTAACCAGGTTGGTAAAGGCAGCCTTGAGGAGGAGTTTATAGAATGTTCCCGGGATAATTTCCTGGAACAGTATGTAATGGAACCTACAAGGGAACAAGCGGCCCTAGATCTGGTCCTGTGTAATGAGGCAGGATTGATTAATGATCTCATAGTTCGGGATCCTCCTGGAAGGAGCGACCACAATATGGTGGAATTTAAAATACAGTTGGAGGATGACAAGGTAAAATCAAACACTAGTGTTTTGTGCTTAAACAAAGGCGATTACACTGGGATGAGAGAAGAACTAGCTAAGGTAGACTGGAAGCAAAGACTTCATGGTGAAGCAGTTGAGGAAGCAGTTGGAAAGTAGCAAACGTGACACCACTGTTTAAAAAAGGAGGTCGGCAGAAAGCGGGTAATTATAGGCCGGTAAGCTTAACTTCGGTTGTAGGGAAAATGCTGGAATCTATCATTAAGGAGGAAATAGCGGGGCACCTGGAGGGAAATTGTCCCATTGGGCAGACGCAGCATGGGTTCACAAAGGGTAGGTCGTGTCTGACTAATTTGGTAGAATTTTTTGAGGACGTTACCATGCAGTAGATAACGGGGAGCCAATGGATGTGGTATATCTGGATTTCCAGAAAGCTTTTGACAAGGTGCCACACAAAAGGTTGCTGCATAAACTAAAGATGCATGGCATTGAGGGTAAAGTGGTAGCATGGGTAGAGGATTGGTTAACTAACAGAAAGCAGAGAGTGGGGATAAATGGGTGTTTCTCTTGTTGGCAACCTGTAACTAGTTGTAACTAGTTCCCTCAAGGATCAGTGTTGGGCCCGCAGTTGTTCACAATTTACATAGATGATTTGGAGTTGGGGACCAAGGGCAATGTGTCCAAGTTTGCAGACGACACTAAGATGAGTGGTAAAGCAAAAAGTGCAGAGGATACCGGAAGTCTGCAGAAGGATTTGGATAGGTTAGGTGAATGGGCTAGGGTCTGGCAGATGGAATTCAATGTTGCCAAGTGTGAGGCAATCCATTTTGGGAGGAATAACAGCAGAATGGATTATCATTTAAACGGTAAGATGTTAAAACATGCTGCTATGCAGAGGGACCTGGGTGTGCTGGTGCATGAGTCGCAAAAAGTTGGTGTGCAGGTGCAACAGGTGATTAAGAAGGCTAATCGAGTTTTGTCTTTCATTGCTAGAGGGATGGAGTTCAAGACTAGTGAGGTTATGCTGCAATTGTATAGGGTGTTGGTGGGGCCGCATCTGGAGTATTGTGTTCAGTTTTGGTCTCCTTACCTGAGAAAGGAATTATTGGCACTGGAGGGAGTGCAGAGGAGATTCACTAGGTTGATCCCAGAGTTGAGGGGATTAGATTATGACGAGAGGTTGAGTAGACTGGGACTGTATTCATTGGAGTTTAGAAGGGTGCGGGGGGAACTTATTGAGACATATAAAATTATGAAGGGAATAGATAGGATAGATGCGGGCAGGTTGTTTCCACTGGCCGGGGAAAGCAGAACTAGGGGGCATAGCCTCAAAATAAGGGGAGGTAGATTTAGGAAGGAGTGTAGGAGGAACTTCTTCACCCAAAGGGTTGTGAATCTCTGGAATTCCTTGCCCAGTGAAGCAGTTGAGACTCCTTCTTTCAACGTTTTTAAGAAAAAGATAGATGCCTTTCTAAAGAATAAAGGGATTCGGGGATATGTTGTACGGGCCGGAGAGTGGAGCTGAGTTCACAAAGATCAGCCATGATCTCATTAAATGGTGGAGCAGGCTTGAGGGGCCAGATGGCCTACTCCTGTTCCTAGTTCTTATGTTCTTATGTTTAAGGGTAATTGTAAGCTAATTTCTTGAAAGGTGTTCAAGTTATTTTAATCCTGTGTTATTAATAAAGTTTGTTTTCATATACCATATCCCTATTTGTCCATAGAATCATTGCTGGAGGGAAGTATAATTTCCTCACAGTCTTACAAATTAAATAAAGGGCAGGATTCTCTGGTTCCCTAGCCCTGTGTTCCTCGGTCATGTCCCGTTCGCTGGCCGTGGAATTCTGTGTTCACGCCGCTTGTCAATGGGATTTCCCATTGAAACCACCCCACCCTACCACAAACCCAATTGGTGGGGGTGCTGGGAGCAGGAAATGTGAATTTCAACAACCTGAGCATTCCGGCCAAAATATTGGGGTTCCTGTTCCGTATCCTAGCAACTGTTGGGATCTGGTCTGGGATGGTAATATGCGGAAAATGCTTAAAGTTGGCAGTATTGATGTTGGCACGGTTTTCTGGTATTTTTTAAAAATTGCAGCAACAATACTCTATCAGTAATTTGAAAATAATGATTAAGCGTATAATTTGGTTTGGACATTTCCAAATCTTTCTGTAGGGTCGATATTTCCTTTTCCCAGGGATGTGGATAAGGATGCAGGATCAGACAAAAGTAAAATCAGTTGCAAGTTGGGTCAGCGACCTGCGGCACGGCAGCACAGTGGGAAGCGCCAGGGTCCCAGGTTCAATTCCCGGCTTGGGTCACTGTCTGTGCAGAGTCTGCACATTCTCCCCGTGTCTGCGTGGGTTTCCTCCGGGTGCTCCGGTTTTCTCCCACAAGTTCAGAAAGACATGCTTGTTAGGTGAATTAGACATTCTGAATTCTCCCTCTGCGTACCCGAACAGGCGCTGTAGTGTGGCAACGAGGGGATTTTCACAGTAACTTCATTGCAGTATTAATGTAATCCCACTTGTGACAATAATAAAGATTATTATTAGATCCATTGGGATTTGGTGATGACTGATAGAGAACCAGAAGCTATATCTATCGTGGGGATCCCTCTCCACACTGAAACTTGGCAACTATCTCCATGCGCGGGATTTAGTGTTTTGAATAACTCTACCCTGCCTGCCAAAGCAGTGCCCACCTCTCTTGATGCGGCTGCTGACCAGACATGGTAGTGGGCCCTCTGATTGTGCATTGCACTTTCTTGGCTACTCCAGAAGGTTTGCAGGTGACTTACCACCACAGCCCGTTCTGAGTTCCTGACCTAGAAATGAGGCCGTTGAGTTTGAAGCCTGAATTGAAAATGCAACCCACACAGAAAAGTGTTGTAGGACTTAAGGTCAACCCATTTTCTTTTCAGATTTTAATGGAATTCCATTTTTCACCCATGCTTTCTGTCAATCTAATTATTACTAATGCTGGCAGATGAAGTTGCTTTAGATACGATCCTTATTCTTGCGAACAGTAGTTGAATGTCCTGGATGCAGAGATGGACAAAGTGTGGTGAAACAGAGGGAGTCTGCATGACCGGAGGCAGACTGTGTAATGAAGCAGACTTGATTAGGGAACTTAAGGTGAAGGAACATTTAGGGAGCAGTGACCACAATATGATAGAATTTACCCTGCAGTTTGAGAGGAAAAAGCCGGAATCAGATGTAATGGTGTTACAGTTAAATAAGGGTAACTACATGAGAGAGGAGCTGGCCAGAGTTGATTGGAAAGGGAGCCTCGCAGGGAAGACAGTGGAACAGCAATGGCAGGTGTTTTGGGACGTTCAAATTCATCCCCAGGAGGAGGAAACATGCGAACAGGAAGACAAGGGATCCCATGGCTGACGAGGGAAGTCAAGGGCAGCATAAAAGTAAAAGAAAAAGCATATCAAGTGGCGAGGATTAGTGGGAGGCCAGAGGATTGGGAAGGCTTTAAAAGCGAGTAGAGGACAACTAAAAGAGCAATAAGGGGGGAGAAGATGAAATATGAGTGCAAGCTAGCTAGTAATATAAAGGAAGATAGGAAGAGATTTTTTCAATATATAAAATGTAAGAGAGAGGCAAAAATAGACATTGGACCACTAGAAAATGTGGCTGGAGAAGTAATAATAGGAAGCAAAGAAATGGCAGATGAACTGAATAGTTATTTTCCATCACGGCGGAAAACACCAATGGGATGCCAGAGCTCCAGGAGAATCGGAGGGCAGAGGTGAGTGTAGTGGCCATCACTAAGGAGAAGGTTCTGAGGAAACTAAAAGGTCTGAAGGTGGACAAATCACCTGGACCGGATGGACTACACCCCAGGGTTCTAAAAGAGACAGCTGAGGAGATTGTGGAGTCATTGATGGTGATCTTTCAGGAATCACTGGAGGCTGGAAGGGTCCCAGAGGACTGGAAAGTGGCTAATGTAACACCACTGCTTAAGCAGGGAGGGAGGCAGCAGATAGGAAATTATAGGCCGGTTAGCCTGACTTCGGTCATTGGTAAGATTTCAGAGTCCATTATTAAAGATGCGATTGCAGAATACTTGGAAGTGCATGATAGAATAGGACTCAGTCAGCACGGCTTTGTCAAGTGGAAGTCATGTCTGACAAGTCTGTTAGAGTTGTTTGAGGAGGTAACAAGGAAGTTCGACAAACGAAAACCAGTGGACGTGATTTCTTTAGATTTACAGAAGTCCTTTGACAAGGTGCCGCATAGGAGACTGTAAAATAAGTAAAGGTACCATGGTGCTAAGGGTAAGATCGTGGCATGGATAGAGGTTTGGCTGACTGGCAGAAGGCAGAGAGTAGGGATAAAGGGGGCTTTTTCAGGATGGCAGCCGGTGACTAGTGGTGTGCCTCAGGGGTCTGTGCTGGAATCACAACTTTCCACAATATACATGAATAATCTTGAAGAAGGGACTTCCGGTTGCGGCAGGGATGAGCTAGCCGCACGCTTCGGCGGCTCCAGCTCCGATGGAACTTCGGGCTCTTTTAAGAGCCCCAACGGGGACTTGGACGGCCGTAAAACCCGGTGCGAGGCGCGAGGGAAGGGAGCCCCCCCCGAAAGACGGAGGGAAAAACCGGCGGCGGCGGCTGCAGCCCGAAGAATCTGCAGCCAGAAGGTCAGAGGGAGTGTAACAAAATGGCGGCGGAGAAACCACAGGTGACATGGGGGCCTGAGCAGGACGAGGTGGTGAGACGGTGCGTGGACCTGCTGAAGAAGGAGGTAATGACCCCGTTGTTACAGGCAATTGAGGGGCTTAAGGAGACTTTAAAGACCCAGGAGATGGAACTTCGCGTGGTGGAGCAGAAGGTGTCAGGTATTGAGGACGAGGTCCTGGGCCTGGCGGTCAAGACTCAGACGCACGAGGCACTTCATAAAAAGTGTGCTGACAGGATTGAGGCCCTTGAAAATGGAGCGCGAAGGAAGAACCTTAGGATACTAGGTCTCCCAGAGGGTGTGGAAGGAGTGGACTGTGGAGCATACGCAAGTAAGATGCTGAGCTCACTGATGGGTGCTGAGGCCCCTGCGGGCCCCATGGAGGTGGAGTGGGCAAATCGGATCCCGGCGAGAAGACCAAAAGCGGGAGAACCACCGAGGGCGATAATCGTGCGATTCTACCGCCTTAAGGACAGAGAAGAGGTCCTGAGATGGGCTAAAAAGGTGCGGAGTAGCAGATGGGAGAATGCGGTGGTAAGGATCTACCAGGATTGGAGTGCGGAGGTGGCGAGAAGGAGGGCGAGCTTCAACCGAGCCAAAGAGGTTTTGCACAAAAGGAAGGTGAAGTTTGGGATGCTGCAGCCGGCAAGACTATGGGTCACGCATCAGGAGAGACACTATTATTTCGAGACGGCGGAGGAAGCATGGTCCTTCATCAATGAAGAGAAACTGGACCGGAACTGAGGGACTGATGCTGCAGGGAACTGTTATTGTTGTTATTATTGTTTTTGTTAATGGGATGGTGAAAGTTAAGCGAGAAGCAAACAGGGAAGGGGGGGGACACTGGGGAAATGTGGGCGCCGGTGAGGGGGGAGAGGCGGGACATAGTCAGAGAATGGGGAAGGAGAGGGGGAGGGGAAAGGGAGCTGCGCCTTAAGAGGCGGGACAGGTAAAGAGATGTTCCCGCGCCAGAAAGAATAAGGCGGGAAAACAGGCGCAAGGCGGATGGGAATTCCCTCACACCGGGGGGGCCGAGGAGCGAGCAGGAGTAGCCGGGGTCAGTTGAAGTCAGCTGACTTACGGAAGTGATATGGGGGGAGCAATCAAGCTAGATAGGGATCTAGCGGGGGGGGGGGGGGGATGACAACTGGGTTGCTGCTGCGGAAATCCAAAAGGAAATGGCTAAAGAGAGGGTGGTCGGGGGCGGAATGCGACGCTGGGGGAGCGAGCGGGAGCGCGGAGGCGGGATATGGGACTGGCCTAGAGAAGGTAATGGCTAGTCGACACGGGAGGGGGGCAGGTAGCCCCCCAGTGAGGCTGATCGCGTGGAACGTGAGAGGCCTGAATGGGCCGATAAAAAGGGCCCGAGCGCTCGCGCATTTGAAAGGACTAAGGGCCGACGTGGTTATGCTCCAAGAGACGCACCTAAAGGTGGCGGACCAAGTTAGGCTAAGGAAATGATGGGTGGGACTGGTGTTCCACTCAGGACTGGACGCAAAGAACAGAGGGGTGGCCATTTTGGTGGGGAAACGGGTAGCATTTGACGCAAAGAACGTCGTAGCAGATAGTGGAGGTAGATATGTAATGGTGAGTGGTAGGCTGGAGGGAATGGAGGTCGTGTTGGTTAATGTGTATGCCCCAAATTGGGACGATGCGGGGTTCATGAGACGGATGCTGGGGCGTATTCCGGACCTGGAGGCAGGAAATTTGATTTTAGGAGGGGACTTCAATACGGTGCTGGACCCGGGGCTAGATAGATCCAGCTCAAGGACTGGAAGAAGGCCGGCAGCGGCCAAGGTACTTAAGGGGTTTATGGACCAAATGGGGGGAGTGGATCCATGGCGATTTCTTAGACCCAGGGCTAGGGAGTATTCCTTCTTCTCCCACGTCCATAAAGTGTACTCCCGGATAGATTTTTTTGTTTTAGGAAGGTCGTTGATCTCTAGGGTGGAAGAAGCTGAATACTCAGCCATAGCGGTTTCGGATCATGCCCCACGTTGGGTGGACCTGGAAGTAGGAGAGGACAGGGAGCAGAGAACACTCTGGCGATTAGATGTGGGACTGATGGCGGATGAGGGAGTGTGTGCAAGAGTGAGGGGGTGTATCGAGAGATACCTGGAGGTCAATGACGACGGCGAGGTCCCTGGTCTGGGAAGCACTAAAAGCGGTGGTCAGAGGAGAGCTGATTTCTATTGGGGCCCACAAAAGGAAAACAGAGGCCAAGGAAAGGGATAGATTACTGGGGGAGATTTTAAGGGTGGACAGGGAATTTGCAGAGACCCCGGAGGAGGAGCTGTACAGGGAGAGGAGACGACTCCAGACCGAGTTTGACCTTCTGACCACCAGAAAGGCTGAGGTACTGTGGAGGAAGGCACAGGGGAGGAGGTATGAATATGGGGAAAAGGCTAGTCACCTGTTGGCGCACCAACTGCGAAAGAGGGCAGCAGTGAGGGAGATAGGAGGAATTAGGGATGAAAGGGGAGACACCGTGCGAAGGGCAGGAAAGATAAATGAGGTGTTTAAGACCTTTTATGAAGAACTGTATAGGTCTCAGCCCCCAGAGGGAGAGGAGGGGATGCGGCCGTTCCTGGACCAGTTGAGGTTCCCGAAAGTGGAGGAGCAGGTGGTGGCAGGCCTGGGGGCGCCGATTGAGGTGGACGAGGTTATTAAGGGACTGGGAAGCATGCAAGCAGGGAAGGCCCCGGGGCCAGACGGGTTCCCGGTCGAATTCTACAGAACATATGTGGACTTGTTGGCCCCGTTGTTGGCGAGGACGTTCAATGAGGCCAGGGAAGGGGGGACACTACCCCCGACAATGTCGGAGGCGACGATATCGCTAATTTTGAAGAGGGACAAAGATCCGATGCAGTGTGGGTCCTATAGACCTATTTCACTATTGAATGTGGACGCCAAACTGCTAGCAAAGGTGCTGGCATCGAGGATAGAGGACTGTGTCCCAGGGGTGGTGCACGAAGACCAGACAGGGTTCGTAAAAGGGAGACAATTGAATGTTAACGTGCGCCGGCTATTAGGGGTGATAATGATGCCCTCAGTGGAGGGGAGGCAGAGATAGTGGCGGCAATGGACGCAGAGAAGGCATTTGATAGGGTGGAGTGGGAGTATTTATGGGAAGTGTTAAGGAGGTTTGGGTTTGGGAACGGATTTATTCGCTGGGTTAGACTATTTTATGGGGCACCGACGGCAAGCGTAGTTACAGGTCGACATAGATCGGAGTATTTCCGATTATATAGGGGAACAAGACAGGGATGCCCGCTGTCTCCATTGTTGTTTGCGCTGGCAATTGAACCTCTGGCCATGGCGCTGAGAGACTCTAGGAAATGGAGAGGGGTGACTAGAGGGGGAGAAGAACACCGAGTTTTGTTATACGCGGATGACCTATTGCTATACGTGTCGGACCCAGTGGGGGGGATGATAGAGGTTATGCGAATTTTGAGGAGGTTCGGGGAATCTTCGAGGTATAGGTTAAACATGGGGAAGAGTGAATCATATGTGATGCATCCAGGGGACCAGAGTAGAGAGAGAGAAGGCTTACCGCTAAGGAAAGTGGAAAGAAACTTCCGATACTTGGGATTCAGATCGCTAGGAGCTGGGGAACCTTGCACAGACTTAATCTGACACGGCTGGTAGAACAAATGGAGGAGGACTTTAAGAGGTGGGACATGCAGCCTTTATCGCTGGCGGGCAGGGTGCAAGCAATTAAGATGATGGTCCTCCCGAGGTTCTTATTTGTATTTCAATGTCTCCCTATTTTAATCACCAGGACCTTTTTTAATAAAATAGATAGGAGCATTACGAGCTTTGTGTGGGCAGGGAAAGTTCCGAGAGTAAGGAGGGGGTTCCTTCAGCGCAGTAGGGACAGAGGAGGACTGGCACTACCGTACTTGGGAGATTATTATTGGGCCGCCAATGTGGCAATGATACGTAGATGGATGATGGAGGGGTGAGGGAGCGGCGTGGCAAAGGCTGGAGAGAAGGTCCTGTAAAGGGATGAGTCTAGAGGCGCTGGTGACGGCGCCGCTACCGTTCTCACCGAAAAAGTACACCACGAACCCGGTGGTGGCGGCAACACTGAACATATGGGGACAGTGGAGGCGACAGAGAGGGATGCGGGGAGCCCTGGTGGGGTCCCCTATCAGGAACAACCATAGGTTCGCCCCAGGAAGAATGGATGGAGGATTTCAGAGCTGGTGCCAGTTGGGAATTAGGAAGGTGGGAGATTTATTCATAGATGGGACTTTTGCGAGCTTGGGAGCACTGGAGGAAAAGTATAAGTTACCCCGGGGGAATTTCTTGAGATATATGCAGGTGAGGGCGTTTACTAGACAACAGGTGAGGGAATTTCCGCGGCTCCCGACACAGGGGATACAGGACAGGGTGCTTTCAGGGGTGTGGGTCGGAGAGGGCAAGGTGTCAGAGATTTATAGAGAGATGAGGGAAGAGGGGGAGGAGTTGGTGGGCGAACTAAAAAGAAAGTGGGAAGAAGAATTAGGGGAGGAGATAGAGGAGGGTATGTGGGCTGATGCCCTAAGCAGGGTAAATTCCTCTTCCTCATGCGCCAGGCTTAGCCTGATTCAATTTAAGGTGCTACATAGAGCACACATAACGGGGGCAAGATTGAGCAGGTTCTTTGGAGTGGAGGACAAATGTGGGAGGTGTGGCGGGAGCCCGGCAAACCACGCACATATGTTTTGGGCGTGCCCGGCACTGGAAGGGTATTGGAAGGGAGTGACGGGAGTGATTTCGCAGGTGGTGAAGGCCCGGGTCAAACCAGGCTGGGGGTTAGCTCTATTTGGAGTTGCGGAAGAGCCGGGAGTGCAGGAGGGGAAAGAGGCCGATGTCGTGGCCTTTGCGTCCCTCGTAGCCCGGCGCAGGATCCTACTCATGTGGAAGGAGGCGAAACCCCCAGGACTGGAGGCCTGGGTAAACGATATGGCGGGGTTTATTAAACTGGAGCAGATAAAGTTTTCCCTGAGAGGATCGGCTCAAGGGTTCACCAGGCGGTGGCAGCCATTTCTCGACTACCTAGGGGAACGTTAGAGGGAAGACGGATGACCAGCAGCAGCAACCCAGGGGGGGGGGGGGGGGGGGGGGGGGAGTGAGGCAGTTGAGTATAGGGCACTAGAGTACGAGGTTTTGTTACTTGTATATTATTATTATTATTATTGTTTAAAAAGTTTAAAAATTTTTGTTTTGTTACTGTTATCATTTCGCTTGTTTTGTAAGCGGGAAAAATGTTGCTCAGGGAAAAGAAATTTCAATAAAATATATATATTTTTTTAAAAATAATAATCTTGAAGAAGGAACTGAGAGCATTGTTGGTATGTTTGCAGATGATACAAAGATCTATAGCGGAACAGGTACTATTGAGGAAGCAGGGAGGCTGCAGAAGAACTTTGTCAGGCTAGAAGAATGGGTAAAGAAGTGGCAGATGGAATACAATGTGTAAAAGTGTGAGTTTATGCATTTTGGAAGGAGGAATGGAGGCATAGACTATTTTCTGAATGGGGAAATGCTTAGGACATCAGAAGCACAAAGGGATTTAGGAGTCCTTGTTCACGATTCTCTTAAGGTTAACATGCAGGTTCAGTCGGCAGTTAGGAAGGCAAATGCAATGTTAGCATTCATGTTGAGAGGGCTAGAATACAAGACCAGGTATATACTTCTGAGGCTGTGGTCAGACCCCATTTGGAGTATTGTGGGCAGTTTTGGGCCCCATATCTAAGGAAGGATGTGCTGTCCTTGGAAAGGGTTCAAAGGAGGTTCACAAGAATGATCCCTGGAATGAAGAGCTTGTCATATGAGGAACGATTGAGGACTCTGGGTCTGTACTCGTTGTAGTTTAAAAACATTAGGGGGATCTTATTGAGGACACAATCTCAGACTAAAGAAACGATCCTTGAAAATAGAGATGAGGAGAAATTTCTTCAGCCAGAGAGTGGTGAATCTGTGGAAACCTTTGCCACAGAAGGCCTTGGAGGCCAAATCACTGAGTGTCAAGACAGAGATAGCTAGGTTCTTGATTAATCAGAGGATCAGGGGTTATGGGGAGAAGGCAGGTGGATGGGGATGAGAAAAATATCAGCCACGTATGAATGGCAGAGCGGACCCGATGGGCCGAGTGGCCTAATACTGCTTCTATGCCTTATGGTCTTATGGAGAACTGGAAAAGACAATAGCCAGGATTCTCTGTTTGAAAGACATTGCAGCGGCTAAGTGCTGGCTCAAACCGAGAATTCGCAGGCATTTTCCAACACAAAAATCGGCGCCGAACCCTCACCGATTCTGGGACCGGTGAGGGGCTAGCAGTGGTGCCGGGTGAAACTCCCAGCTCTCGCGCCAAAAATGCCAGAGAATGGCCGGGTCACTGGCCGCGCATGCACATGGCGATGACCTGCAACAGTCACGCCGTAAAACATGGCACAGGCTGCGACCGGACCCAACCTGCCATTCGCGACCACAGAGACCACCCCCTGGCCACCCCCCACCAGTCCTTTCAGTGGAAGCCCCCCTGGCCAACGACACGGATCCGATTTGGCGTCGGAGCCCATTCTCCGCTCGATCGCCGATTACGATATCGGCATCGGGCAACGGAAAATCCCACCCAATATTCTCCTGGTGGAGGAGAATTGCGACTGATTAGCGCTGATCACAAAGCAATTCAAATTTAGCCATGATGAGGAATGCAAGGGATACCTGAGAGAATCACGCTATCGGGCTGTCACTTTAAGCAGACATCTAGATAGCAATGTCCCACAGCTGGCCACCAGCTCCCCCCCCCCTCCCCCCCCCCAACACCCGCACCACAAATCAGCACCACACCCTGCCGCCCTTCCCCCCCCCCTCCGCATCGCAAAGCAGAACCCCACTCCTGGATATTCTGGGTACCCCCCCATTTCCCCCACGTATGGGGTGACACAACCTGTCCCCCCTAGGGACCCTCTAAATAGGGAGACCCCTATAAGGACCCCTTAATAATAATAATAATAATGTTTATAAACATTAACCACACCATAGAGAGTTAAGTGCATTCCAAACACACCCATCACACTTCAGTGATTTTGAAGTGCTGAGCTGGAAATCAACTGCACTTAACTCTCTTTGTTAATGTTTGCAAACCCTGTGGTTACAGCACTTAGAGTGACGAAGATGAATGATGCAAGGCTCACAGATGTTTTGTAGAAGCTGTCAATCACAGCGCATGTGGAAAAATGAATGACTGGCTTACGGCTAGATGATCTGAGAGGTTTAAACACAGGTCACAGTTGTTCTTATTCTAGGAATGGACATGTGGTGATTCCAGGTGAGTGTGACAACTGTAATTGTTTTTCACTCTGGACATGCTCTCTAACTTCCAGACAAGAGTCTCTTTTCTGGGGGGAGTTGTGTCTATGGGGGGTCCCTTTAGTTAGGGGGTTCCTGTGATTGGTCCCTATAGCTAGGGTGTCCCTTTCGGGAGGCCTCCCTATTTAGGTGGTTCCTGTGTGTGGCATCACTTTAGTTAGGGGGCCCCTGTGGGGAGTCCCTTTAGTTAGAGGTCTATGTGCAGGGGGGGTCCCTTTAGCTCAGAGGTCTCTGAAATTGGTCCCATATATTTAGTGATCCCTGTGGGGGCATGTTTATTTAGGGAGTCCCTGTGGGGGGTTCCTTTTGTTAGCGGGTCCCTGTGGAAGGGGGTCTCCTGTTTGTTGGGGGCCATGGTGGGGAAGGATCTGATAGGTGAGGGGTGGGCAGCAAATGCATTGCGGAGGAAGGGAAGGTGGCCCTTGGAGGGAGTGATTCCCTTGTCCCACGGCGAGATCCACCACATCAGGTTCATGTTTGTTGATACCCGCCGACGTGATTCCCGGCTCAGCGGATTCGCGAGGGCCCAGAGACTCTGGCGATGGGACCGCTAAGTGGATGCAAATGGGTCATTAGGACTCATTTGCATTCATTAGCATCCTCCCGCTGATGTGCGGGCAGGAACCCCAACCCCACTGCCAGCGGGGTGCCAGAGCACAGCGGCCGGTTGCACGCCCAGTGCAAACCTCGATTTCGGCCTGACGCCCGATTCTCCGCCTGATCGCAATCCGCATTGCTGCCGTCGCGGGTTGTTTGAATCCAGCCCTATGCCTATGTGATTGCTCAATTGGAAAAGGATTAAAAATGTGTTCTGCTGAAGGGACAAAGTAGCCCCTGTGGAAAAACTCTGGGTTGAAAAAGATAAGAACTGAGGTTGTTCACCCTCAGGAAGGTCCTGCAGACAAAAGAAGCATAAATTCCAAAGTTGTTTTTCTTGGCTCAGGTTGACTTTTAATCAACTCGAACAGGAATATACGCCTCCACTGTTTGGCAGTCCAGTGACAATATAAGTATTAGTTTGAATGACATATTTCAAACAAAAAACATCGAAGTCCAAGTGTGTCAGTGTAATTATCAGAAAGGTGATCTCTGGCCAGTCACAATAGGCGTGAAGTGGACTGTTTCAGTGGACTGACCACCCATGGATGGACCCTTGCATGTGTGAAGGCCGTTAGCAGTTATTTGAGCATACCTGCAATGATTTATATTACTCAATAAAGAAGTCTGAGTAAGTCACATGGTTATTCTGGCCCATTATATACCCAGAGTAATACTAGGACCTAGACAGAGTATAACGCCACATAAGGCACACACAAAGGCCTAGATTTATGTTCCTGATTTGGATATCGTGAGTTTGGAAATTCTGCTCACCACACTCGCCTTGGTGAAAAGTGTCCTGAAAAGTGAGATCATCATGCTGGGGCTTGGAAAATGTTCTCACGGACATCATCTCAATTGTTTTCTGAAACTTTAGGTTCTCTTGCTCTCACCTCTCCTCATCCCACCCCCACTCCCATGGCCAAATGTGACAACGTTTGCTATCCCATGATCGCACCACAGCCAATAGCTGTAATGATAGTGCTGTGTCAATAAACAGCTTTGGAAACTGCTAACATAGATTTTTTTCAACTCTCAAAGATAGAGTCTGGCACTTTTTTTTAAACAGTTTTTAAAGGGCTAACCATTTACATAACTTGATAGCTTGACAGCCTTATACACCTTCTCTGCCCTGCAAGAACAATCTTACGATTGATCTCAAGTTTTATAACTTCCACCTTGTGGGATAAAGTCCTTGCCAAAGCAAAAATGGGGTCTGTCTGAACTCAGCACCGAGTTCAAATAGCCCTGCTGAGTTCTGCATTACTACATGTGGAAGTCATGTACCATCTCCGCTCCCCCCTCCCAATCAGTGAAAATAGAGTCTGTTGAAAAGGCGATAGGATTTCTAGAGCCAGGTCTCTTCCACCATTTTGGAAGGTTCCCAAAGTCTCTGCCGCTCATGAAAGTCCAGACCAAAGTGTACAAGTTATTATTGTAATAGTGGGAAATGAATCAGTCAGGGCAATAAACTCAGTGGCAAAATAACAGCATCCTATTTGTTTCTATGTGTCCTGTTGTGAGAAAGAAATTAGACATTTTAAGTTTCCTCTTTTCCTTAACCAAATGCTGAACATTTGTAAAGCAATCGTGTATGAAATATTATTTAGTCAATCATTGCTATAGTCAGTACAGTTAGCAGGTGTTTGTTTGGCTTTTAAAATTTTGATGAACCTTCAATGGGGCAGGCATTTTACTGTCTGGGCCTCAAAATTTGCACTTTTGAAACTTCCAATGGTGGCCATGAAGCGAGTGGTCGCAAAGTTGGTGACTCCTGCTTGAGGTGGAACTTTCACCTGAGTTAGTGGGTATTTGCTGGTGCAAAGTTCAGGAACAGTAAGACATAGAAATTTTCCTCTGGTCGGGCCTGTTTATGGCTTATCATAACGTACCTGGTGAGGAAACTTGGATGCGTGTTTGTCCAAGCAGAGGGCTACATTCAATAGGGTCAAAGCGGCCCTCTTCAAGAAGGGAGTGATGTTCTATCCTACTCATCTGTGGGTCATGAACCAGAATCAGGAATTCTACTCTTTTCCTTTTTTTTTAAATTTAGAGTACCCAATTCATTTTTTCCAATTAAGGGGCAATTTAGTGTGGCCAGTCCACCTACCCTGCACATCTTTGGGATGTGGGGGCGAAACCCACGCAAACATGGGGAGAATGTGCAAACTCCACACGGACAGTAACCCAGAGCCGGGATCGAACCTGGGACCTCAGCACTGTGAGGCAGCAGGGCTAACCCACTGTGCCACCGTGCTGCCCTAGGAATTCTATTTTGATATGCCTGAGGAGGCGAGTAAATGTGTGAGAGACCATGGACTGGAGGCCTTGTGAGGATATTGAACTTTGCAGATGCCTATGTGGGGAATGTGAGTGTGTATGTCGGCCAGAATGTTGTGTTTACTGTGTTTGGATGTAGATTGGGTAAGTGTGTTCAACTATTCTTGGGTATTGCGGGTGAGGAGTGGGTGAGGGGTGGTGGGGGGAACAGGGTGGTATGTGGTTGCCTCGGGTGGGGGCCACCCGAGCAGAGGTATGCTCAGATAGAGAAAGAGTGCCTGGGCCTCCTCACCGGTATTGTAAAGTTCCATGATTACGTCTACGGTCTACCAACCTTCACAGTAGAGACTGACCACAGACCCCTAGTCCATATCATTCACAAGGACTTGAATGACATGACACCCAGGCTTCAGTCCATTCTCCTTCAACTCCGCAGGTATGATTTCGAATGGACTTCCGATTGCGGCTATGCTGAGCTAAGTCGCATGTTCGGCAGCTCCCGCCAGAAACAGACTTTTGGGCTCTTTTTAGGGGCCCCAGTGGCATTTGTTCGACAGTTCCCAGTGTGGGAAGGTGACAATGCGATTTCCCTGGCACTGTATGGATTGGACCAGGAGTGGAGCGGTGAAAAAAAGTAATTTTGGTGCAGCGAAAAGTACAAAGGAGCAAAACCAAGATGGTGGCGGGTGGGCGCAGTGGTCGCAAGAGCAGCAGGAGTTTCTCAAGGGCTGCTTCACGGAATTGAAAGCAGAGCTGCTGGAGCCGATGAGGCTTCGTCGACAAGCTGGTCGAGACCCAGAAGGCCCAAGGGACGGCGATCCGGGAGGTGCGGCAGAAGGCCTCGGAGAATGAGGACGAGATATTGGGTCTGGCGATGAAGGCAGAGGCGCACGAGGCGCTGCATAAGAAATGGCAGGAGAAGTTCGAGGACATGGACAATTGGTCGAGAAGGAAGAACCTGCGGATTCTGCGTCTCCCGGAGGGAGTGGAGGGGTCGGATGCTGGAGCATTAGGGGCTGGTTTAGCACAGGGCTAAAGAGCTGGTTTTTAAAGCAGACCAAGGCAGACCAGCAGCACGGTTCAATTCCCGTACCAGCCTCCCCGAACAGGCGCCGGAATGTGGCGACTAGGGGCTTTTCACAGTAACTTCATTTGAATGGTGGTCTACATCTGAACCTGAGGGGCACAAATATCCTGGGGGGGAGATTTGTTAGTGCTCTTTGGGGGGGTTTAAACTAATGCAGCAGGGGCATGGGAACCTGGATTGTAGTTTTAGGGTAAGTGAGAATGAGAGTATAGAGGTCAGGAGCACAGATTTGACATCGCAGGAGGGGGCCAGTGTTCAGGTAGGTGGTTTGAAGTGTGTCTACTTCAATGCCAGGAGTATACGAAACAAGGTAGGGGAACTGGCAGCATGGGTTGGTACCTGGGACTTCGATGTTGTGGCCATTTCGGAGACATGGATAGAGCAGGGACAGGAATGGATGTTGCAGGTTCCGGGGTTTAGGTGTTTTAGTAAGCTCAGAGAAGGAGGCAAAAGAGGGGGAGGTGTGGCGCTGCTAGTCAAGAGCAGTATTACGGTGGCGGAGAGGATGCTAGATGGGGACTCTTCTTCCGAGGTAGTATGGGCTGAAGTTAGAAACAGGAAAGGAGAGGTCACCCTGTTGGGAGTTTTTTATAGGCCTCCTAATAGTTCTAGGGATGTAGAGGAAAGGATGGCGAAGATGATTCTGGATATGAGCGAAAGTAACAGGGTAGTTATTATGGGAGACTTTAACTTTCCAAATATTGACTGGAAAAGATATAGTTCGAGTACAATAGATGGGTCGTTTTTTGTACAGTGTGTGCAGGAGGGTTTCCTGAAACAATATGTTGACAGGCCAACAAGAGGCGAGGCCACGTTGGATTTGGTTTTGGGTAATGAACCAGGCCAGGTGTTGGATTTGGAGGTAGGAGAGCACTTTGGGGACAGTGACCACAATTCGGTGACGTTTACGTTAATGATGGAAAGGGATAAGTATACACCGCAGGGCAAGAGTTATAGCTGGGGGAAGGGAAATTATGATGCCATTAGACGTGACTTGGGGGGATAAGGTGGAGAAGTAGGCTGCAAGTGTTGGGCACACTGGATAAGTGGGGCTTGTTCAAGGATCAGCTACTGTGTGTTCTTGATAAGTATGTACCGGTCAGACAGGGAGGAAGGCGTCGAGCGAGGGAACCGTGGTTTACCAAGGAAGTGGAATCTCTTGTTAAGAGGAAGAAGGAGGCCTATGTGAAGATGAAGTGTGAAGTTTCGGTTGGGGCGATGGATAGTTACAAGGTAGCGAGGAAGGATCTAAAGAGAGAGCTAAGACGAGCAAGGAGGGGACATGAGAAGTATTTGGCAGGAAGGATCAAGGAAAACCCAAAAGCTTTCTATAGGTATGTCAGGAATAAGCGAATGACTAGGGAAAGAGTAGGACCAGTCAAGGACAGGGATGGGAAATTGTGTGTGGAGTCTGAAGAGATAGGCGAGATACTAAATGAATATTTTTCGTCAGTATTCACTCAGGAAAAAGATAATGTTGTGGAGGAGAATGCTGAGCCCCAGGCTAATAGAATAGATGGCATTGAGGTACGTAGGGAAGAGGTGTTGGCAATTCTGGACAGGCTGAAAATAGATAAGTCCCCGGGACCTGATGGGATTTATCCTAGGATTCTCTGGGAGGCCAGGGAAGAGATTGCTGGACCTTTGGCTTTGATTTTTATGTCATCATTGGCTACAGGAATAGTGCCAGAGGACTGGAGGACAGCAAATGTGGTCCCTTTGTTCAAAAAGGGGAGCAGAGACAACCCCGGCAACTATAGACCGGTGAGCCTCACGTCTGTAGTGGGTAAAGTCTTGGAGGGGATTATAAGAGACAAGATTTATAATCATCTAGATAGGAATAATATGATCAGGGATAGTCAGCATGGCTTTGTGAAGGGTAGGTCATGCCTCACAAACCTTATTGAGTTCTTTGAGAAGGTGACTGAACAGGTAGACGAGGGTAGAGCAGTTGATGTGGTGTATATGGATTTCAGCAAAGCATTTGATAAGGTTCCCCACGGTAGGCTATTGCAAAAAATACGGAGGCTGGGGATTGAGGGTGATTTAGAGATGTGGATCAGAAATTGGCTAGCTGAAAGAAGACAGAGGGTGGTGGTTGATGGGAAATGTTCAGAATGGAGTACAGTCACAAGTGGAGTACCACAAGGATCTGTTCTGGGGGGCCGTTGCTGTTTGTCATTTTTATCAATGACCTAGAGGAAGGCGCAGAAGGGTGGGTGAGTAAATTTGCAGACGATACTAAAGTCGGTGGTGTTGTCGATAGTGTGGAAGGATGTAGCAGGTTACAGAGGGATATAGATAAGCTGCAGAGCTGGGCTGAGAGGTGGCAAATGGAGTTTATTGTAGAGAAGTGTGAGGTGTTTCACTTTGGAAGGAATAACAGGAATGCGGAATATTTGGCTAATGGTAAAGTTCTTGAAAGTGTGGATGAACAGAGGGATCTAGGTGTCCATGTACATAGATCCCTGAAAGTTGCCACCCAGGTTGATAGGGTTGTGAAGAAGGCCTATGGAGTGTTGGCCTTTATTGGTAGAGGGATTGAGTTCCGGAGTCGGGAGGTCATGTTGCAGCTGTACAGAACTCTGGTACGGCCGCATTTGGAGTATTGCGTACAGTTCTGGTCACCGCATTATAGGAAGGACGTGGAGGCTTTGGAGCGGGTGCAGAGGAGATTTACCAGGATGTTGCCTGGTATGGAGGGAAAATCTTATGAGGAAAGGCTGATGGACTTGAGGTTGTTTTCGTTGGAGAGAAGAAGGTTAAGAGGAGACTTAATAGAGGCATACAAAATGATCAGGGGGTTGGATAGGGTGGACAGTGAGAGCCTTCTCCCACGGATGGATATGGCTGGCACGAGGGGACATAACTTTAAACTGAGGGGTAATAGATATAGGACAGAGGTCAGAGGTAGGTTCTTTACGCAAAGAGTAGTGAGGCCGTGGAATGCCCTACCTGCTACAGTAGTGAACTCGCCAACATTGAGGGCATTTAAAAGTTTATTAGATAAACATATGGATGATAATGGCATAGTGTAGGTTAGATGGCTTTTGTTTCGGTGCAACATCGTGGGCCGAAGGGCCTGTACTGCGCTGTATTGTTCTATGTTCTATGTTCTATAAGCCAACTTGTGACAATAAGCGATTTTCATTTATTTTTTCATTTCATACGTGGTCACGATGCTGAACACGTTGATGAGCGCGGGTGCCTTCTCGAGGCCCCTGGAACTAGATGGAGCCCACCGAGACCTGGCAAGGAGGCCCAAGTCTAACGAGCCGCCGCAGGCGGTATTGCTGCGGTTCCACCACTTGGTGGACAATGAGTGTGTCCTACATTGGGCCTAAAAGGAGCGGAGCAGCAGGTGGGAGAATGCAGAGGTCTGTATATACCAGGACTGGAGCGCGGAGGTGGTCAAGAAGAGGGCCGGGTACAATCGGGCTAAGGCGGTTCTGCATCGGAAGGGGGTGAAATTTGGGGTGCTGCAGCCGGCGCGTTTTGTGAGAGTGTGGGCGTCGGTGGTTGGAAAGACAGGGCTCCGTTTGGGGGGGGTGGGGAGACGGGAGGCACGAGGTGGGGGAGCTGGGTTTAGGCCGCAAAAGGGAGCTGCGCCAGAGAGGGCGGGGCCAGTTTGATAGAAAGTGCGGGCTTTTTTCCCGTGCTAGGGAAGGAAGGGGGTGGGGCCGGGGGAAGGACGGTGTTGGAGAGGAGCGCCCGCTGATGGCAGGAGGGGGAGGGAGACTACCACACTGGGGGGTCGATGGAGCGGCGGGAGTGGCCGGGGTCAGCAGGAGTCAGCTGACTTGCTGGAGTGCTATGGGGGGAGCAACGCAGCTAGGGGGGCCCTAGCTTGAGGGGGGGGGGGGGAGAGAGAGGAGGGGGGAACTGGGTTGCTGCTGCATTGGCCAAAGGGGAGCTGGAGCTCGGAGAGAGAGTCGGGGAGGGGTCTGTCGCTTGGGGGAATGGATAGGGCGGGAGGCGCGTGCACGTGGCTGGCCTAGAAAAGGGGATGGCTAATCAGCAGGGGGCTGGTGCGGGAAGCCCCCTGATCCAGCTGATAACTTGGAATGTGAGAGGCCTGAATGGGCCGGTCAAGAGGGCCCGTGTGTTCGCGCACCTGAAGGGACTGAAGGCAGATGTGGTTATGCTCCAGGAGACGCATTTGAGGGTGGTAGATCAGGTTAGGCTGAGAAAGGGGTGGGTAGGGCAGGTTTTCCACTCGGGGTTTGACACAAAGAATCGAGGGGTGGCGATTTTGGTGGGGAAGCGGGTGTCGTTTGAGGCGCTGAACATCATGGCAGACAATGGAGGTAGGTATGTGATGGTGAGTGGTAAGCTGCAGGAGGTGCGAGTGGTATTAGTGAATGTATATGCCCCGAATTGGAACGATGCCGGGTTTATGCGCCGCATGTTGGGCCGGATTCCGGACCTGGAGGCAGTGAGCTTGATAATGGGGGGGGACTTTAACATGGTACTGGATCCAGCATTGGACCGCTCCAGGACCAGGACGTGTAAGAGGCCGGCTGCGGCCAAGGTGCTGAGGGGGTTTATGGACCAGATGGGAGGAGTGGATGCATGGAGGTTTGTCAGGCCAGGGGCCAGGGAATTTTCTTTTTTTTCCACGTCCATAAAGCCGACTCCCGGATAGGCTTCTTCGTTATGAGCAGGGCACTAATCCCGAGGGTGGAGGACACGGAGTATTCGGCCAGAGCCACCTCAGACCATGGCCCACAATGGGTGGAGCTGGAGCTAGGGGAGGAGAGGGACCAGCGCCCGCTGTGGCGCCTGGATGTGGGCTTGTTGGCGGATGAGTAGGTGAGCGGGTGGATCCGGGGGTGCATCGTAAGCTACCTAGAGGGTAATGATAATCGGAGGTGCATTTGGGGGTGGTCTGGGAGGCGCTGAAGGCGGTGATTAGGGGAGAGCTAATCTCCACTAGGGCCCACAAGGAGAGGAAGGAGAGAAGGGAGAGGGAGAGATTGGTGGGGGAGATTTTAAGGGTGGATAGGAGGTATGCAGAGCTCCCCGAGGAGGGACTACTCAAGGAGCGACGAAGCCTCCAGGCCGAGTTCGACCTGTTGACCACCAAGAAGGCAGAGGTGCAGTGGAGGAAAGCGCAAGGGGCAGTGTATGAGTACGGAGAGAAGGCTAGCCGGATGTTGGCACACCAGCTTCGGAAGCGGGAGGCAGCGAGGGAGATTGGTGGAGTTAGGGATAAAGGGGGGAACACGGTGCGGAGTGCAGTGCGGTGGGAATAAATGGGGTATTTAGAGACTTTTATGAGGGGCTGTATAGGTCTGAGCCCCTGACGGAGGAGGGGAGGATGCGCGATTTTTGGATCGGCTGAGGTTCCCGAGGGTGGAGGAGGAGCAGGTGGCTGGGTTTGGGGCAAAGGTAGGGCTGGAGGAGCTGACTAAGGGGCTGGGGAGTATGTAGGCGGGGAAGGCACCGGGGCCAGATGGGTTCCCGGTGGAATTTTACCGGAAGTACATGGACCTGCTGGGCTCTCTACTAATGAGGACTTTCAATGAGGCGAGGGAGGGGGGCCCTACCCCCGACGATGTCCAGGGCCCTGATCTCGCTGATCTTGAAGCGGGACAAGGACCCATTACAGTGTGGGTCGTATAGGCCAATCTCGCTCCTCAACGTGGACGCGAAGCTGTTAGCAAAGGTGTTGGCTACCAGAATTGAGGACTGTGTCCCGGGGGTGATTCACGAGGACCAGATGGGTTTTGTGAAGGGAAGGCAGCTGAATGCCAATGTGCGGAGGCTCCTTAACGTAATCATGATGCCTGCAGTGGAGGGGGAAGTGGAAATAGTGGCGACGATGGACGCGGAGAAGGCCCTTTGGGAAGTGTTGAGGAGGTTTGGGTTCGGGGAGGGGTTCATTAGTTGGGTTAGGCTACTTTACGAAGACCCGGTGGCGAGTGTGGCCACGAATCGGAGGAGGTCAGAATACTTTTGCCTGTACTGGGGGACGAGGCAGGGGTGCCCCCTATCCCCCTTGCTATTTGCATTGGCAATTGAGCCTTTGGATATGGCTTTGAGGGAGTCCAGGAACTGGAGGGGGCTGGTCCGGGGGGCGGAGGAACACCCGGTATTGTATGCCGATGACCTGTTACTGTATGTGGCGGACCCAGTGGGGGGGCTGCCGGTGGTGATGCGGATCCTCAGGGAGTCTGGGGACTTTTCCGGGTATAAGCTTTTTGTGGGGAAGAGTGAGCTCTTCGTGGTACACCCAGGGGACCAGGGAAGGGGGATAGTCGAGCTTCCATTGAAGAATGTGGAAAGGAGTTTTCGGTACCTGGGGATCCAGGTGGCCAGAGCTGGTGGCCAAGCTTAAATTGGCGCGACTGGTGGAGCAGATGGAGCAGGAGTTTAAAGGGTGGGATATGCTACCACTCTCCCTGGCGGGTCGGGTGCAGTCGGTGAAAATGACGGTGCTCCCGAGGTTCCTTTTTGTATTCCAGTGCCTCCCCATCCTGATCCCTAAGGCCTTTGTTAAGCGGGTCAGCAGGAGCATCATGGGATTCGTGTGGGCGAAAAAGACCTCGAGGGTGAGAAGGGTGTTTCTGGAATGGAGTAGGGACAGAGTGGGTCTACTGGGCTGCCAATGTGGCGATGATACTCAAGTGGGTAATGGAAGGGGAGGGGGCGGCGTGGAAGAGGCTGGAGATGGCGTCCTGTGTGGGCACAAGTCTGGGAGTACTGGTGACAGCACCGCTGCCGCTCCCGCCGACAAGGCACACCGCGAGTCCAGTGGTGGCAGCGACTTTGAAAATTTGAGGGCAGTGGAGACGCCACACAGGTGTGGTAGAGGCTTTGGTTTGGTCCCCGTTCCGAGAGAACCATCGGTTCGTCCCGGGGAGAATGGATGGAGGGTTCCTGAGCTGGCACACGGCAGGAATTAGAAGGATGGGGGACCTGTTTATAGATGGGACGTTTGCGAGCCTTGGGGCGCTGGAGGGAAAATTTGGGCTTCCCACCAGAAATGCCTTCAGGTACATGCAGGTGAGGGTGTTTGTAAGACGGCAGGTGAGGGAGTTCCCGCTGCTTCCAGCACGTAGGATCTAGGATAGGGTGCTCTCGGGGGGCTGGGTTGGAGAAGGTAAGGTCTCAGCGATCTACCAGGAGATGCAGGAGGAGGAGGAGACCTCGATGGAGGAGCTAAAGGGTAAATGGGAGGAGGAGCTTGGGGAGGAGATAGACGAGGGTGCGTGGGCGGGCGCCCTGGGCAGGGATAATTCTTCCTCCTCTTGCGCCAGGCTTCGCATATGACAGGGGCGAGGCTGAGCAGGTTCTTTGGGGTGGAAGACAGGTGTGTGAGGTGCTCGGGGAGCCCAGCAAATCATGCCCATATGTTCTGGGCGTGCCCGGCATTTGATGGTTTCTGGAGGGGCGTTGCGAGGACGGTGTCTAAGTTGGTGAACACCTGGGTGAAGCCGAGCTGGGGGTCAGCACTATTTGGGGTATTGGACGAGCCGGGAGTGCAGGAGGCGAAAGAGGCCGGTATTCTGACATTTGCGTCCCTGGTAGCCCGGTGGAGGATTCTGCTACACCGGCAGTGGAAAGATGCGAGGCCCCCAAGCGTTGGAAGCCTGGGTCAGCGACATGGCGGGATTCATTAAATTGGAGAGGGTAAAATGTGCCTTGAGAGGGTCTGTGCAAGGGTTCCTCAGGCGGTGGCAACCGTTCCTATACTTTCTAGCGGAGCGTTAGGAGGTGGTCAGCAGCAGCAGCAACCTGGGGGGGGGGGGTAACTTTGTGTTTACTACTGTGTTTATTATTGCTTAATGGGGGGTTTGTATATTGGGGGAATTTGTGATGTAGTTGTAAGATGTTTATTTATGTGTTCTTTGTTTTTCTTTTTTTGTAAGGTGTGGGGGGGGGTTTGTTGAAAATATGTAAAAATTTGAATAAAAATATATATTTTTTAATGATTTCGAATTGGTTTACACACCGGGCAAGCAGCTAATCATTGCAGATGCCCTGTCTCGCGCCATCACCTCGCCCTGTGAACAGGTCAACTTCATCCGCCAAATTGAGGCACAGGTGCAACTGTGTGCCTGCAACCTCCCGGCCTCAGACGAACGAGTCATCAACATTTGAGAAGAGACTGCCAAGGACCCTCTTCTGCAGCGGGTCATACATCACCTTGCAAATGGTTGGCAGAAAGGGCAATGCCCCCAGTTCTTTAATGTCAAGGATGACCTAACAGTTGTCGAGAGGATCCTCCTCAAGCTGGATCGTATCGTTATTCTTCACAGCCTCCAGAGCTTAGTGCTCAAACAGATCCACGAGGGACACCTCGGTATGGAGAAATGCAGGTGCAGGGCCTGGCAGGCTGTCTATTGGCCTGGCATCAACGAGGACATATCCAACATGGTCCTCAATTGTGCAACTTGCCAGCGTTTCCAACCTGCTCAGCCCAAAGAAACACTACAGCAACACGAGATTGTGACCTCTGGATGGTCTGAGGTGGGAATCAACCTTTTTCATGCTAATGGGCATGACTACATCCTTATAATTGACTACTTCTCGAGTTACCCCGAAGTGGTGAAACTGTCCAACCTCACATCAAGGACTGTCATCAAGGCCTGCAAGGAGACATTTGCCAGGCATGGTATTCCGCTCACAGTCATGAGCGACAACGGTCCCTGCTTCCACAGCCAAGAGTGGTCCAACTTTGCGAAGCTATACCAGTTCAAGCACATTACACCAAGCACACATTACCCGCAATCTAACGGGAAGGTCAAGAAAGGGGTGCATATCGTGAAGCAACTGCTCTGCAAGGCTGCGGACTCAGCTTCTGACTTTAACCTTGCGCTCCTGGCGTACAGGGCAACCCCTCTGTCCACCGGTATGTCTCCAGCACAACTCCTTATGAATCGTGACCTGCGGACGACTGTTCCGGCCATTCATTTACCTGACCTGGATCACCTCCCAGTGCTGCTAAATGTGCAGCAACTCAGGAACCGGCAAAAGCTGACATACGATGCTCATGCTACTGATTTGCCTGTGCTCTCTCCAGAAGATGCTGTTCACATCAAGTTGCCTGGTGGAGGATGGTCAGCTCCAGCTGTTGTTCTTCGACAGGCTGCTCCCAGGTCGTTCGTGGTTTGCATGGTTGATGGATCCATTGTCAGGCGCAACAGAAGGGCACTACGCAATCTTGTCTGCCCACCACCGGATCTCACGTTCCCAGCTGTCGTTCTGCCTTTTCCGGACACCTCGCTCCACGAGGTCACCAATCTGGCTGCAATCCCGCCTGTCAAGGCGCCGTCATCCCCACCTCCACCTCTCAGGCGGTCGACAAGGATCCGACGCCAGCCCCAGAGATTGAACTTATAAATATTTCCTTTGTACATATTGTTCTGTATCTGCATGTTAGACACCTTACATGTACATATGCATTCACTCGCCATTTGCTGTAAATAGTTATATCTGTAATTATGTTGTATAGGCTCTAAGCAACCGACAATTTGTTTAAAAAGGGGGGATGTCATAATATGCACCCATGCACATCATGAGGTAAAAACAGGCAATGACAGACACCCAGGTTAGCCAATCAACATACAGGACAGAACACAACCAATCACCAGACAGAACACCAGACGGGGGCTTCCAACTATAAAACACACGAGGCATCAGCACTCCACCTCTTTCCACTGGTGACAACTGTAGTGACAGTCAGGGTGTATATATCAGTCAGCACCTTCTACATGTGGATCAGAGCTAGCCTGGTCTAGTAAGTTAGAGTTAGTACACTTAGAGTAGTAGAGTGTCAACCCACAGCCGCTGTGTGCATTGTTACAGAAGTTCAATAAATCGTATTGAACCAGCGCCTGCATTTGGTGTATGCTTTACAGTTCATCTGCATCCTGTTGCAGTCCGTGTTACCTCAGGGTGAATAACACAACAGCGCTTAGGGTCTCGAGGGAGTGGAGGGGTATTTAATGTGAGGGGGTGGGGTGGAGCACCGAGTTTCTTTGTATGCGGATGATCTCCTGCTGAATATTTCGGACCTGGTCGGAAGCTTTGACAGGATCATGGGAAATTTGGGACGGGTTAGCCTCTTTTCGGGGTATAAGCTCAACGTGGGAAAAAGTGAGGAGGCTGCCACTTCGGCTGGTAGGGGCAAGATTTTTTATCTCGGAATACAGGTGGCATGGAGTTGGGTCCAGCTGCCTAAGTTGAACTTGGCGTGGTTGGTGGAGGGAATGAAGTCGGACTTTAAAAGGTGGGATGTGCTGCCATTGTCATTGGCTGGTCAGGTCCAGATGGTAAAGATGACGGTGTTGCTGAAGTTTTTGATTGTGTTTCAGAACCTCCTGATCTGTGTGCCCTTTTTGAGAAAGGTTAATGGGATGATTCGGAGGTTCTTGTGGGCAGGTAAGGCTCTGCGGGCTAGGAGGGTGTTCTTGGAGAGGGATCGGCGGGGGGGGGGGGGATGGTTTAGCGTTGTCGAACTTGCAAAACTATTACTGGGCAGCAAACATTGCAATGGTTAGGAAGTGGGCAGTGGAGGAGCAGTTAGTATGGGGGAGATGGCAGTGCCCTCATGTAAAGGGATCAGTTTGTGGGCACTATTGCTGGCACCCCATCCATTCTTGTTGGCCAGATATTCCACGAGCCCATTGATGGTATCAGCATTGAGGTGTGGAACCAGTGCTTGCAGCATTTTACAATGGAAGGCAGATCCCTGTGGGTGCTGATTTGTGACAATCATATATTTGCCCTGGCGGGGTTAGATGTGAGATCCTGGGGGTGGGATAGAATATTTTAGGGATTTGTTTTTGGAGGGAGGTTTTCAGACTTGGAAAACTGGAGGAGAAAAATCAATTGCCGAAGGGGAATGGGTTCCGGTATCTGCAAGTCAGGGACTTTATGAGGAAGGAGGTGGCTTTGTTTCTGGAAGTGCCACACCCAGCGCTGCAGGAAAGCTCCTGCCCGAGGAGGAAATAGGAGAGGGCAGGGTCTCAGGCATACATGAGGAACTGTTGAAGAGAGAGAGTGCCCCGATGAAGAAGCAATGTTAGCATTAGTGACGAGAAGGCTAGAATACAAGAGCAGGGATGTACTTCTGAGACTGTATAAGGCTCTGGTCAGATCCCATTTGGAATATTGTGAGCAGTTTTGGGCCCCATATCTAAGGAAGGATGTGCTGGCCTTGGAAAGGGTCCAGAGGAGGTTCACAAGAATGACACTGGAATGAAGTACTTGTCATATGAGGAACAGTTGAGGAATCTGGGTCTGTACTCGTTGGAGTTTAGAAGGGTGAGAGGGGATCTCAGTTAAACTTACAGGATACTGAGAGGCCTGGATAAAGTGGACATGGAAAGGATGTTCCCACTAGTGGGAAAAACTAGAACCCGAGGGCACAGCCTCAGACTGAAGGGATGATTCTTTAAAACTGAGATGAGGAAGAGTTTCTTCAGCTAGAGGGTGGTGAATCTGTGGAAGTCTTTGCCACAGAAGGCTGTGGAGTCACTGAGTGTCTTTAAGACAGAGATAGATAGGTTTTTGACTAATAGGGGGATCAAGGGTTACGGGGAGAAGGCAGGAGAATGGGGATGCGAAAAATATCAGCCATGATTGAAAAGCCCAAATGGCCTAATTCTGTTCCTATGTCTTATGGTCTTATGGTGTTCGGAGGTTAGGCATAAGTGGGAGGAAGGGTTGGGTGGGGTTTTGGGGGCTGGAGTATGGAGCAAGGTTTTGCGGAGAGTTAATGTGTCCTTGTCGTGCACAAGATCAAATTTTATTCAGTTTAAAGTGGTGCACAGGGCCCACATGACAGTGTCCCGGATGAGTCAGTATTTTCTAGGAGTGGGGGATAGGTGTGGGCGATGTGAGGGGGCATGGGCAGGGAACCATGTCCATATGGTTTGGGTGTGTCCATAGTTAGGGGGGGTGGTTGGACAGGATTGGACAGATATAATGTCAAAGATTTTGGGAATAAAGGTGGCTCCGAGTCGCAGGTGGAAATATTTGGAGAGTCGGAGGATCTGGGAATGCAGGTGGGGGGAGAGAGGCCGATGTGATAGCCTTTGCCTCACTGATAGCCCAGAGATGGATTGTGTTGTGATGGAGGGACTCAGTGCCGCCGAGTGCAGAGGTACGCATGAGTGTTTTGGCAAAGTTCCTGCACTTAGAAAAAAATTTAAGTTCAGCATCAGAGGTGCAGAAGAGGGGTTTACCTCAAGGTGGAAGCTATTCATTGACTTCTTTCAGGAGTATCGCCGAGGGGGTGGGGAGGGGTCGGCCGTATTTATGATGGTTGCACCTTTCGTCAGGCAATGCTGGTTGGATTATCTTTCCTTGAAAATGAGTGAGGAAACTAGCATTTACCTTCGCCCTGCAAGATAGAAGCCTCAGCTCCTACTCCAATTTAAACAGCAATATTCCAGTCAGATGCAAACATGTGGCGGTTCAGAAACCCCTTCTATACTGACCTGAGATGTTGAGTGAACGTTTGTGGATTCGATGAACACTCTGTCGGATGAGGCTCAATGTCGTTTGCAAGTACTCCGCGGATCGCGCTACGTTCCTGGTCTTTGCCACAGGCTGCTTGAAGAAGGTCATTAAGTCCCTTATGCTTGCAGATCTTTTCAAGAGTTTCTGTTTCATACTATAATGACAGAAAACCATTTTGAAGCACAAATGAAATTGTAATTATTTGTAAAAAGCACATCAAAATATTGTAATGTTGATACGCTGACCTCAAAGGAGGGGGAAAAATCATGGGGCGGAATTCTCCGACCCCACACCGGGACGGAGAATCGGCGTGGCACCGCGCGAATCGCGCCACGTCGGGACGCAATTCTCCACAGAGCGGAGAATAGGCGCCATCACCGCTGGCGTGGTCGGTGTGGCGCCGGTCGGGGTATGTGCCGACTCTCCGGGCCGGATGGGCCGAGCGGCCGTCAGCAAAAAGCCGAGTCCCGCCGGCGCCGTTCTAACATCCTCCGAGCCGGCGGGACTCGGCGTTGAAGGGTCCGGGGGCGGCCCGTGGGAGGGGGGCGGGGTCTGGCCCCGGGGGGAGCCTCCGTAGTGGCCTGGCTCAGGGGCCCACCGATTGGTGGGCCGGCCTCTCTGTCTGGGGGCCTCCTGTAGCCCTGCGCCATTTGGCGTCGGGGCCGGCATGGGGAAGAAGGCCACTGCACATGCGCTAGGTGGCGCCGGCCCAACTGCTCATGCGTGGACACCGCGGCATCAAGTTGATGCCGGGATCGGCAGCTGGAGCGGCATGGGCTGCTCCAGCATCGTACTAGCCCCCTGGGCCGGTGAATAGGGTCCCAGAACGGGTGCTGATGCTGGAGTAAAACACTCCCATTTTTACGCCGACGTCGACACTTAGCCGCCCGATGGGGAAATCGCGCCCGATGGGGAAATCGCGCCTATGTTTTGTTCACTGACCTCTGGAAAAGAAGATTGGTCTTACATTAAAGCTTGCATGAGTTTCTTCCCAAGCCCAGTTCCTGGTATATCAGAAATCTGCCACAAAATAGCCCTAACTTGTGTTTCTGCTGAATAGAAACACACCAAGAGCATGGAAATGAACTCAAAAATGTGCTTTGGAAAACTGTGACAGACATGCTCCACGATTGTGGTGCATTATTCCTTCCCATTCTCCTCAATGATTTCAGTGAGTTGACCAGTCCATCATCCTCCAATCTTTCCCCTCTATCAAGCTCAGTGAATCTGCTGTTAATTGGTTCCACTAATCTCTATTTGATGAGAACAAGAGCATCCCTACTAAAGGATTCTCTTCTTCTCTCCAGACCTCGCTGGACCAAGAAGGATCCACTCCTTGGCCTCCTCCTCTCGTTCATTTACATGCTGACCATTGGCAGGCACATTCGCGGATACTCCATCAGTTTCCACATATACCTAGCTGCATCTCTCCTTTGATACCTCCGCAGCTTCTGTGCTATCAGTCTGCTTATCTGACAGTTGGTATTGAATGAGCTGCAATCTTTCCAGCTAAATAATAGGAAGATAAAAGCAGTCAACTTGAGGCCCCATCACAAACTCTGTATCCTCACCACCAACTCCGTCTCCCTCTTTGTCTCTTGTCTAATGCTGAACCTGACCGTTCGCTACCTTAGCATTCTGTTCAACTTTGAGATGATCTTGAATCCCTATACTCTTTCACAAATGCTACTTATTCCCATTCCCCTAATGATGCCTGTCCCATTGGATATGCTTCCAAGGCTCTTTACCTCAGCCAATGTTCTGCAAAATCCTTATCCGTAATTTTGCCTCCTCCAGACTCAATTACTCCAGTGCTCTCTTATCAGGCCTCTTAACTTCGGTAAGCTCCAAATCAACAAAAACTCTCAGTATCTTAAACTACACATAGTCTAGTTTACCCATCACCTCTGTCCTTGTTGATCAAATTGCTGCCCCAGGACTTCAGATTTAATTTGGATGTTCTTTATGCTTAAATAGTTCCGTGGCCTTGTCTGACCCTATATTACATAGATTACATAGAACATACAGTGCAGAAGGAGGCCATTCGGCCCATCGAGTCTGCACCGACCCACATTAATCCCTCACTTCCACCCTATCCCCGCAACCCAATAACCCCTCCCAACCCTTGTGGACACTACGGGCAATTTTTAGCATGGCCAATCCACCTAACCTGCACGTCTTTGGACTGTGGGAGGAAACCGGAGCACCCGGAGGAAACCCACGCAGACACGGGGAGAACGTGCAGACTCCGCACAGACAGTGACCCAGCGGGGAATCGAACCTGGGACCCTGGCGCTGTGAAGCCACAGTGCTATCCACTTGTGCTACCGTGCTGCCCCACGGTATATGTGAAGCTTCTATTCAAACCTAGGCCTTCTTCAAATCTTTCTTTCTTGGCCCAGTGCCCATGTTTCCTCAGGCTTCTGTGAAGTACTCCAAGGCATATTTTGATGGCAAAGGCACAATAAGAATGCAATTTATTCTTGTATCTGCGCTGCGTTATGGCCCTTTCGGCATACTCCTACTGGAGTTGTGGTGAGAGCTCACTGAAATGGTAGTGAAATTTTAGCCCTCCACCCTCTATTCAAAGTGTTATGAATGCCACGGATTGTGGTTTTTTTCCCAGTCAACAGTCAATCTGAGTCACCCGTTGTGTTATTTTTGCCACGTAATAAATAAGTGTGAATTGAATGTACTTGTTGGTTGATATCCTGGCGCATTATTAATTACTTTTACTGTCAAATTGAGGAGGTATTATGATTTATTCTAGGTGTCTCTGGTTTACCCTCCTGGGTCTTCCGACATTTAGCCAGATATTGGGAAACTTTGGTGCACTGCTGTTCACTGGCGACATGAGGTTCAATTACAGGAGTGGATGGTGACATGGGACCCAAGTAGATGAGTGCCCCAAACCACCTGAAATTCTGATAGCACCTAGTAACTTAATTGGGAGGTGACCCTTACATGGGACTTCCTTTTGTGACCGCTCCATGTCCCCTCTCCACATTTTGAGATCTCCTCTTGTCCCCTACCCTTGCCCCATGCCTGAAACACTAGTCTTTCATGGCGCACAGCTCCCAGTCATTTGACCTGTATTTTTATGCCGTTTTACCTTTCTCTCTCTCTTTATGCGGAGGTGTGCTGGGCCTGTACTGGACCAGAAGAACTTGAAGATGCAGATCTGCCGGACTGGCTGTGTGCAGCCTGTTTCCGGTCCATGCATGCGCTGGAAGCCTGATGTTTGTCAGGACTTGGGAGCTCCCAACTTCCACGCGCAACATTAAGGGAAGCTTGGGTTTCATAACAAATACTAATCACACCTTGTGTGGCACAAGCACGAAACAGTTTGAGCTAATTTAACAAATCAGTTTCAAAATGGGTGTAGGAACCTTATTTCAATGAAGGCCTGCACAAATGCAGAAGGTATTGAATGATCGAGCAGGCTAGAAGGCCAAATCATCTATTCTTTCTTACGCTCTTATGTTCAAAGTTGCCCTAACTTATTTACAGCAGCGAACCAACCCTCTGTACAGCTCAGACATGGACAGCTGCCTTGTTAAATCATTCAGGCTATTTTTGGCTCCTAAACAGGCAGAACAATATTGAATTTAGAAGGCATTGCCGCAGTAAATGCGGTAGCACAGACCAGTTCAGTGCTAAAACAACACTTGCACATGGGCAATTCTGAAGGATGCCTCAGGCACTCAACAGAGTATACATCAAGATGTATTGTGTTCTGCTGCATTCTCGCAAAACCCTGCCCTTACGAGGACTTCGCTTTTTGACACAAACTATGTCTCAACCTGCTGTTGAGGAGGAGGCAACAAACAGAGACAGTCATGACTCAGTCATTCATGATTGATCTATCTGCCTATGGTGAACATATCCCAATTCATCCTTCACCAACTGTGCGTTAAGCTTTACTTCTTCTCTGTCACTGACCATTATAACAAGCTGCCACAAAAAATTCAAAACCGAGTTATAAATCAAACCATGCTATAGTGCTTCCAAGAGTCAGTTTGTGCATTGCATTTCTGCCTTTCTGCCATTTGCTCTGTCTGGTCCAGTACTTTTACACATTGCCGCCCAGTGGCGACAGAATCACTGGTGGACAACTGCTGATTTTCAAGAGGGGAGGCTGCAAGATGTCATCGCAGGATGACCTCAAATAGTCCTAGCCCTAGAAAGCTGGATCAAGATAATATCATCTCAACATAGGAGACAGCAATGTGCCTGGCTGACTGAGAGGCAACAGCAAGAATCTGGGAGAGTGGCAGTGGTTACGGGGGAGGGGGACAAATGCAGTCATCCTGAGGAGGGAGAGTAGGTATATGCTCCTTGGAGCTCCTGCCAGTCCCTCAGTAAGATGCTTCAGCAATCCTAGCAATGTGGCGGAGGACCGGCTGCTGTGATACCCTGCAAATCTATTTAAGCTTGCATGGCAGTAAGCTTAACTTCCATTGTAATTGAGTGGCTTCTGCCTGAGACAAGGCCCATTAGGACCTGCATCGTGGATGGCTCCACATGCTGGTCACCACTTCCAAGCTGGAAATGATGCTCTCTAAGCTGTGCATAAAACCCTAAGCCAAGTTAATGCCAGTCTCCTTCATTCTCGTTGACATCGATGTCAAGACAAGTTTTCCCAATGGAACACACATTTCAGAGTGCTTACCCACAGCTCTTCTTTATAGACCAGCCCTTCAAAGTTATCATCTGAGTCCTTTGCAGCAGAACTCAAGTACGACCTTTCCTTCACTTGTGCCATCTTTGACCGTTTCCTGGTTTTGTAAGGTTAAGTGGGTGAGGGGGTCGGGTGGGTTCAATGGTGGGGTGCCGGGTGGCTGGAGGGCTCAGGTGGTCAATATTGTAGTTGGGGATGGGGGGTAGTTGGGGGTTTGGCAGATAGTTGATGAGGTGGAGGGTAGTTGCGTGGGGGGTAGCCAGGGAGTGGGTAGAGGAGAATCTAGTTAGGACATTGGGGGAGGGCGATCGGATGGCCCAATGTGTTCACAGGATGGGATCAGTACTGTGATTACCCAGGATTTAGAGCTCGTTTTAATTCTTCCAACTATTCTGTTTAGGAAGTCAGAATCATTCAAAATCTTTGATATAAATTTGAATTTCGGAGGTTTCCAGATGCAGGGGAATTGCCCAACAGAAGTTGAAATTTCCTGGACAATTCCCGCATAGTCACCATGTGCTGGCTTCCCAGGGGCTCCACAACATCTTCTGGCGACCCTCCGGAGAATGGAAGACCAGGGCCTACATTTATTTTATTATCTGTCTTCCTGCTCCTTCACCACGTTCTCTTTCATTAGTGTCTGGCCAGATAGCAGTTGAGTTTCGGGAAGAAGACAGAGGGTTGAGTGGTCAGGGGGATTTACAAGCTCCAGGTGATGAAAGAGAGAGGTGCGTGTTTACACCATCTGGAGCTTGTAAATCAGAGGAGATTACAGGACGAGGGGTGAGCGGGATGCGTGAAGAAGGATCGGGTTTGAACATATCAGCAATGGTTGCAGACCTGGACCTGACCAAAGTCTTATTATAACCACTCTAATGATGGTGACTCTAACAGTCTCCTCCATCAGGGTAAAAAGATGCGGCCATACCTGTCCCTTACCAATTAGGCACCTCTACCCCAGTTATATACCACCTTGCCCTGTGAGAAAGAAGGAAGTGTGGAGTTATATATTTGAGTAATTGGTTATTATGATTGAATGGCTGACAATGTATGCAAGTTATGAGGTGTGGTTAAGGGTAAGAAGAAGCTATGCATTCTATGTATGAGTCGTGATTGTTGGTAACTGTTGCCAGGGAAATGATTGAGCGTGCTGCATCAAGCAGTATCTGAAATGAGTCATACTGCTGATAAGATTTGGCATTTGAAGGTGAATTCACTGACCCGGACTATTTGAATGAAGTAATATAACGTTGTGCCTCACTACATCAAGATCCATGGGACTGGCCTCATGCCATCGATTGCCACAGATATCTGAGTGTGCTGCAGACCTTCTGGCTTCCTATGTGTCGAGGACTCTCTCTGTGCCTCCTGAGTATGACCAGTGGGACATCAGATAACCTGACAGTATGCCCCCCTAGCCTGTTCTGCCATCATTGAGTGTTCTTCGTACCTATACTCTACTGAAACTAGGCCCAGTGCCTCCTCCAGCTAGAATGCACTTCCCCTTTATGAGACGCAGACTGTCTTTAATAAATGTAGGCTAGCTTTAAGTAATGCCAGTATCCCATGATCTTAAGACCCCTGTTATCCACGCAGCCACTCAAGAACACATTAGCACTGGCTGCATGCAGCTAGCGAGCAGGTCAATAAGCAGCAAGACTTTACGTCCTTCCTGCATCAAAAACAATGGCCACAGGTTTAATTACGCATTGCGATACCCGCACTTGTTTCGTAGAACATACAGTGCAGAAGGAGGCCATTCAGCCCATCGGGTCTGCACCGACCCACTTAAGCCCTCACAAATGCCCTAACTCATTAACCCAATAATCCCACCTAACCCTTTTTTGGACACGAAGGGCAATTTAGAATGGCCAATCCACCTAACCTGCACGTCTTTGGACTGTGCGAGGAAACCGGAGCACCCGGAGGAAACCCACGCAGACACGGGGAGAACGTGTAGACTCCGCACAGAAAGTGACCCAGCGGGAAATCGAACCTGGGACCCTGGAGCTGTGAAGCCACAGTGCTATCCACTTATGCTACCGTGCTGCCCCAATATTTTCTGTGCGCTGTTCAGTTTTATGACCAAATAGTTAAATAGGTAAAACCCGGTGTTCGGATTTGATTGATCTCTTATCTTGGGAGTTAATCCAAATGTGATGAGTTCCAGTTTCCTTCTCTGAATGTCACATTTACTCGTTATACCAGTCGGATGGTATGATATTTGCGCAATAGGTAATAATCAGATTGCAGGCACGCATATCTTGTACATTCAACCATACTTTCAATGAAAACAAGACTGCGCCCTGAATCCTCCTTAGGCAGACACTGCCTCTTCTGTGTCTACATTGGAAAGGAAATAATTGTTATATCTTTTAGTGTAAAGCGTTTTCAAAGTGAGAGCTGTCGGGCAACCCAGCCTTGGTCAGGTTGCTATCGTTTCTATTTGTTGCCTCAAGTAACCTCGGGCAGTGAGAAATAAAGGGAAAAGAAACTGAGATTTCACCAATTTTGCCCTAAATACAAATATAATTCTGTTTCGAATCCCACCAGTGTGGTGATGCAGAACCCAGAAGTACTTTTTCATAGAATCATAGAAATGCAGAAGGAGGCTATTCGGCCCATTGTGTCTGCACTGGCTCTTGGTAAGAGCAGCCTACCCAAGCCCCCGCTTCCACCCTATCCCCGTAACCAAACCTAGCCTTTTGGACACTAAGGGGCAATTTATCATGGCCAATCCACCTAACTTGCACATCTTTGGACTGTGGGAGGAAACCGGAGCATCCGGAGGAAACCCACGCAGCGCACTGAGCTGATTCTCATTTCCTACATTTGCTGCATCACTGGAGTATTTGTGGACATTTATCCATTTGGCAGGGAAGGGATTTTGTTTGAATCAATGTTATGCCATTGGTGTAAAGTCTGTTTCGGCCTACAAACGATAAATTCCTAAAGTTGTAACAGCCCCTACAACTGGCTCATGACTGGAGCCTGCTGGTAGTTAGACTTCCCTTGCCAATTAATGCCGACTTACAGCACAGTGCCTACGATGATCGGGTGGCATGATGGCACAGTGGGTAGCGCTGTTGTCCCACAGTGCCTGTTAAGTAATGGGTTAAGAGACATTGCAATTAGTTGTCTCATTTATGTTAAGTATCCATTAATTGACACTGATATGTAAAGGGGCTTCAGGTGGCCTCTGGGAGGTGGTGTGTTGTTAAGAGTTTTGTGCAGAGGTTGTGGAAGTGAAATAAATGGTGTTTGGTGAAAAGGAACAAGAACTTTAGACTCTTCATTTCACAGCAACTAAAACGGTTAACAATTGGTAGCAGAGGATGGTTGTTGTGCAAATGTGAAGGTTTGAAAGATACAACTTTTCCTGATCAAACCAAGGAGTGAGTGAGAAGGAAAAAAAAAGATACATGGCTGAACCCAGGATAAAGATGGCTGGATATGACTATCCTCCCTTATTTTCTGAAAAGGAATCGTATGACCAATGGAGAAGTGCAGTAGTTATGTGGACTAAAGTAACTGCTTTGGGAAAGGTATGGCATTGGCTCTTTCTCTACCACATGGCAGTAAAATCTGAAACAAAGTGCTTTCGGAGCTGGAATTGGAAGAGTTAGACTCAGAAGAAGGTCTGGAGACTTTATTACATTATATGGATAAGATTTATAAGAAAGATGGCTTGTTAAGTGCATATGAAGCATGGTCGGATTTTGATAAGTTCCGGAAAATGGAGGATATCTCCATGGAAGACTATATAATGGAATTTGGCAGATTATATAAAAGGCTGCAGAAACAAAATCTGGAATTTCCACAGTCTGTGTTGGCCTTTAAATTACTTGACTGTGCTAGAGTGAGCAACATGGATAGGCTCCTGGTTTTGACAGGAGTTCAGTTTACTGATAAGGATACCTTATTCAAACAGATGACAAAAGCTTTACAAAAGTTTCTGGGGAAACATTTGATTCCGATGGCTCTGATGACCCAAATAGGTCAGCCTGCAATAAGGCAGAATATGGAAGATACACTAGTAACTGGATGGCGAAATCGTATGGTTACGAACAGGGCTCAAGACTATAGATGGAGACCGAGACAAAGAAATTATGAAGACAGAAACCCAGTTAGAACCTACATAGGAAGATGAACCCCAGAAATGCACGGGGCATGATAAATCGATGTTTTCGATGTGACTCTCAATACCATTATGCTTTCAACTGTCCAACCCGTTATGATAGAGTGTTTGAAGCGACACATGACACGGAAGAGTCAGAAGAGGAAAAAGATAGTGACCAGAAAGAAGGCATTGTCCTATTGACAAGCAGTTTTATGCCGGTAATGAGGGTGTTGGTTGCAGAATCCTTCAACTGTGCTGTATTGGACAGTGGCTGCACATCTACTGTGTGTGGAATTGACTGGTTAAAATGTTACCTGGATTCTTTGAATGCCGAAAATCGTAACAATGTTAAGGAATTTGAAAGTTCCACAAGTTTCAGGTTTGGGGATGATAATACTCTGAAGTCGCTGAAAAGAGTGGTGATCCCTTGCAATATTGCCGGAGAGAATCATTTCATTAGCACTGATGTTGTATCAAGTGAGATACCTTTGCTTCTGAGCAGACCGTCGATGAAGAAAGCACACATGAAACTGGATATGGAACAGGATAAGGCAACAGTTTTTGGAAAGATGGTGGACTTACAATTTACACAGTCGGGACACTATTGTATTCCATTACTGACAAAAAAAATTTCAAGTAGAGTGGTTAAGGATGTGTTAATGGCAGTTGAAAATGGGACTTTAGCTGATAAAAAGCTTGTGGTATTAAAACTGCATAGGCAATTTGCACATCCGTCTCCTCGGAGGCTAGAAACATTTATTAAAGGATGCAGGGGTAAGGGATGACGACTATACTAAACTGATAGAACAGGTTAGTGACCGCTGTGAAGTTTGTAGGAAGTACAGAAGGACACCAGCACGACCGATAGTAACCCTACCTTTGGCCAGGGATTTTAACAACATTGTGGCCATGGACCTTAAGATCTGGAATAAAGAAAATAATATATTTATTTTGCATTTTGTAGATTTAGCAACCAGATTTAGTCAATCAACGATTGTACGAAGTAAAGAAAAGAGAGTAATTCTGGATCAAATCGTGGAAAAATGGATAGGGACAGGAATGGGTCCACCGGCAAAATTCCTTACGGACAATGGGGGAGAATTTGCTAATGATGAGTTTAGGGATATGTGTGAAAACATGAATATCAGAGTTATGAATACGGCTGCAGAAAGCCCATTTAGTAATGGTGTCTGTGAAAGAAATCATGCTGTCATCGATGACATGCTTCGGAACATTTTGGCAGATCGACCAAATTGCAGGCTAAATTCAGCTTTAGCATGGGCAGTACATGCAAAGAATTCATTGCAGATGTTTGGGGGCTATAGTCCTTATCAATTAGTGTTTGGTAGAAATCCTAAAATTCCGTCCATTTTGGATGACCAGCGCCAGCTTGGGAGGGGACTACAATTAGCTCTGGTTTTGCTGAACATTTAAATGCATTACATAGCAGTAGAAAAGCTTCTTTGGAAGCAGAAGTCTCTGAAAGAATTCGCAGAGCTTTAAAACATAACGTACGGCCATCAGATGCCGTTTTTCAGCAAGGAGGCATGGTATACTATAAGAGAGACAATTCTAATGAATGGAAAGGCCCAGGGACGATCATCGGCATAAATGGTAAAACAATTATTTTGCAACATGGTAATCAAACTGTTAGGGTACATTCAGCAAGGATAATGGGTACAGATTACAAATTTTCAAATTTAGACAGAGCAGACAGACATGACGAGGAACCAGAGTCATCTGGTACGCATGTGTTACAGAACTATGAGGACCAATTAACTGATATAGACAGGGTTTCTGTGGAGGAACACAACACTTCTGGTGAATTAAAACAGGCCATTTTTCCGAAAGGGCAACTGCCAAAAGTTGGTACAAAAGTGACATACTTGCCTGAAGGGTCTAGTCAATGGAAGGATGCAACTGTTATTAGTAGAGCAGGGACGGCCACTGGAAAGCATACATATTGGTTGAATGTGCAGCATTCAGGGGAAGGAGTCAAGACAATGGATTGGGAAAACGAAGTTCAAAAATGGAGGGCATAGAAACGCAGTGCCAGTTCAGATAGTACATCGGATAGTGAACAGGTCCACAGGAAAAGGTCGAGAACTATTGAAAGGACATCCCACAGCAGAAGGGAAAGATCAAGCAGTAGCAGTACAGAACGAGATACTAGGCGGGAGAGGGGACGTAGTTTATCAAGATCTTGGAACATGAGTAAGACTACGAATACTAATAGAAGTAGAAGCCCACATGCACGTGAGATTTTGGTGGCTTCAAATAAATTAGATGAAAAAGTTATTAAAGAAGCTAAACAGCAAGAATTGCATAGTTGGAGTGAATTTGGGGTATACACGGAAGTGCCGGATAGGGGACAAAGAGCTCTATCCCACAGATGGATTTGCACGGAAAAGGTTCTTCCGGATGGAACTTATAAGCCTTGTAGAGGCGGTGGATATGGCTTTTTATACAAGTATGATATTGACAGAAATTTTGGGATTAGGGGATTTGGGTGATATACCTATTGACTGTCACATTGACAATAAATCCCTGTGGGAAAATGTGCACTCTACAAAAAGTGTCAATGAAAAGAGGTTACGGATAGACATCGCAAGTTTGAAGCAGATGTTGGACAGAGGGGAAATAACAAAAATTAAATGGGTCGACAGGAGCTATCAACTGTCAGACTGTTTTACAAAAAGAGGGGCGAGTTCACAGAAACTTTTGGAGATTGTTAATGAAGGGAGCTTGTTTCTTTGACTGTTTATTTTCTTTCTCGTCCAAACCTGTGTGTTTTTGAGTTTCTTCAAATTTTGTTTTCACCTAAGTATTTTTTTTCTCCAAGGAAGGGGAGACTGTTAAGTAATGGGTTAAGAGACATTGCAATTAGTTGTCTCATTTATGTTAAGTATCCATTAATTGACACTGATATGTAAAGGGGCTTCAGGTGGCCTCTGGGAGGTGGTGTGTTGTTAAGAGTTTTGTGCAGAGGCTGTGGAAGTGAAATAAAGGGTGTTTGGTGAAAAGGAAACAAGAACTTTAGACTCTTCATTTCACAGCAACTGAAACGTCTGATAGTGCCAGGTACCCAGGTTTGATTCTGACCTTGGGTGCCTGCCTGTGTGGACTTTGCATGTTCTCCCCGTGTCTCCATGGGTTACCTCCAGGTTCTCCGATTTTCCGCCACAATGGATTGGCCATGCTACGTTGCCCTTAGTGTCCAAAAGGTTAGGTGGGGTTACTGGATTACGAGGATGAGATGTGGGCATGTGTCTTGGTAGTGTGCTATTTCAGAGGGTCGATGCTGACTCAATGGGCCGAACAGTCTCCATCTGAATTATAGTGATTCTATGATTCTGTCACACTTTGCGCTGTAATTAGTAAAAATGCGAGATGGAGCATTTGGAAACAGAGACACCAGGGCAAGCAACTGTGTATCTACTTAACCAATCAGATCAAAGGCCCAGGAAATAAACAGCACAAGGTTTGCACATGGAAGTGTAAATTAGAATGGATAAATTATTTTTTTTAATCATGAATTGTTTCCAATGAAGGGACAATTAAGGTGGTCAATCCACCTATCCTGCACATCTTTGGCTTGCGGGGGCGAACCCCACGCAAACACGGAGAGAATGTGCAAACTCCACATGAACAGTGATCCAGAGCCGGATCAAACCTGGGATCTCAGCACTGTGAGACGGCAGTGCTAACCACTGTGCCACCGTGCTGCCCTAGAGTGGATACATTCAATGCCAATCAAGTACAGAAACAAATATTGGAAGGGAAAAAAGGGAAGGGAAAAAAGGTTTTATTAAGAAAGAGGTGAAAAAGAAACAGAACAAAAAAATTAAAAATCCCACCAACAACAAATACAAGCCAGTATGCATTTGGTCTCTCCGATATAGAGGAGACCACATTGATGCCAGCAGCGAATGCAACAGACCAAATGCAGACTGGGTTATCACTTTGCTGAGCACCTTGGGTCTGTGCGCATTCAGGACCCTGACCTTCCCGTTGCTTGCCATTTTAACACAAGACCCTGAGTGAGATTTTTCCAGCCTCCCATTCCGGCAAGGACTGTGCGCCGCGCCAACCTGCGCATGCGCAGTGGCGCCGGCATCAACGAGGACACGCGCAGTGGCGTCAACGGCAACCCCGCATGCGCGGTGGCCTCCCTCAATGTACCGGCCCCGCGCAACATGGCACGGGATTTCAGGGGCCGGCGCATAAGAAAATAGGCCCAGGGAGCGAGAGGCCAGCCCCCGATCAGTGGGCCCTGATCGCGGGCCAGGCCCTACCGGACGCCCCCCCCCCCCCCGGGGTTGGAGCCCCCCTCCCCCACCCCCACAGACTGCCCCCCCCCCCACCTCCGACCCTGTGTGCAGAGTTCCCGCCGGCTGGGACCTGGCGTGGACGGCGCCGGTTGGACTCTGCATTTTGAGAGCGGCCGCTCGGCCCATCCAGGTGGGAGAATTGGCGGCCCAGCCGCCTAGAGCAGCCCGCAACCGGCGCCGCGCCAAACACGCCGGCGCCACTGGCGTCTGGTAGCTCCACGGAGAATCGGGTGGCGGCATCGGGGCGGCGTGGCGCGGTTGCGGGGATTCTCCGGCCCAGCGCGGGGCTGGGAGAATCCCATCCCCTGCTCCCATGCCCACATGTCTGCCCTTGGCCTGCTGCAATGTTCTAGTGAAGCTCAACGGAAACTAGAGGAACAACATCTCATCTTCCGGTTAGGCACGCTACAGCCTTCCGGTCTCAACATCGAATTCAACAACTTCAGATGATTAGCTCGACCCCACCTCGACCCCTTTGTTTTCATCCTGTTTCATTTTAACTGTCTTTTACCATTTCTTTCTTTCTTGTCTTTCTTTATATATATTTCCCTCCCATATCTTATCCCCCCTTTCCTTATTTTTTCTCCCCTTTGCTTCCCCTTCCCCTCCCCCCACATCTACATCTGTAACGGTGTTAGTTTCTCAGCTGTTTGGCCTTTCACACCTTTTGTTGTCTCTCGGGACTGCCATTAGCACTCTTTCCCATTGGTTTCTGTGGCTATTAGCACTCTGTTCCCTTGGTTTCTGTGGCTATGACTCATCTTTCATTCTTTCAGCCCATAGTACAAATATTTTCCACTTTCTTTTAGCTTTGACAAAGGGTCATCTGGACTCGAAATGTTCGCTCTTTTCTCTCCCTACAGATCATAGATTATCATAGAATTTACAGTGCAGAAGGAGGCCATTCGGCCCATCGAGTCTGCACCGGCTCTTGGAAAGAGCACCCTACCCAAGGTCAACACCTCCACCCTATCCCCATAACCCAGTAACCCCACTCAACACTAAGGGCAATTTTGGTCACTAAGGGTAATTTATCATGGCCAATCCACCTAACCTGCACATCTTTGGACTGTGGGGGGAAACCGGAGCACCCGGAGGAATCCCACACACACACGGGGAGGATGTGCAGACTCCGCACAGACAGTGACCCAAGCCGGAATCGAACCTGGGACCCTGGAGCTGTGAAGCAATTGTGCTAACCACTATGCTACCGTGCTGCCCCACCGTGCTGCCAGACCTGCTGAGATGTTCCAGCAGTTTCTCTTTGGCTATGGCACCACATGTTGCTCAGCTGCACAGGAGGGGAGAAAGAAGAGTGGAAGAGCAATCGTGGTGGGGGATTTGTTAGTTAGGGGAATGGGCAGGCCTTTCTATGGCCATAGATTTGACTCCAGGATGGTATGCTGTGTCCTTCTTCCCACTGAGCAACTGCGGGATGTTCATCTGAAGGAGGATGAACAGCCAGAGGTTGTGGTCCACATTGGTAGAAACAACATAGGTCGGAAGGAGGATAAGATCTTGAAATCAGATTTTAGAGTGTTCGGAAAGAAACTTAAAAAGCAAGATATCAATAGCAGTAATCTCAGGATCACTCCCAGTGGTGTTGCTCTGTTTACTTGCTATGAATATGACAGTTAATAAGGTCGCCTTTCTTAATCCTAATTATGAGCATACTTTCAGAGTCGCCAGGTATCTCTCGATACCGCCACAAGGTTCAACCCGAATACCGATCAAAGAGTCAATACACCAGTTAGTTAGTTCAAAGTCAATGGTATTTATTTACACACAGCTTTGTGTCGCTGCAAAACGTCTCTAACGCCTTTGTCCTGACTAATGGCTCGTGGATCGAACCAGAAGTCTCCTACTGCGCTAATCCGATGTGCGTAGTCTCCAAATGTGAGCATGGCGGGGGCTCATGCTGCCGTTGCCATTCTCCACACACAATTATTTACGGGGTTGAACAAAAGATTGTGGGAGCTCCGAAAGTATATCCCCAAAATTTGTTTGTCTGTCTGGTGTAGATCTACGAGAATGACGGGGTGTTTGGTTTTAATGTTTTCTATCTGAATCGCTACAGGGGCTTTGATGTGTCCCTGTTGCAAGTGTCCTGTGAAACCGCTGAGGATAATGGTGTCTGTGGTGAGCCATGTATCCCATTGGAACATTGTGGAGGAATTGAGCGTGGTACGGGAACCTCTTGTGTCCCAAAGAAATTCTACGGGGTGTCCCCGGACTGTGCCTGCTACTACCGGTCTTCCGGACTTGTCCCAAAGGGTGTCACAGACCCAAGTTGGGGTGTCCGAACACCGTCAATCGGTGCTGTTCATGTCTGCATTCTCAGAACGGGTGCAAACACTATGAATGGGCTTGGCTCTATTCTTATTCAGGGTATTTGCCTGCTGGTTTCGCTGTTGTTTCTGGGGGGCATTGCCCTCTCAGGCGTAATGTCCTAATTGTCCACAATTGTAGCACTCGTTGGGTGTAGGCTGCTGTGTGCTATTTCTTCCCTCGTTTACCCATGTGGGGTTCTGATGCATCCTGACTGGATGCATGTTAGCATCTGCCTGCTCTTCCTCTGCTTTGCCATAATCTGATTTTCCATGAAGGGACTGTTCCCAAGCTCGGGATAATCTCTTTAGTATCCATTTCTCATTGTGGGTCTCGTCTGAAGGGTCATAATTGGCGCTAGCTCTCTGACCAGCTTCGGTCGTGTGAGAGACGAGGATTCAAGTCCATTTGGCCATATTGTCTGGTGTCAAATGGGCGCAGGCCAACTCTCCGAATACTGCTGTGAAATGAATCCAAAGGCATCCAGCAAACGCTGTTGGGTGCTCGGTCTTTTTCTGCCTACATTTATTGAGGCCTTCTACAGGCTCTCCCTTATTGTAGCCGATCGCATCTAGGATTGCTGCATGAATTTCTTGGAGGGTGCCTCCTCCTAAATTTTGTGGGTCGGGAAGGGCTGCCACCACAGAGGGGTCAAGGCTCAAAACTGTGAGCTTCACTTGCTCTTTTTCATCCAGGACGTACATGGTCGCCTGTTGTTTAACCATTGCAAAATAATGGTGTGGGTCCGATGTGGGTTGGAACGGTGTTATCTTATCGCACGCATCCCTTAATTGGGTGACGGTTAATTGGGTGGTGTACAGAAAATCGGAGTCTCCATCTGTTGTGGCCCTGCGCTGTGTGGTAACAGGGTTTATGGGATTGTGCTCTGCCTGTGCAGTCGGGGGCGGGGGTGCTTTTCTTTTCTGAGTTTTATCCTGAGTACATGTTCCATGTACATAGCGGTGGGCAGTTTCATTTAACTCCTGCCAATCGGGGCCATTTTCCTGATCTAACTGGGGTCCAAACGTATTCTGGAAACCATTTTGTACAGAAAGCAGGGATTGCAGGTCTGCAATTTGCTTTCGGCATTTTGCGTGGTCTATCGAACTCTGCCTTTGTTCCGTCGTGGAACTGTGAAGTGCTTGTAGGGCTGCTTTTAAATCGTTACATTGTTTCTTTAATTGCTCGACTTGGTGTTCTGTCTCTTCTCGTACCAACACCACGCGTTGCGTGTCTTGGTAGGCCTTATCGTATTGAGACTGAAAGCTGCTTAGGTGAGCGAGACAAGATTGGTGTGCCCATTTGACATCAGCCATCTCCTTGTCCTTCGCCGCTAACTTCTCTCTAAGTTGCCTGTTAATCAAACAGGTGGACGTGAGTAAAGCCGTTGATGTGGTTTATATGGATTTCAGTAAAGCATTTGAAAAGGTTCCCCACGGTAGGCTATTGCAGAAAATACGGAGGCATGGGATTCAGGGTGATTTAGCAGTTTGGATCAGAAATTGGCTAGCTGAAAGAAGACAGAGGGTGGTGGTTGATGGGAAATGTTCAGCCTGGAGTTCAGTTACTAGTGGTGTACCACAAGGATTTGTTTTGGAGCCACTGCTGTTTGTTATTTTTATCAATGACTTGGAGGAGGGCATAGAAGGATAGGTGAGTAAGTGTGCAGATGACACTAAAGTCGGTGGAGTTGTGGACAGTGCGGAAGGATGTTGCAGGTTACAGAGGGACATAGATAAGCTGCAGAGCTGGGCTGAGAGGTGGCAAATGGAGTTTAATGCAGAAAAGTGTGAGGTGATTCATTTTGGAAGGAGTAACAGGAATACAGAGTACTGGGCTAATGGTAAGATTCTTGGTAGTGTGGATGAGCAGAGAGATCTCGGTGTCCATGTACATAGATCCCTGAAAGTTGCCACCCAGGTTGGTAGGGTTGTTAAGAAGGCGTACAGTGTGTTAGCTTTTATTGATGTGGAGATGCCGGCGTTGGACTGGGGTGAGCACAGTAAGAAGTCTTACAACACCAGGTTAAAGTCCAACAGGTTTGTTTCGATGTCACTAGCTTTCGGAGCGCTGCTCCGTCCTCAGGTGAATGAAGAGGTATGCTCCAGAAACATATATATAGACAAATTCAAAGATGCCAGACAATGCTTGGAATGCGAGCATTAGCAGGTGATTAAATCTTTACAGATCCAGAGATGGGGTAACCCCAGGTTAAAGAGGTGTGAATTGTGTCAAGCCAGGACAGTTTGAAGCGGCCTTCAAGTCACGCAACAACGCAGAATCGCCGAGCAGAAGCTTATAGCCAAGTTCCGCACACATGAGTGCGGCCTCAACCGGGACCTGGGATTCATGTCGCATTACATTCATCCCCCACCATCTGGCCTGCGAAATCCTACCAAACCTGTTGGACTTTAACCTTCTTACTTAGCTTTTATTGGTAGAGGGATTGAGTTTCGGAGCCATGAGGTCATGTTGCAGCTGTACAAAACTCTGGTGCGGCCGCATTTGGAGTATTGCGTGCAGTTCTGGTCGCCGCATTATAGGAAGGATGTGGAAGCATTGGACAGGGTGCAGAGGAGATTTACCAGGATGTTGCCTGGTATGGAGGGAAGATTTGGGGCGTCATTCTCCGCCGGCGGGAGTCTCCGTTCTGCCGGCACCGGGGGGGTTTCCCGATGGCGTGGGGCTGCCCCACAATGGGAAACCCCATTGACCGGCCGGAGTTACGGAGACTCCCGCCGGCCGGTCGACGCAGAAATGTGGCGGGGCGGGTAGGAGAATTTCGCCCCTTATGAGGGAAGTCTGAGGGACTTAAGGCTGTTTTTGTTAGAGAGAAGAAGGCTATGAGGTGACTTAATTGAGGCATACAAGATGATCAGAGGATTAGATAAGATGGACAGTGGGAGCCTTTTTCCTCGGATGGTGATGGCTAGCACGAGGGCACATAGCTTTAAATTGAGGGGAGATAGATATAGGACAGATGTCAGAGGTAGGTTCTTTACTCAGAGGTAGTAAGGGCATGGAATGCCCTGCCTGCAACAGTAATGGACTCGCCAATATTAAGGGCATTTAAGTGGTCATTGGATAAACATATGGATGATAAAGGAATAGTGTAGATGGGCTGTAGAGTGGTTTCACAGGTCGGCGCAACATCGAGGGCCGAAGGGCCTGTACTGCGCTGTAATATTCTTTATGTTCTAACTTTTTCGTACTTGCTAACGTCTCCCTCACTATTCTTCTCTCTGTCTTCAATCTCTCTGCGGAGCGTCTTCACGACCTCCTCTGTGCCTCGCAATTGTGCCAAGCAGGACACGATTGCCATCGGCTTACGAGCTTTCCCTCAGCTTTTCTTATGAATCTCGGTCAGGTTCTCCCACCAAGTATGTCCTATACGTCCGGGACCTGTTTCGTCGTTTGCACAACATTCGTTCCAAAGGGGCCATCCATTCCCTTTTAGATATTTCCGAATTTCCTCTTCCCATATGGGACACTGCCATGCTCTATTGGTCGCTGTGACCTCGAATTCCTGGGGGTTCATACGCCGTTCCATTGCCTTCATTGCCATCTCTACTGCTATCTATGGGTTTCTACCGAATTTGGAACAGGGGGGAATAAAGCGGTGATGTAAACATGAGTACGGCTTACGCTATTTTCCGATCTACAAAACACCCGACAGTTTTACGCAACAAAATGTATCAAGTTTATCTTATATCCCTTGTTAGTACGAATGCAAATAACACACTTCTGAATCTTGGTGGTTTGATCAATATTGGTCTTACGCTTGTGGTTTTTACTTTTTCCAATTGGATCTCTAATTCAAATTTGGGTTCTCTCGGAGTGACAAAGCCACTTCTAGGTCGAGTCTCACCAGAGTCGCCAGTCATGTTGCTCTGTTTACTTGCTATGAATATGGCGGTTAATAAGGTCGCCTTTTTAATCCTAATTATGAGTATACTTTCAGAGTCGCCAGGTATCTCTCGATACTGCCACAAGGTTCAACCCGAATACCGATCAAAGAGCCAATACACCAGTTAGTTAGTTCAAAGTCAATGGTATTTATTTACATACAGTATGATTTACTCTTGCACAATAATACTACAAGCTAAACTATCTCTATCGCTAACACCTATACCTATTTTCGGGTGCCCACTTAGGTCAGAGGAACAATGGCCGTTGTTCGGATCTGATGCTGTTGGGTTAGAAGAGGTAACAGGAGTACAGCTAAGATTGTCCGTCTGGTAGCGAGCGTTGACCTTGAACTTACTTGCTTCTGCTGATGCTGGTGGAAGGGTCCCTCCGCTTGAGAGCCGAATCCAAGAGAGTGAAACTTTGGCGGGGGTTCCTTCTTATACTTGGAGGAGCTTTGCGCACTTTTAGGCGGGCCTTAAACTTGGTCCCAATTAATTGGGAAGCTTCTTGATCATTGTCATCGATCTAAACCAATAAAGGGGCGGGTGCCTTGATGGCTGGACATGTTCTAGGTGGCCGCTGGCCTTGCTTTGTTTGTGTCTTTTGGTTGGGGTAGTGGCGCCGGAATGTCTGAGACAGTATCAGCTACCTGAGCATTAGTCCTTTGTTCCTCGGAGATGGGCCTTCAATATGTAAATCGACCCAGAGTTTCGATTCCGTCTGCTGACTGCCTTCCAAATATACATTCAGGCTCTGTGCCTGCTTGTTGCTTTGCATTGTCTGTATTTCCCTATAGGCTCTGCTACAGTAGTGAACTCGCCAACATTGAGGGCATTTAAAAGTTTATTGGATAAACATATGGATGATAATGGCATAGTGTAGGTTAGATGGCTTTTGTTTCGGTGCAACATCGTGGGCCGAAGGGCCTGTACTGCGCTGTATTGTTCTATGTTCTATGTAAGTGTCCATTTTCTACACTGAAAGTGGCCATCCCAGATGGCTACAGTGGCATGTGCTAGTGAGCGTAGGAATGGAAGGCTTAAATAATTGAACATGTGGCTGAAGAGTTGGTGCAGGAGGGCTGCATCACATTTCAGAAGCAACCGGGATCAGTTCTGGGACAGGTGGGACCTGTACAAGTTGGATGGGTTGCACCGCAGCAGGATTGGGACTAATATCCTCTTACGCAGATTTGGTAGTGCTGCTGGCAAGGGTTTAAACTAGAGTCTCAGGGAATGGGAACCTGAGAGGGAGATATGATTGGAGGGAAGCATAACTGGTAGCAAGAAGTAGAAAAGTAGTACCTAAATTTAAAAGATGGACGAAGCTAAAGCAAGCATTAAATAGTATCAGAATGGGGAATCATGTCAAAAAGACAAAGTTAAGAGCACTCGATCTGAATCAAGCAGCAATTCAATTTGAAAGCACAAATAGAGATAAATAGGTACAATTTAATTGCCATTTTTGAGATGTGGTTAGAGGGCGACCAAGACCGGGAACTGAATATTCAAAGTTATTTGTCATTTCGAAAGGATAGTCGGAGAGGATAAGGAGATGGGGCAGCACTGTTAATATACCAGATCAGTAAATTAGTAAGACAGGATCTTAGATCAAAGAATAAAGATGTAGAATCAATTTGGATGAAGCTAAGAAACAGCAAGGAATAGTAAACAGAGAGAGTTCTTTATCGACCACCAAACTGTAGTGGTAACATCAGGAACAATGTAAATCAGGAAATTAGAGCTGCAACGACTTTCGGTGGTGGTGATGTGCTGAGCGGATGCACATCAGGTGGCTCTCCTCCCAATTGGACACAGCGCATTTTCAAGGGTTTTTGGCTCAAAAAGCCACCCAAAACCCCTATAAACCCAGAAGGTATTAACAGTAAAGAAGTAGAAGGGAAGATGCCGGAAAACGGCATTTCAAAGGGCCGGCAAGAAGGCAGAAGCGGCGGAAAGGAGTGCGAGCAGCGAGCGGGTGGAGCAGCGGACTCACGAGCCGGAGGCCCCAGTGAACCAAAGGGTGGGGGCAGGACAGAAAGGGGGAGAATACGGGGGGGGACGGGGGGGTGGGGGGGGGGGGGGGCGACTAGGACAGTTACGGACCCAGAGGGATGGTACGTCATGGTCAGCGGGGTCCTGGAAGGACAGGTAGTACTGGTAAATGGGTATGCCACCAACTGGGATGACACAGACTTTTTTAAAAAGACCATGGCGGAAATTCCCGGCATTGACACACACCGTCTGATTATGGGGGGTGCCATTAACTGTGTACAGGACCCGCTGACTGACCGGTCGAACGGGGAAAAGGACAGGCATGGGTTAGGAACTGGGAGCAGTTATGGAGCAAATAGGGGTGGTGGACCCGTGGAGATTCCTACAGCCGGGACAAAAGGAATTCTCATTCTTCTCACAGGTGTACAAGGTATACACCCGCTTCGATTTCTTTGCAGTGGGAAAATCGGTGCTTCCAGGTATTATAAGTGCGAAGTACTGCATGTTAGTCATCTCCAACCACGCTCCGCACTATGTGGCTGTGACGTTGGAGACAGGCCATGCTCAGCACCCCACATGGAGGCTGGACATGGACCTCCTGGCCGACAAGTCCTTCTGCCAGAAAATGTCACAGGCCATCGGTGACTATGTGAGTAACAATCGGAACTGAGAGGTCTCATCCTCCACGTTCTGGAAGGCACTGAAGACTGTGATCAGAGGGGAAATTATAGCCTACAAGGCACGTAGAGATAGGGAGGAGAGGGAAGCCATTCAACAACTCCATCTTGGAGGTCGGCAGAAAGTAATCCGAGGCCCCAACCGCAGAGCTGCTGGTGGAGAGGAAAAGGCTAACCTGCTATCCACCAGTAAAGCAGTGTACCAACTCTGCCAGACACAGGGGACCTTTTACGAACACGGAGAAAAGGCTGGCCGCCTACTCGCTCACCAGCTGAGAAAACAGGCAGCCACAAGGGAAATTGCGCAGGTCAAGGATAGCAGAGGCAGAATGGTACCGAAATAAAGACGTCAACCGAGCATTCAAACCCTTCTACCAAGGGCTGGACACCTCCGCTCCCCCCCGACAGGGATGCGGGAATGAAACAGTTCCTCAGCGGACTGGAAGTACCAGCTGTGGGGGAGGATAGACGGGGGAGCTGGAAGTCCCAATAGACCTGGGACAAATCATGGAAAGCATCAGCTCCAAGCAGGCAGGGAAGGCACCGGGACCCGACGGGTTCCCGGCAGACTTCTATAAAAAATTCACACTGCCCTGGCCCCACATCTAAGGGACATGTTCGCAAACTCGCTGGCAAGGGGCACTCTGCCTCCTACACTAGCACAGGCCACAATTTCACTCATACCCAAAGAAGACAAAAACTCAACAGAATATGGATCATATAGCCCATTTCACTGCTGAGTGTGGATGCGAAAATACTCGCAAAGGTCCTAGCTAAAAGATTGAAGAACTGTTTACCAGCGGTGGTCGCTGAGGACTAAATGGGCTTTGTCAAGGGTAGGCAGGTCACTGCGAACATCAGGCGGCTGCTGAACATAATAATGACCCCCCCCCCCCCCGCCAGGGAGAGAACACCAGAGGTCATTGTCTCCCTGGACGCATAAAGGCCTTCGACAGAGTCGAATGGAAGTACCTCCCCGAGGTACTGGAACGGTTTGGACTAGGAGCGGGGTTCACCGCCTGGGTGAGACTCCTGTACAACGCTCCCAAGGCGAGCATTCAAACTAATACTACCAGCTCTGAATACTTCCAGTTACAAAGAGACACAAGGCAGGGATGCCCATTGTCCCCGCTCCTGTTTACACTAGTAATCGAACGCCTGGTGATAGCTTTGCGGGACGCCAAAAGCGGGAAGGCATCCAAAGGGGAGACAGAGAGCACAGAGTTTCACTCTATGTGGATGACCTGCTCCTGTATGTCTCAAAGCCACAGAAAGGACTGAAAGCAGTCATGCGGATCCTGAAAGAACTCAGAACCTTCTCAGGTTACAAACTCTACCTGGGCAAATGTGAGGCATTCCCAGTGAACCCAAACAGGGGAGGGACTGAGCTGGAGGGGCTCCCGGTCAAAATAGTCCAAAACAGTTTCCGACACAGATTCACAAATGGAACCTGACCAGCCTGATGGAGGAAGTCAAAAAGGACCTACAGAGGTGGGACGCACTCCCATTCTTGCCAGGGAGAGTGGAGACGATCAAAATGAACGTGCTACCGAGGTTCCTCTTTCTGTTTAGATCCATACCGCTCTTCATCCCTAAGTCCTTTTTCCAAAATGAATACAGCTTAATTATGGTGTTTGTGTGTGTGGTGGGGGATGGGGGGATGGGGGGGGGGGGGGGGGGGGGCGTGGCAAGAATCCAAGAGTCCCCAAACCAACACTGCAAAGGAGGAAAATCAAGGGAGATCTGGCACTGCCAAACTTGCAATATTACCACTGGGCAGCAACAGCAGAAAGTGTGAGGGGGTGGGTGCACGAACCCAACTCGGAGTGGGTGCAGATGGAGGAGGCCTCCTGCAGGGGGACAGCCCTCTGGGCCCTAGCCATGGCAGCACTCCCATCCTCCTCGATGAATTACACATCCAGCCCAGTGGTAGCGGCCACACTTAAAACGTGGGCCCAATTAAGTCAGCACTTCGGGCTGACCACGATGTCCCCATGGACCCCATCTGCGGTAACCACAGATTCCCGCCAGCCACGCTAGATGCAACCTTTAAAAAATGGAGCTAGGAGGTTGAATGCTGACAGTTATGGACTTTACATAGGACACAGATTAGAGACACTGAACAAACTGACGGAGGAATGGGAATTGCCGACAGGACAGGAAATGGGACACCTATAAATAAAACAACTATGAATGGTTCCAAAGGGGCCCGGCCAACCACACCCACATGTTCTGGGCTTGTCCCAAACTTGCTGGATTCTGGACAGCCTTCTCCGAGGCAATGTCCAAGGTTGTGGGGGTGAGGGTGAAGCCATGCCCAATAGTGGCAATCTTCGGGGCATCGGAGCAGCCAGAGCTACACATGGTGAAGGGGGCAAATGCCCTTGCTTTCGCTTCCCTAATCGCACGCCAGGGAAACCTGCTCGGCTGGCGATCAGCAGCACCACCCACAGCTGCGTACTGGCTCGCAGACCTATCGGAATTTCTCCACCTGGAGAAGATCAAATACACCATCAGAGAGTTGGAGGAAGGTTTCCTTACTGCATGGGTGCAATTTGGCGGCCTATTCCAAAACCTGTTCAAGGCCAACAACAGCCAATAGAGAGGGAACCTGGAAGGATTATAAAGGGAAAAGAAAGAAAGACAAGGAGGAAGGTCAGGGATGCACAAACCGGAGGGGGGGGGGGGGGGGGGGGGGAGAAGACAGAGAGCCAGAAAGGGACAAAAATAAATAACGCAGAGGGAGGGAGGGGGGCAACACCCCCCCCCCCCCCCCACACACACATACACAAAAAGGACGGCTGAAGCCAACGGAGAGAGAAAAGAATGTGGGGGAAGGGGATAAACGAGGAGAAGTGGGAACACCGCCACCGCCCCCCCCGGACTGATCAGGGAGGTTATCGGGGGCGGTTAGGGAAAGGGGGCGGGGGGGGTGACATGCTGAATTAAACAACAGTGTGTAAAATGGGAAACGTAAGAAAAAGCCTTTTTGTATTTTATAATAAATGAAAACGAACAACAATGTACATAAATTTGAAAATGCCAATAAAAAGATTTTTAACAAAAGGGAAAGAGCTGCAAGTAAGATGGGAAATCCAGTAATAAGGAACGACTTCAATTTACATATCGACTGTGTGCATTTAATTAGCGCTAATGCTGTGTAGGATGAATTTCTAAGTGTGTGCCAAATGTGTTTCTGGAGCAGTACATTGAAGAACCAACTGGGGATCGGGCTATTTTAGATTTATTATTACATAATGAGAAAGAGATAGTTAAGGGAAATTGATATAGTTCATTCTGAAATGAGGGATCTTAAATCTGAACAAAGGAAATTATGAAGGATCTGTATTGACCCGAAGGATTTAAATCGTAACATCACGCGGGAGCATTACCCTATCCCCAAGCGTGAGGAGATCACGTGCGAGATGGCTCGGGCCAACATATTCACCAAGCTGGATGCATCAAAGGGTTTCTGGCAGAATCAATTGGACAAGTGCAGCAGAAAGCTGTGTACTTTCAACACCCCATTTTGCAGGTCCTGCTACAACAGAATGCCATTTGGAATCACATCAGCATCTGAGGTTTGCCATCGCATCATGGAGCAGATGATGGAGGGCATTGAGAGTGTGCGCATCTATGTGGACGACATCATCATCTGGTCCACCACCCCGCAGGAGCATATCAGTCGCCTCCAATGCGTTTTTAAGCGAATACGGGACCAAGGCCTGCGCCTCAACAGAGCCAAATGTTCTTTCAGCCAGACCGAACTCAAGTTTTTAGGAGACCTGGGGCGAAATTCTCCTACCCGCCCCTCCACATTTCTACCCCGACCGGCCGGCGGGAGTCTCCGTAACACCGGCCGGTCAATGGGGTTTCCCATTGTGGGGCAGCCCCACGCCGTCGGGAAACCCCTGGGCGCCGGCAAAACGGAGACTCCCGCCGGCGGAGAATGACGCCCCACATCTCCCGATTGGGTGTGCGGCCGGATGCGGACAAGGTGGCAGCCATCACGGCCATGCAGAAGCCGGCGGATAAGAAGGCGGTGCTCCGGTTCTTAGGAATGGTCAACTTCCTAGGAAAGTTCATCCCTAACCTTGCTTCCCACACCACGGCTCTCCGCAACCTAGTTAGGAAGAAGACGGACTTCCAGTGGCTTCCCGCCCACCAGCGTGAATGGGAGGAGCTCAAGGTCAAACTGACCACCGCCCCGGTATTGGCGTTTTTCGAGCCTGCAAGGGAGATGAAAATATTAATGGACGCTAACCAATCTGGCATAGGGGCGGTGCTCCTGCAACGAGATGATGCCTCGTCATGGGCCCCCTGTTGCCTATGCGACACGGGCCATGACCCCCACAGAGCAGCGCTATGCGCAAATCGAGAAGGAGTGCCTAGGCCTGTTGGTCGGCATCATCCAAAAAGACCTCAATGACATGACCCCTCGCCTACAACGCATTCTGCTCAAGCTCCGGAGTTACGATTTCCAGCTCGTGTACACACCGGGTAAGGACCTGATCATAGCCGACGCTCTGTCCAGGGCAGTCACCACTCCGTCCGACCCAGAGGGGTTTGTTTGCCAAGTCGACGCCCATGTGGCCTTCACGGCCGCCAATCTGCCGGCCACGGATGAACACCTAACCCACATTCGCCGTGAGACTGCGGCTGACCCCCTGCTACAATGTGTGATGCGCCACATGACTGACGGATGGCTCAAGGGACAATGCCCGCAGTTCTATAATATTCTAGACGATCTGGCAGTCGTTGATGGCGTCCTCCTGAAGCTGCACCGCATCGTGATCCCACACAGCATGCATCACCTGGTTTTAGAGCAGCTGCACGAGGGTCCTCGTGGTGTAGAGAAGTGCCAATGGAGGGCCCGAGAGGCTGTCTACTGGCCTGGCATAAATGAGGACATTGCCAACACTGTGCTCAATTGCCCCACCTGTCAGCGGTTCCAGCCATCCCAACCACGGGAGACCCTTCAGCCCCATGAGTTGGTCACGTCCCCTTGGTCTAAGGTAGGCGTGGACCTGTTCCATGCGCTCGGCAGGGACTATGTTCTCATAGTTGATTATTTTTCCAGCTATCCCGAGGTTGTACGTCTGCACGACATCATGTCATTGGCTGTTATCTGTGCCTGCAAGGAGACCTTTGCTCGTCACGGCATCCCACTCACTGTGAAGTTGGACAATGGCCCTGCTTTGCGAGCCAGGAATGGTCTAACTTCGCCACCGGGTACAACTTTGTACACGTGACGTCCAGTCCCCTGCACCCCCAGTCAAATGGCAAAGCAGAAAAGGGCGTCCACATCGTAAAGAGGCTCCTCTGCAAGGCTGCTGATGCAGGATCCGGCTTCTGCCTCGCCTTGCTGGCCTATCGCTCGGCTCCACTGGGCCTGTCACCAGCCCAGCTGCTGATGGGTCGCACCCTCAGGACCACTGTACCCTCAGATCCATTCACGTCCCAGACCTCAACCATGCACCGGTCCTTCAGCAGATGCAACAGTCTCGCGCGCAGCACCAGGCGGCGCATGACGCTCGAGCGACTGATCTTCCTGCTCTGACGCCAGGTGACAACGTCCGCATCCATCTTCCAGAGGGTGGCTGGTCTGCGACTGCTGTGGTTCTTCTGCTGGTGGCTCCCCTCTCATTCCTGGTTTGTCTGCCTGATGGCTCCATTCGCCGCCGCAATCGGCGTGCCCTTCGTCTAGTTCCACGCTCGCTACACGATCCTCCACCGGTGCCACGCCTTCCTGTTGTCCCCTACCTGGACTTTGTAGAGCTTCCGGATACTCTGCATCCTCCTCACTTGGCCGTGGACCAGGCACCTTCCCGTGTATATAGACTAGCCTCATGTACATAGTTATGTAAATACTGCACACACATGGTCAGATGCACTCATTACACATTATTTATTCTCACATAGGCACATATTCTTTGTAAAAAAAGGGGGATGTCATAATATACATCAGTACATTATGGTGCAATCACATACACACACTGATGGACATGCATTAGGACCAACCAGGCTACATAACACCGCAGCCAATCACCAGTGAGAGCACACGCACTATAAAGACACGGGACAGGAGAGTTCCCGCTCATTCTAGCAGCAGCCAGCTCAGAGCACAGAGCTCACAGCCTGCATCACAGACATTCACCATGTGCTGAGTGCCTCACCATAGCTAGTGATAGGAAAGGGTCCACAATTAAGCTGGCATTGCTTATACCCACGTTTGCAGTATGTTAACATAGTTGAACAGTTAATAAAATAGCGTTACACCACGTCCAGCATTGTTGGCTTGTTTGTAAACCAGAACACCGAACACGACAGGAAAATTAGCCCTTAGTAAAACCCAACACTGGTCACTAGCCTGCTCACAGGTCCAAGTCTGAGATCAGTGTTCCTGAGGTTAATACTCACCTAGCTCGACTTTCTTTGTATGCCCTGTCCACCAGTTTGATCGCTTGTTGTACAGAGTTGTTTACGAAGGGACTGCCCAGAGTCTCCTCTGCACCTGCTGACACAGAAAGGAACATAACTGCTTCACCTCAAATTTAAGCTCTTAAGAAATATTGTAAAACCGAAGTTCCACTGATCATGGCCTGAAATGAAAAAAACAAAATAAACGCGCCCAATTAATCAAGTGGCCTGTAAATCAGTTAGGAGGAACACTTCAATCGAAAACTAATGCTTATGCCAATATGAATATCTAGCAATTGTTCTAACCCTCTCCGTTCGAACAGTAACCTATCCCTCTGATATTATAACAGTGATGTTGATCGTAGCCCAAATCTGCACATTCCACGATTCCAACATCCCATCAGGCAGCTCCTTCTCCCCCTCAGAGGAAGTCAGACTGGTGAAAGGAATGATAAGAAAGAAAGAGACTGATGTAGGGGAGAGAGAAGCCAGAAAAAAAGAAGTAAAGAGGGACTGGTGAAGGAGGAAGACAGACTGGTGAAAGGGGTGAAAGTGTGGCCCAGGAAAGATGGAAAGTGACTAAAGGTTCAGTTTGTCAAGGAGAGAGGCTGACTAATTAAGAAATGAGAGCATGATGCAGGAGTGAGTGGGACTGGTGAAGGGAGAAAAGGAGGAAAGAGGGCGACCAATTGGAGGTGAGCGAGAGAGAGAGGGGTCGAAGGGGTGGGAGACTTCCAAAAATCAAGGGCGTCATTCTCCGACCCCCCAGAGGGTCGGAGAATGGCCGTTGGCCGCCGTGAATCCCGCCCCCCCGCCGGTTGCCGAAGTCTCCGAAGGGAGAAAAGTAGGCGGGGCGTTAATGGCGCCGCTGCCGCGGAGAATGTCACGGGTCTGCGCAAGGCAGCCAATTTTCGGCCTGCCGATATTCTCCCTTCCGGATGGGCCGAAGTCCCGTCGACGTGAACGGAAACCCACGCAGACACGGGGGAGGACGTGCAGACTCCGCACAGACAGTGACCCAAGCCGGAATCGAACCTGGGACCCTGGAGCTGTGAAGCAATTGTGCTATCTACAATGCTACCGTGCTGCCCTTGAGAACAAATAAATCTACACTATATCATTTTACCGTAATCCATGTACCTATCCAATAGCTGCTTGAAGGTCCCTAATGTTTCCGACTCAACTACTTCCACAGGCAGTGCATTCCATGCCCCCACTACTCTCTGGGTAAAGAACCTACCTCTGATATCCCTCCTATATCTTCCACCTTTCACCTTAAATTTATGTCCCCTTGTAATGGTTTGTTCCACCCGGGGAAAAAATCTCTGACTGTCTACTCTATCTATTCCCCTGATCATCTTATAAACCTCTATCAAGTCGCCCCTTATCCTTCTCCGTTCTAATGAAAAAAGGCCTAGCACCCTCAACCTTTCCTCGTAAGACCTACTCTCCATTCCAGGCAACATCCCGGTAAATCTTCTTTGCACCTTTTCCAAAGCTTCCACATCCTTCCTAAAATGAGGCGACCAGAACTGTACACAGTACTCCAAATGTGGCCTTACCAAAGTTTTGTACAGCTGCAACATCACCTCACGCCTCTTAAATTCAATCCCTCTGTTAATGAACGCGAGCACACCACAGGCCTTCTTCACAGCTCTATCCACTTGAGTGGCAACTTTCAAAAATGTATGAACATAGACCCCAAGATCTCTCTGCTCCTCCACATTGCCAAGAACTCTACCGTTAACCCTGTATTCCGCATTCATATTTGTCCTTCCAAAATGGACAAACTCACACTTTTCAGGGTTAAACTCCATCTGCCACTTCTCAGCCCAGCTCTGCATCCTATCTATGTCTCTTTGCAGCCGACAACAGCCCTCCGTACTATCCACAACTCCACCAATCTTCGTATCGTCTGCAAATTTACTGACCCACCCTTCAACTCCCTCATCCAAGTCATTAATGAAAATCACAAACAGCAGAGGACCCAGAACTGATCCCTGTGGTACGCCACTGGTAACTGGGATCCAGGCTGAATATTTGCCATCCACCACCACTCTCTGACTTCTATCGGTTAGCCAGTTCGTTATCCAACTGGCCAAATTTCCCACTATCCCATGCCTCCTTACTTTCTGCATAAGCCTACCATGGGGAACTTTATCAAATGCCTAACTAAAATCCATGTACACTACATCCACTGCTTTACCTTCATCCACATGCTTGGTCACCTCCTCAAAGAATTCAATAAGATTTGTAAGGCAAGACCTACCACTCACAAATCCGTGCTGACTATCCCTAATCAAGCAGTGTCTTTCCAGATGCTCAGAAATCCTATCCTTCAGTACCCTTTCCATTACTTTGCCTACCACCGAAGTAAGACTAACTGGCCTGTAATTCCAGGGTTATCCCTAGTCCCTTTTTTGAACAGGGGCACGACATTCGCCACTCTCCAATCCCCTGGTACCACCCTGTTGACAGTGAGGACGAAAAGATCGTTGCCAACGGCTCTGCAATTTCATCTCTTGCTTCCCATAGAATCCTTGGATATATCCCGTCAGGCCCGGGGGACTTGTCTATCCTCAAGTTTTTCAAAATGCCCAATACATCTTCCTTCCTAACAAGTATTTCCTCGAGCTTACCAATCTGTTTCACACTGTCCTCTCCAACAATATCGCCCCTCTCATTTGTAAATACAGAAGAAAAGTACTCGTTCAAGACTTCTCCTATCTCTTCAGACTCAATACACAATCTCCCGCTACTGTCCTTGATCGGACCTACCCTCGCTCTAGTCATTCTCATATTTCTCACATATGTGTAAAAGGCCTTGGGGGTTTTCCTTGATCCTACCCGCCAAAGATTGTTCATGCCCTCTCTTAGCTCTCCTAATCCCTTACCCGGATTACCAGAGTGTACCAGACGCAAGCCGCCCGTCACCCTCTTCGCTCGTCTCCGGGTCGGTGGTTGCATCGGATCTATGTGTGGGTGTGGTAACATTGACTTTAATAACCAAAGGAGTTCATGCACGTGCCCTAGCCCCTAAAACCCATCTGTGCCCGGCACCCATGCCAACTTACTCAGTGTCTAATTGTTTGGCCTTACGGGCCCTTTGACTACGTCTACGTGGTTCCCCAGACGGTACAGCAGAACTGGAGGTGGACTCCTGTGATTCCTGCCCTCTGACACTGGATCCCTTTGGCGGCCGTTTCCTGGGGCGTCCCTGGCCTAGATGGGCCAGGCTGCGGCCCGGGCGACTGGGATGGCGAGCTGCCAGCCTGTCCTGCCCGTTGCCCACCCGATGCACCTGGGACGGAAGGGGGGGAGTCCGAGGTGTCGCGGTGTACCGGGACCTCCCCTACAGAGGGAGCCGGGACGGGCCACACCACCTCCTCCTCCCTCGGGGTGCCTGATGGCCCCTAGGCCTCTACATGGGTGGGGGATGTGAACGGACTGGCCATTCCGACGCCCCCCCGACATCTGCCGCTGCCAGTCCTGGAGGCCCGTGCTGGTATCGACAGGGTCTGCAGGTTTGCAGCCATGGAGCCCAGGGGGTTGGCAAACCCTGTCTGTGACAGTGCGACGCCGGCTCGCACATGGCCACTGGCGCCGATGCCCTCAGCGATGGCCTGCAGAGACTGGGCCATGGCCTGCTGAGACTGGGCCATGGCCTGCAGAGACTGGGCTATGGCGTTGAGCGCCTCTGCCATCTGGCGCTGGCACTGGCTCATGGCCTCCTGTGAGAGGGCAGCCATTTCCTGGGCCACAGACGCCGCCTGCACGGAAGGCCCCAGGCCTCGCAAACCGTTCCCCATGTCTGACACCGTCGCACCCCTTTGCCTCCACCGCGGACGCCACCCGTGCGGTGTCGGCCTGGGTGGCACGCATGGCCGGCACCACTCCCAGCTCCTGGACGCGGGTGGACTCCTCCACCTGCGACCGCAGCCGCCGCAAGCCGCCCGTCACCCTCTTCGCTCGTCTCCAGGTCGGTGGTTGCATCGGATCTATGTGTGGGTGTGGTAACTGCAGGAACCCGGGATCCATCTGGGCGGCAGATGTTCGCTTGGGCTGGGCTGCCCTCCGACCGCCCGGTCCCTCTGCTGCTCCTACCTCCACCTGCTGTACCGGGATGGCTGTGTTGTGCGCACCAGTGCGTGTACCAGACGCCTCATCACTAAAGTGCCCAACCGTGGTGAGTGTCTCTGCGATGGTGGAGGGTGTTGGTGACAGCAGTGGCGTTGTGTCGTGCTCTTCGTCCCACTCTGAGTCCATGGCACTTTGGGGTGGGGGTTCGTCTCCACCCATCCACTCTGAGTCACTGTCCGGTATTTCGTCTTCCTGGGTAGTGCTGTCCCGGGTAGGGGTGTCCTGGGTAGTGGTGTCCTGGGTAGTGGTGTCCTGGGTAGTGGTGTCCTGGGTAGTGGTGTCCTGGGTAGTGGTGTCCTGGCTCGGATGTGACGGGGGCTTGTGGCTGCCCCCCTCGTCGCTGGGTGGTCGCTCCCGCACGTGACGGGGGGGTGTCGTCTCCCTGTTGCTCCAGGTCTCTCCGTCTCCCGTGGTGTGCGAGGGGCATCCTGCGGGGCGTCGCATGCTGGAGGGTCCGTGTCTCTCCGTCTCCCGTGGTCTCCGAGGGGCATCCTGCGGGCGTCGCATGCTGGAGGGTCCAGGTCTCTCCGTCTGCCGTGGTCTCCGACGGGCATCCAGCGGGCGTCGCATGCTGGAGGGTCCGGGCCTCTCCGTCTCCTGTGGTCTCCGAGGGGCATCCTGCGGGCGTCGCACGCTGGAGGGTGCGGGTCTCTCCGTCTCCTGTGGTCTCCGAGGGGCATCCTGCGGGCGTCGCACGCTGGAGGGTGCGGGTCTCTCCGTCTCCTGTGGTCTCCGAGGGGCATCCTGCGGGCGTCGCATGCTGGAGGGTGCGGGTCTCTCCGTCTCCTGTGGTCTCCGAGGGGCATCCTGCGGGGCGTCGCATGCCGGAGGATGCGGGTCTCTCCGTCTCCTGTGGTCTCCGAGGGGCATCCTGCGGGCGGTCTGCATCTGCGGGGATGGGTGCCTGGACGTTTGGTCCTGCGATACACAATGAAGCATGCATGGTTAGACATCAGGCAGTGATCAGGTGATACGGGGGAGGGGGATATAGGGGAGGGGGGGATATGGGGACGGGCTGTCGGTGGCTCACTTGCTGGTGGGCCCCCGACCTCTGCATCATCAGCAACCTCCCGTCCTCAGGTCCGCCAGCCAGTTCCAGGGCCCTTTCCTCGTGTACGGTCAGTGGCCTCTTCATCAGCGGGCCCTCCTCCAGTCCTCACATGCTCCCTATTGTTGTGTGCGCGCTTTTCCTGTGGGGGGGGGGGGGGGCAGGGGTAAAAGGCAACAGTGTTAGGCAGGTATATGAATGCACGCCATCGGTTGCGCGTGCATTGCAGAGGTTAAGGTTAGGGCTGGATTCACTTGGGGATATGGGGGATATGGGGGAGGGGGGATATGGGGGAGGGGGGGATATGGGGGAGGGGGGATATGGGGGAGGGGGAGGATATGGGGAGGGGGGATATGGGGGATATGGGGAGGGGGATATGGGGGATATGTGGGAGGGGGGATATGGGGGATATGGGGGAAGGGGGATATGGGGGAGGGGGGGATATGGGGGATATGGGGGAGGGGGGATATGGGGAGGGGGGATATGGGGGAGGGGGGATATGGGGGATATGGAGGAGGGGGATATGGGGGAGGGGGGATATGGGGGATATGGGGGAGGGGGGATATGGGGGAGGGGGGATATGGGGGATATGGGGAGGGGGGATATGGGGGATATGGGGGAGGGGGGATATGGGGGAGGGGGGATATGGGGGAGGGGGGATATGGGGGAGGGGGGATATGGGGAAGGGGATATGGGGGAGGGGGGATATGGGGGGAGGGGGAGGATATGGGGAGGGGGGATATGGGGGATATGGGGGAGAGGGGGATATGGGGGATATGGGGGAGGGGGGATATGGGGGATATGGGGGGGAGGATGTGGGGGAGGGGGGATATGGGGGAGGGGGGGATATGGGGGAGGGAGGGATATGGGGGAGGGGGGATATGGGGGAGGGGGGATATGGGGAGGGGGGAATATGGGGAGGCTCACCCTGCCTGCTCTGACGAGGTCGTTCACCTTCTTGTGGCACTGGGTGCCTGTCCGTGGTGTCAGGGCCACAGCGGTGACGGCCTCTGCCACTTCCCTCCACAGACGCCGGCTGTGGCGTGGGGCAACTCTGCGGCCATGCCCGGGATACAGGGCATCCCTCCTCTGCTCCACCGCGTCCAGGAGCGCCTCCACATCGCGTGACTCGAACCTCGGGGCTGAGCGACGGCCAGCCATCCAGTCGGGTGTTGCGGTCGGGTGTTGCGGTCGGGTGGGGGGGAGCAGCGCGGCCTTAAGAGCCGTCACGCCGTGCAGCGCGTATGACGCTGCACGGCGTGAGCCACTGCACAAGCGCGGATCCCGTTACGTCGCTGCTAGCCCATTTCGGGCTGGAGACTATCGACCCATTTTTCCGACGTGACGCAAGTCGGATTTGCGCCGTTTTTTGCGCCGATCGGCGGACTTTCCGCCGATAACGGAGAATTTCGCCCCAAATATCTTGACTTATGAGTGTTGAATATTTGTTGTACTTTTTCTGAAAGTGCCACAGTGATAGTCAACTTCCTTAAGCAGCCAGCTGTGTCACTTTGCTGATTTCAGAGACGCACAATCACAGATAATGGCAATTCAAAATTGTCATCAATCCATCCAGAATGACTCACTGGAACATTCTATGGTTCTTAAAACAATTCCGTATCAGGAAAACCAGTTCTCAGCATCTTACCTGTTATAGTTTGAAATAGGGAATACCCAGTGAGGAACACACCCAGGAACCAGACAAACAACATTCTGAAAGGTGTTCAGTCAGACGCAAGGCAGGTTTAGGCTGAAATGGAGCTGCAAAATAAGAAAATATGAACTGCGTGAGGAAAAAACATTCGTGCGGAGATTTGAAAAGTAGCACTGTTTTAATATGAATTGGAAATTGCTAACATACCTCTCCTTTTTATCTCTTCGACCATCCAAGAGTCGACCTTTTCCAAATGATTATTTAAACCACGCGCACCCAGTCAAAAATCAATGAGGAGCTGAGGCTTTAAACCATGCAATCAAAGCCCATCCAGGCTGACACCCACGGCCACACACCTTGATGTCTGACTCTGAGAATGAACGTGGGTCTAAAATCCAGCTTTTATCAGTCCGTTGGCTTTCCCAGTACATTTCAGTTGTTTGTGCCAATCAATTTGGTCAACGGCCTAAAGATATTTTCAAAATAATTTCTTATTTTTTTACCCGATTAGTGGAGAATCGATTGCTAAGATTTATGGAAGCTCTTTGATCTCCGCGCCAGCCTTGGAGAAGCTGCCAGCATCAGTAAAATGCCAGAGGACTGAGAAGGATTAGACATTGGTCCAGAATTTTCTTTAGCAGGGCATCTTATGGCATTCCCTGTTAGGGAAACTTAACAAAGTGTGGCTAGGTAACAACTTGACAAGGGTGCCATCTGTCTGGGATCTTGGAAAAGAAGGGGACTAATGGGGGATGTAGGAGGGAAAATGGAGCCTCAGAGTTACGCTTAGGGCAGCAAGGAAAAACCTGCCTGGAAAGGGTTATACACACAGTCTCCCAAGAACCTATCAAATTAGCACAGTACAAGCCAGCATGCCACAGGTAAGACATTTTCCACTTCAGCGACAGGAATTAATAGATGTGGAGATGCTGGCGTTGGACTGGGGTGAGCACAGTACAAAGTCTTACAACACCAGGTTAAAGTCCAACATTTCCGTGCAAAGGAATTAATAGGGCAGCAATCAGTCGGGCTCAGGCCTATCTAGGAGAGACATTGTACAGCTAGCTACATGCAAATATCAGGGACATGGAGCAGTTACAATTCCACCACGGACCGATTGTTTAGACACGGGGCTGGATTCTCTGTGACATTGTGCCGAAATCGTGTAAAATGCGATCAGCCGGAAAATCGCTTCCAATGCCGAAATCGAGATTGACGCCGGTTTCACACCGAATCGGAATTCTCCGGACCCTCCAACTCGACAAAATCACGGCGCCTGCCGGAAGTACAGTATGCATGTCATTATCTGCCCTGATGAGCGATTCTCCGGGGCCTCAGCGATTCAGCACCTGGGACGGGCCGATTTCCCGCTGGCGTGCTGGCTGAGGCGGCTGCGAGTGGAGGTAGGAGTTGGCGTGGGGGGACCGTGGGCTCCTGTTTTGGACACCGGCCATGCTTCCCGCGGGGTGGGGAGGGGGCCCTGTCTGGGCCGGGGAAGGGGAGGGGAAGAGAGGGGCGACAGGCCGAGCAGCCGGCGAGCCCCCGACATGACAGGGGCAGTGCCCACGCACCGAGTGCCATTACGGCAGCCAACTTGTTGGCCACCCACCCCGGCCCCTGGGTAGATGCTGAGGAAATGGCCGTATGAATGGCCGTATGGATGGGTGGGTGGGTGCGCCCCCGACCCCCGCACCCCATCCCCCCCCCACCCGGGCCACCACCAGCCCCCCTCCCCGGTCCACCCAACCAGCGACACTCACCAGGGGGCCAACCAGGGTCACACCAACGGCAGCCCACAGTGAGGACAGTACCATCAAATGATGGCCCTGGCAGCAGGAACTGGCGCCAGGACCGGGGGCACCGACGTGGCCGGGGGTGCGGGGGTGGGGGACATGCATGTGTTGACAACCGGGGCCACCATGCAGCCCATAGTACCTGGTTGTGCACGGGTGTATGCCTCATGATGACATGTTGTCCCCTCACCCCCTGCAGATAATCATGTTTGGTCACCAACCAACGATGTTGGCTGCCGTGGCAGGGGCCGCTGCCCTGCATGCAGCCTGTGGCAGTGTGAGCGGGGGCGGCTCTGAGAGGTGGCAGCAGAGGAGCGGGCTACAGAGGGGCAGGTGCCAGCCACTCAGGCTGGAGGGCCGGCCGCTTGCCAGGACGAAGAGGAGGAGGTGGTTGTGCCAAGGAGGCTCCAGATGAAGGCATGCATCTACCGTGACCGCATGTCCTTTGAGGACCACCCGGACCGGGGATGCAGGAGGAGACTGCCACATGATGGCACACCTTGCACCGCATGGGAATGGGGGTGGACACCCGCTCCCAGTGGCTGTCAAGGTGACGGTGGCCCTCAACCTCTACATGACGGGCTCTTTCCAGTCGCTGAGTGGGGACCTGTCCGGCATTTCACAGACATCGGCGCTCAAATGCATCCGCGTCATTACGGACACTCTGTATGCCCTGGCGGACCGATACATACAGTACCCAGTGGACCGCACCCACCAGGATGCCCAGTCAGCAGGCTTCACCACCATCACCGGGATACCCCGGGTCCAGGGGGTAATCGGTGGGGTGCATGTCGGCCTGTGGCCACCGGCGGAAAACAGGCCGCTGTTCACGAACAGTAAGGGGTGCCACTCCATGAAAGTTCAGGTGTTCTGTGACCACCAGATGCGGATCCTGCACGTCTGCACCCGATTCCCGGGCAGTGTGCATGACTCGTTCGTTCTGGCACAATCTGTGATCCCCGACATGTTCGAGGGACACCCTTCCCGGCTGCGAGGCTGGTTGTTGGGCGACTGGGGTTACCCATTACGGAGGCCACAGACCGACGCGGAGCACCGCTCAATGATGCCCATTGTGCGACCAGGGTTGTGGTGCAGAGGTGCTTCGGTGTGCCGAAGATGCGCTTCAGGTGCCTGGACCGCTCCGGAGGGGCCCTCCAGTACAAGGCCAAGAGGGTCGGCTGCATCGTTGTGGTCTGCTGCGTCCTCCACAATACAGCCCAGCAGAGGGGCGATGTGCTGGAGGAGGAGGAGGAGCAAGGGCAGGCCTCATCAGACGAGGAGGATGAGGGGGAGGGGGACAATGAGCGGGACATGGGGGCTGGCCAGGCACAGGAGGCCGCACAACCCCATCACCAGGGCCAGCCAGCACGGGACACATTAAACGACACACATTTTACCAACTAGGGGGTAGGGGGGTTGCTGGTCAGGGGCACGGCCACCACCATACCACACCCCTTCACCACCGAACAGCCTCACCACCCACACCACCAAACACCCTCACCCTCCCCACATCACCAAACCACCAGCATGCACATCTCCTCCGCTTTACATACCTGCGGCACTACGAGCTGGGGGCACTGGGTTGCCCGTGACAGCGGGTCTGGTCCATGGGATGGAGGATGATGACAACCCGCTCTGTGATGAGCTCCATGCTTCACATCATTGACAATGTCTGACTCATGCCCACAATAGCACCTTCCACCTGGGTGATCCCTGCATGCGAGCTAGTCTGTCCAACACATGGCCCTGTCGAATCACTGGGGACGGGGTTATGGGGACGGTCGGGGGAGGGAGGGGGCTGCATGGTCTACCCACTGGGCCTCACTCGTCCACCACCCCTCACTCCCAGTGGCCATCACTGACTGCCCCACACCCACACCCATCAGACAGAGAACAGAGGCAGTTTCCAACGGTGTTAGCAGGTGTTTATTCTGAACAATAATATACAGCCTGTGCCCTAACCCTTATAACTAAATTGTGCCCTGCACCCGTGCCAACTTAACTAGTGTCTAACTTCCTGGCCTTACGCGCCTTACCGTTACACATTTGTGGTTCCCCAGACGGTACAGCAGGAGTGGAGACGGACTGCTGTGACTCCCGCCCTGCGACGAGGGTCCCCGTTGGCACACGTCTCCTGGGCGGTCCGGGCTGGATGGCCCGGCTGCTGCTCGGGGTCCCAGATGCACCAGGGACAGGAGTGGGGGGTGGGGGTGGAGTCCGAGGTGCTGCGCTGTGTTGGGGTGAGGGACGTGTCCGAGGACCTCCTCTGCAGGAGGCACCGGCACGGGCCCCAGCACCTCCTCCTCCCTTGGGGTGCCCGATAGCCCCCTGGCTTCCCCATGGGACAGGGCTGCGAACGGAGCCAACACCCAAGGCCCCCCCGACACCTGGCGCTGCCAGTCCTGGATGCCCGCTCTGGTATCGACAAGGGCCTGAAAGTTAGCGGTCATTGAGCACAGGGACTAGACCACCTCCCTCTGTGTCTGTGCGAGCACCTGGTCAATGCCTCCGATGCTCTCAGCAATGGCCTGCTGTGACTAGGGAATCACCTGGGCATGGCCGCCAATGCTTTCAGTCATGGCCTGCTGTGACTGGGCCATGCTGAGGAGCGTAGCTGCAATCTCCAGCTTGCTCTGGCACATGGCTGCCTGTGAGTGTGCAGCCCTGTCCTGTGCCACAGCCCCCACCTGCACAGAATGCCCCAGGCCTTGCATACTCTGACCCATGTCTGACACCATTGTTATGGGCGAGGCGTTTTCAGAACCCCAAAATGTATCATGGAGTTCAACCAACCTCTCCCTTAAATGGATTTGTTGCTTTTCCTAGCACACGGCTTTTTCCCTAGGTGTGATATTACAATTCTGGACACGTGGGTTTTTAAACACAAAACACTGTTTATTCCATGAACTCAACTTAACATCTTAAATAAACATTGGATTTAACACCCCTTACTTCAAAGATAACTCAGAAAATATTGCAACAGTAAATAACTCCTTAAAATGTCCCTTCAAACTTCCAAGAGACTTAACACCTTTAAACAGTATCACATCAGGTTAAAGGATATATATATTTTCTGTAGAATGGCAGAGATATATTAGCTTGGGTGACTTCAGCTCCAGCACCTTGCTTTCTTCATGCAGCTCTCTGGAAACCCACAGACACACCCACGCTGCTTTCTCAAACCTGGCTTTCTCACTTCTAAGCAGATCACAGCAAACCAGAACTTCTCAAGCTGCTGTCTCAAACTGGCTTTCCACTTTTAATCAGCTCACAGCAAAACAGCCAGGCACTTTTAAACTGCTCTCGGCAAAACCAGCCAGGCACTTTTCAAAACTGCAAAACCAAACTGCAAAATGGCTGAACTGAGCTGAGCTCCACCCACTCTCTGACATCACTGTTTTCTTAAAGGTACATTGCTTAAACATCCAGTTCTTAAAGGCACTCTTGCATGACACCGTTCCCCCATTGCCGCCACCGCAGACACCACCCATGCGGTATCAGCCTGGGTGGCACGCATGACAGGCACCACTCCCTGCTCCTGCACGCGAATGGACTCCTCCACCTGTGTCTGCATGTGCTGGAGGCGGCCGTCATCTCCTCCTCTAGTCCCTGGGTCTCTGACTGCACCTGCAGTTTGGGTGAGACTGGATGCTCCAGGAACCCAGGACCCGTCTGGGCAGCAGCAGGTTGCTGGGGCCGGCCTGCCCTCTGACCGTCCAGTCCCTCGGCTGCTCCTACCTCCACTTGCTGTACCAGAACGACTGATGGTGCGCACCAGTGTGTGTCCCAGAAGCCTCTTCATTAATTTGCCCAACCACGGTGAGACTCTCTGAGATGGTGGAGGGTGTTGGAGACAGCTGTGACGGAAAGTCAGTGTCCTCACCCGACCTGAACTCCGGGGTCTCCTGGGTCGTCTCGGGCAGAGGGCGGGTGTTCCAGCTGCTCTCCCTGTTGGTGCTCAGCTGCCTGGGGGGGACCGGCTCTGGTACTCGCTGGGGGCGGGGGGCTCTGGAGGGCCGGGACCATCCCCTGCTGGCCCTGTAAGACACAAGGTGGCATGTATGGTTACAGAGATGGATGGGAGTGAGGCGTGTGATGGTGAGAGCTGCGGCTGGAGAGTGTGGGGGGTTGGGGTGTGGGGGGTGAGGAGTGTTGGGGTGAGGGATGAGGGGTTGGGGGGTTGGGTGGGGGGGGGTTGGTGTGTGGGGTGAGGGGGGTTGGGGTGTGGGGGGGTTGGGGTGGGCACACATTTGTCGTGAGGACTCGCAACCAGGCAGAGGCTCGCACTTTGTGGTGCGCTGCCGACGTCCGCGTCAGCGACCTCCCTCTACTCAGGCCCGCCAACAATTTCTAGTGCCCTCTGCTTGGGGACGGTGAGTAGACGCAGGGCTGGTGGTCCCCCTCGGGTCTTCTCCTGCTCCCGGAGGTTGTGCGCAGCCTTGTCCTGAGGTGGGGGGGGGGGGCACAAACAGCAACAGTGTTAGATGGCCCGACGCATGCAGCCCAGGGGTTGGGTATTTGTTGGCATCAGTGGCCAGGGCACCCGGCCATTGTGGCTGGCATGGGTGAGTGCAGCCATGTGGGTCAGGGTGGGGGTCTGACCGTCCGCCTGGGGGTGGGGGGGTCACGTGTGTGGGGGATAAGGTGTTTGGTGCCAGGAGCACAGTGCTGGGTACTCACCCTGGCCGCCCTGAGGAGGTATTGCAGTTTCTTCCTGCACTGGTCTGCAGTCTGGGCCACCACCCCAACGGCGCTGACGGCGGCTGCCACCTCTGGCCAGGCAAACTATGGCGCCTGCTGACCTCCGGTCCGGCCTGGGGTACAGCACCAGCCTCCTCTCCACCACGGCATCCAGGAAGGTCTCTACTTCGGCGTCCCGGAATTGTGGCACTGCCCTCCTTGCGGCCATCTTGGCTGCGACACTTGTGTATGGGGGGGGGAGAATGAAATATGTGCAGACGCGGCGGGACGTCAATCACGGAACCACCAAATCGGCCGCCGGTCCGTTAACATCTTAATGAGTGTCCCAAGATGTTAATGGACTGGTTAGCCCCTTGGGAGCAGTTGAATCGCTGCAGCTGGTGACCCGATCACGCTGTCGTGAAATTCCACCGTTTTCACGCCGGCCTCAACACTTAGCCTCAGGAACGGAGAATCCAGCCCACGGTCTTTTGTGCTACAAAGCAGGTGGGCAAAATGTACCTCTGGAATGATTAGGAGGAATGTATGCAAAACAGTGTATCCGCGTCGTCTAATCGGGAATGACTGTAATCCCATCACGCTGCTGGTACCGATAATCGGTTGCATGGTACTATCTGAATCACTCATATCATGTTGAATAATTTTGAATTACTCTGTATCGAGCCGAAACAGTATAAAGAATCATGTGGGGGGCTTTGTTCAAGCAGAGCGACTTGGACCAAGCTACAGTTACAGCAGCCGAGTTTAATTCTCCCGCATACATGTGGCATTAAAAGACGTTTTGTTAAAGTTTCACACGGTCTGAAGAACTGCTCATTTAACTCCGCTAACAGGGACCAATAGGCCTTCATTCATTTACTGTTGTTAGGGCCTTTGCATCCAGTGCTTTCAGCATTTCTTGATATCATGTGGCTGAGGACTGGCACTGTAATGCCTGAGACCATGGAGGAGGTTGAGATAGATCATCTACTCAGCATTACTACTGAAGGGTTGCAAATGCCTTGTTTTTTTGCACTCAAATGCCATCATTGAGGATGGGATATTTGTGGAGCCTCCTGTTAGTTGTTTAATGGTTCACCACCAATTCACAATTGGGATGTGGCAAAAGGATAGATCCGTTGGTTATGCTTAGCTTTGTCTATCACCTGCTACTTCCACTGTTTAGCATGCATGTAGTCCTGTGTTGTGGCTTCAGCAAATTGACACTGCACTTTTAGATATGTTTGCTGCTACTCCTGGGATGCTTCCCGACACTCTCTATTGAACCAGAATTCATCCCCTGGCTTAATGGTACTGACAGAGTGAGGGAAATAGTGAGCCGTGAGGTTGAATACAGTACTACTGCTGATGATGGCCCCCACAATGCCTCATGGCTGCCCAATTTTGTACTACTAGTTATATTCTTAATATTTCCCAATTAGCAGGTTTTAGTGCAACACACATAATGGATGCTCTCCTCAGTATGAAAACAGGCTTTGTGTCCACAAGGATTGTGCAGTGTTGACTCCAGTATACTATAATGGACACATGCATCTGAGTCAGGTAGATTGCTGAGGAGAAGGTGGAGGACATTTTTCTTCCCCTTGTTGGTTCCCTTCCCACCTGCTGCAGGTCCAGTCAAGCAGACATGTTTTTAGGGGTGCCAAGTAGTGATACCAAGCTGCTCTGAGTGATGAATCGTGAAATCCCCCACCCAGAGTACATTCTGTGCTCTCGCCATCCTCAGTCCTTCTTCCGAGTGTGTTCAACATGGAGGAGTACTGATTCATCAGCTGAGGATATTTTGCAATCAACAGGAAGTTTCCTTGCCATGTTTGATCTAATGTCATGAGAACTCATGGGGTCCAGAGCAATGCTGGGGACAGCCAGGGCCACTATTTTCCAACTGTATTTCACTCTGCCACCAGCCATGCGTGCCTGAACGTCCGGTGCATTAGGAAATACCCAGGGACAGTGATGGTGGTGTCTGGGACATGATTTGGTGTGCATGATTGCATCAAGTTGTTACTTGACCAGCTGTGGGACAGCTCTCTCAATTTTGACACAAGGCCCCAGGTGCCAATGAACAGGACTTTGCAGAGTGTGCTTTTGTCATTGCCATGGCTGAAGTCAACACCATTATATTGGCTAGGATTTATTCTTATTTAACCTTTAAACAAACTAACTTGATAAACTAACTAGGATGGTTAAATTGTGACCACATTGCTATGGGTAAAGAGACGCTTGTAGGCCCGTGTAATTAAGGGCATTAGTGTTGGGTTTTCAGGAGCTTCATGATCATCAGTGGAAAGATGATAAGAAATAGGAGCCGGAGAAGACCAATTTACTCCTCGAGTTTGCGCTGCCCTTCAAAAGGTTCATGGCAGATCTGATCATGGCCTGAACTTCATTTCCCTGTCTTCTCTCTATTACCCTAGATTCCCTTGCAGATCAAAAATCTGTCTAACTCAGCCTTGAATATATTAAAGAGCAGCAGATACCTTAGTGCAAGACTCCATTCCTGCACTGTTGAAGGACATGCAGTCCATGGTATAGGCACTTGTTGACACCCATCAGCACCTACACCGTCTCAAGGTGGAAGCCAGCAACACTTAGGCACCCACAGGGTGGAGGGTCAGACATCAGGCCATCCGGCCAGGAATGTCCCATTCTGAATCTCCTCCTCCTGTGACCACATTAGCTCCAGATTCACAGGCTGAGGAGGGTGGTACTGCCACAAAGCGGAACACTGAAAGCAGACTGCGGCCGCGGAGGTCCCAGCTCTCCAGGAGATGCCCGCAAGGTCACCATAGACAGCAGGGCTTAGCAGTCAGCAGGCTGCCTCCACCTCCGCTATGGATGTTGCGCAGTGGCACAGTGGTTAGCACTGCTGCCTCACAGCACCAAGAACCTGGGTTGAATTCCGGCCTTGGGTGATGGCATGTAGTTTGCACATTCTCCCCATGTCTGCATAGGTTTCCTCCCACAGTCCAAAGATGTGCAGGTTAGGTGGATTGGCTATGCCAAATTGCCCCTTGGTGTCCAAAAGGTTACGTTACAGGGTTACGGCTGGGGAGTGGGCCTAGGTAAAGTGCTCGTTCGGAGGGTCGGTGCAGACACAATGGGCTGAATGGTCCCCTTCTGCACTCGGGATTCTACGATTCTGTGACCCAGACATAGTGGCAGCATAAGGGAGGTTCAGAAGTTATAGTTGCACAGCATGGGCATGGATGTTAAGTACATAACTTTAATTTCTGTTAATGATCTCCCACTAATTGCACCCTTTCTAGGGCTCCTTGTTCTGATGAGCTGTGTTCCTGTCATTCTGAAGGGAAAACCCTACACAAGTTAGAGGCAGGGTCCTCAGTCCTGGGCTTTCTCCCAATGCTTGTGTAACCATCCCAGCACATTGATGGTGTTCCTTCACAGTGATTGAACACATCAGTCATGCTTGTATCTCAATGGGAATTAGAGGGCTGGATTCTCCGCCACATCGCGTCACATTTCTGCCCCGACCCGCCGGCGGGATGCTCCGTTACGCCAGACGGTCAATGGGGTTTCCCATTATGGGGCAGCCCCACGCCATCGGGAAACCCCCGGGCGCCGGCAAAACTGAGCATCCCACCCAGGATGTCTGCCACAATTTACAGGGCTGGCATCACAGATTCCAGTCATTCTCCCTGTGTGCTTGCTGCATCTTTTGAGGTGAGGCTGGCCCCATTCCCCCATCCCATCAGATTCTGCCTCCAGTGACACTGTTCCTCAAGGGCTCAGCTTTTGAAGCATACTCTCGGATAAGGAAAAGTTAAACTATCACCGCTGCATTGCCATGATATGACCCTAGTCATTGAGAGCAAGCGAGCTGCCATCAGCTAGACAAGAGTCAGATGTTCACGAAAACTCTGTGAGGATCTATGGACATTCCCCACTGCAAGTCGTTACCATCCTCCTGCAATATTGGGACAATGGGCATCTGCTGTGTAACCATAACAGGAGCCTGATCGCAGAGAGTGTGCGCTGCCATCAGTCAGATATGAGTGCAATGCTCGCGGAAGCCATGTGAAGATAATGGGATGTCCTTACTGGATGTCCTCATCACCAAACATGAATCTAACGACAATGAGTGTGTCCTGAGTGCCTGCCTCATCTGGACATCATCATTGCCTCATGGCCGACATTTGAAGACCTCCTTGAGGACCTCCTCAGCTTCTTCATTTCAATGCCCTCTTCATCATAGGAAACATGGCGATGCTCCATCTCCTCTTCAGGCAGTTCCTCCCACCATCTCTGGGATTGCATTGCAGAACTCCACCAGACGAGTCCAGGCACCTCATCTTCAGCATCCCTATACTCTGCTCCACCAAAGTGCAAATTGCAGCATAAGCCCCGTTCTATCTTGGATGGAATTTCCAGGCCCGCTACAGCATATTTTCCAGCTGTGTGGGTGGCCTGCCATTGGCCGGCGGCAGGCTCTTCCGGTCCCGCTGCTTCCCACAGGGTTTTTTTGTGCCCCGCAACCTCTGCCACTGGGGAACACACTGTGGGAGATCGCCATTGGTGGCACCAGAAAATCCCACTGGTGGGAATGGCCAGAAACGTTTGGCATAATTCACTGAACCTTTGTAATATGGGGCTGGATTCTTCCACCCCGCCTGCTGTAAGGTCACCACGGGCAAGCTGCGGACAATGGAGAAGTCCATTGACCTCGGGCGGGATTCTCTGGTCGCCGGGCGGGCCTGGCAGGAGAATTCCACCCATAGCATTTTGATAACTTTATCTCCTTAATATCCCGGATGGGCCGAAGTCCCGCTGCTAGAATGCCTGTCCCGCCGGCGTAGATTAAACCACCTACCTTACCGGCGGGACAAGGCGGCGCGGGCGGGCTCCGGGGTCCTGGGGGGGGGGCAGGGCGATCTGGCCCCGGGGGGTGCCCCCACGGTGGCCTGGCCCGCGATCGGGGCCCACCGATCCGCGGGCGGGCCTGTGCCGTGGGAGCACTCTTTTCCTTCCGCGTTCGCCACGGTCTCCACCATGGCGGAGGCAGAAGAGACTCCCTCCACAGCGCATGCGCGGGGATGCCGTGAGCGGCCGCTAACGCTCCCGCGCATGCGCCGCCCAGCAATTTCATTTCCGCGCCAGCTGGCGGGCATCAAAGGCCTTTTCCGCCAGCTGGCAGGGCGGAAATCAGTCCAGCGCCGGCCTAGCCCCTCAAGGTTAGGGCTGTGCCCCCCAAGATGCGGAGGATTCCGCATCTTTGGGGCGGCGTGATGCCCGACTGATTTGCGCCGTTTTTGGCGCCGGTCGGCGGACTTTACGCCGATACCGGAGAATTTCGCCCAAGGTTCGGGCTCGGCCCCCCAAGATGCGGAGGATTCCGCACCTTTGAGGCGGCGTGATGCCAGACTGATTTGCACCGTTTTTGGCGCCGGTCGGCGGACATCGCGCCGATACCGGAGAATCGCGCTCCAGATCTCCCAAGTCTCTTTGGATCTCCTCTGTATCTAGCCTTTCATCATTTCGAAAATACCTAAGCATATGTTTTTATGGCCCAAAGTGGATGATCTCCTATTTGCTTGCACTGAAACTTATTTGCCACATTTTATCAATTTACTTCATCTCTCAATTTTTTCTTTATAATTTTATTGTATCTACATTACTTACAACGTCACCTATTTTTTTGCCCTCTGCAAATATGTATATTTGGCTTCTTACCCAAAAAAAACATGTCGGAGTTAAATTCAGAGTCTTGCCGGGCACCCTGGTTACACCCTACCAGTTCAAGATGTCTTCCCACTGTTCCTCTCCGTCTCTGTCCATCCAGCCAGTTTGTAAACAGATCAATAAATAACTTGTTTTCATTTCCTTGAACTAAAACTTTAGCTAAGAGCCTTTTATGAGGGACTCCATTAACTTTCTGGTGATTCGTATGACACCCATTGATTTTCCCTGTCCAAAAACTTTATCGCCTCTTCAAAAACTTCAATCGAGTTCTTCGGGCATGTTCTACCCTTGAAAATATCCAAATTGTTTTTGAAATTAATAGTGACGTTACGCTCACTGTTTCACCAGATTTTATTCACCCACAATTAGGATCATAGCCTCAGCTTTAATAGCACAAAAAACAGTGAAATGCTGTTTGGTTATTTTACATTTGGCAAAGTTATTTGAAGTTCATGTGAAAGCTGCATGATGTAAGTAGTACGTGGCTCTCTCTTCTTTTGACTGAAAAACAGTTAACTCCTTCCATGCACTTTTAATTCATCAAGCAATGATAACAGAAGGAACTCGGAATCGACAAATGCACATTGGACAATTGACCGATTAGGTTCTCAAGAAGGGAATTCCTCTTCCTTTGCGAAGGCAGCCGCAGTCATGAGGTTTGAAGCAACCTTCGTTGACCTTGGAAGCGATCCAGTAGTATCAAGTATTTCCAATCCTATGGGCGGGAATCTCCGGCTGCGCCCACCCATCAACCAGAAATTCCTGCCCAAGGTCATGGTACGCTTCCCGCTCGTGGCAATCTTGCAGTGGGCAGGGCGGAAGAATCCAGCCCTATCGTGGACATCAGCAAATATCGAATGTCATAGAATCATCATAGAATCCCTATAGTGCAGAAGGAGGCCATTTGGCCACTCGGATCTGCACCGACCCTCTGAAAGAGCACCCTAACCTAGGCCCACTGCCCCATCCTATCCCTGCAACTTCACCGAGGGACTATTTAGCATAACCAATCCACCTACCTTGCACATCTTTAAACTGTGGGAGGAAACTGGAGCACCCGGAGAAAACCCACGCAGACACGGGAAGAAATGTGTAAACTCCACACAGACAGTCACCCAAGGTCGGAATCGAACCCGGGTCCCTGACGCTGTGAGGCAGCAGCGCTAACCACTATGCCACCCGCTGACAGTGACTTCACTTCTCCAAGGCTGGATTAATAGTTGGTTAATTTGCTGATGTGAGAATTACTTTCAAAAACAGGAAGGTGAGTACAGAAAATTGTCATTGCTGCTATGGGCGGCACGGTGACACAGTGGTTAGTACTGTTGCTTCAGAGCGCAAGGGTCCCAGGTCCGATTCCCGGCTTGGGTCACTGTCAGAGTGGAGTCTGCACGTTCTCCGTGTGTCTGTGTGGGTTTATTCCGAGTACTCAGGTTTCCTTCCACAAGTCCCGAAAGACGTGCTGTGAGGTAATTTGGACATTCTGAATTCTCCCTCTGTGAACCTGAACAGGTTCCGGAATATGGCGCCTAAGGGTTTTCACAGTAACTTCATTGCAGTATTAATATAAGCCTACTTGTGACAATAAAGATTATTATAAAATTATTACCCTTGGGCTTTAAGATGCCACACCAGCATCCCGACTGGCAATAGGTGGTTAGCTCCACACCGTCGGGAGCTCCAGCTGGTTGGGAGCGGAGGATTGCTGGGTTGACCTCTTTCAATGGGCCCCCAGCCGCGCGGGGTACTCCACGGTCACGCCGTTTTTCGGGTCCCGGAGAATCGCCGAACTGGCGGCGGGCCCGATTACGGCGTGAAACTGGGTTCTCCACCCCAGCGCCGGCTGCGATTTCGGCACGGGGCTTTGGAGAATCCGGTCTATAGCCAATGAGCCTCTTTGGTATGTTTTGAAAATATGGTACCATATCAGAAAAGTGCTCCTCCTTTCTTGTTTAATTACAGTAGTGACAAGTTGTTAATTGGTTGTAAGTTCTTTCTTAACAACTACAGCTTTAAAGATTAACTGACAACATGAAGTAAGGCACAAGAACAAGGTAATGCAACTGCAATTTAGGAATTAATCTATAACAAAACATATTTGTGCCTCCTCAATGATCAAGGTAATTATGGAATAAGATCTTATCCCGTAGTGTTTCAGTCAGCATATTAAGTTGGCAAATCGTTAAAGGGAGAAAGTGATAGTTGCCAAAAAACAGGGTTCTGCGCAGAACATTAGACACACTGTGGAGGAAAAAGTCAGGCGATGATATGGAGACTTATCTTGACTCTGGGGAAAGTTGTACTGTAAGCCAGTGTTTTTCAAACTTTTTTTCCGGCGACCCATTTTTATAAATGACCCACGCCACGTTCACAATAGATTTTCCTGTTATTTTTTAAAACATCACGTTCATTATTGGCACTTCCGTATTATTAAATGTAAGAAAATTGTAAATTAAAATATATTTTCTATTTTTTGTTGTTATTTGGAGACCTAAATGACTTGTAATAAAAATCTCTGTACAGGTCAGTGTGCAAGACTTTTGATCGCAGACTCCTGAGATGTTTGAACGCGAAATGAGGAAATTCTTGGAAACACGTCTGGATTTTGAGCTGATGGGGAAGCAAGGCGGCTGGCTCACCATTGATCACAAAGTCAGTCTCACTGAGAGAGCGACTGATCTTAGAAAGTGAGCGGAAAGTGGCTGCCCATTTTAAATATACATCAAACCCCTTATGCACACACACAGCACAACTTTAAACGTAGATCTGATTGACAAGGTTAAGAGTAACTGAAACTCAACAGACATCAGTCCAAGAGAGATAATGGGAGACCATTCCATCTTTGCAGGTCCAACTTGACCTTCTCCACCAGACTTGCATAATTCAACCTCCAGAGTTTCCTCCAGTTCTAGACCCCCAAATACCACAAATGACTTTCTGTTAGACGGAACGGTACTCCCCTAAGCTCCCCCATCTCCACCATGGTATCCCAAACACAAAGGCTGGATTCTCCGATTTGCAGGCTATGGCCTCACGCCGGCGTTGGAATGGTGGCGTTTTATGACTGAACATTCGATGCAAAATGGCCACCGATCCTCTGTTTGGCTGGGGGCTAGCATGTCGGCAGTGAGAGCACCCGGCTCTAGCTGCCGATATGGCCCAGAGAATTGCCGGGTCTGTGGCCGCTCACGGTGCAACACAGCACCGGCCTGCAAAATAGTGCCCCCCCCCCCCCTCTTTGGCCGGCTCGCGAGTGCTGGACCACCCCTCAACAGTGTCCCCAGCCGCTGCCATGCCAAAGTCCCCCATGCCCATAGATCAACCCTCCCCGACTGTGGCGGCGTTAGACAAAGTCCGCAGCCACAACGCCGAGTTCCCGACAGATGATAGCACACGTGACAGACGCTGTCGGGAACCCGGCCAGTTGGGGTGGGCCTCAGGCAACGTCCTGAGGCCATTTGCCAGCATGCGGTGTATTTGTGGAGCATCGCGAAAGCGGCGCCGCCCCCGATTTGGTCGGAAACTGGTATTCTCCGGCCGATCATCGAATGCGATTTTGGCGTCAGCCAACTGAGAATCCCTCCCAAAGTATTTGCTCTATCTTACATTTAGCCAGAAGAGGCCCCTAAACGCTATTAACATAACCCATTGACACCTCCGGATCTCTCAAATACAATAACAAATCTTTGGTATGTATTGAGACCCTCTTCTCAACCCCTCCTCCAACTATTGCTTCCCATGCTTTCGAGGACCTCAGGTTCATGGCTACTGGCTCTATTGCTAATGCAAATAACAGAGGGGACATTGGACATCCCTGCTTGGAACCGCGCTGTAGACTAAATGGGTAAGACGTCACTTTGGTAGTGCACACACTGGCAAATGGGGCCACATACAACAGCCACACCGAAGGTACAAAGCCCAGATTAAACCCACATTTTTCTAACACCGCGAACAAACAGTCCCACTCTACCTGGTCGAGCACTTTCTCCGTATCAAGTGAAATTTTGATCTCCCGACACCGGCCCTCCCCCCGGGTAAGCACCACGTGAAACAGCCACCCCACATTTGCTGTCAACCTTTGTCCCTTGACAAACCCAGTTTGGTCGTTCCCCATCACTTCCGAAAGACGGGGCTCCAGTCTTAATGTCAACATTAAGACTGCGAAAACAGCGCGAGAGGAGAGAGAGCCGGGACAGCGAAAACAGCGCGGGAGGAGAGAGCCGGGACAGCGAAAACAGCGCGAGAGGAGAGAGAGCCGGGACAGCGAAAACAGCGCGGGAGGAGAGAGCCGGGAGATTTAAAAAGCGCGGGAGGAGAGAGCCGGGACAGCGAAAACAGCGCGAGAGGAGAGAGAGCCGGGACAGCAAAAACAGCACGGGAGGAGAGAGCCGGGAGATTTTAAAAGCGCGGGAGGAGAGAGCCGGGACAGCGAAAACAGCGGGGGAGGAGAGAGTCGGGATATTTAAAAAGCGCGGGAGGCGTGAGCAGGGACAGCGAATACAGCGCGAGAGGAGAGAGAGCCGGGACAGCAAAAACAGCGCGGGAGGAGAGAGCCGGGAGATTTAAAAAGCGCAGGAGGAGAGAGCCGGGACAGCGAAAACAGCGGGGGGGGGAGAGAGTCGGGAGATTTAAAAAGCGCGGGAGGAGAGAGCTGGGACAGCGAAAACAGCGCGAGAGGAGAGAGACCCGGGACAGCGAAAACAGCGCGGGAGGAGAGAGCCGGGAGATTTTAAAAGCGCGGGAGGAGAGAACAGGGACAGCGAAAACAGCGCGACAGGAGAGAGAGCCGGGACAGCGAAAACAGCGCGAGAGGAGGGAGAGCCGGGACAGCGAAAACAGCGCGGGAGGAGAGAGAGCCGGGACAGCGAAAACAACGCGGGAGGAGAGAGCCGGGAGATTTTAAAAGCGTGGGAGGAGAGAGCCGGGACAGCGAAAACAACGCGGGAGGAGAGAGCCGGGAGATTTTAAAAGCGTGGGAGGAGAGAGCCTGGACAGCGAAAACAGCGCGGGAGGAGAGAGCCGGGAGATTTAAAAAGCGCGGGAGGAGAGAGCCGGGACAGCGAAAACAGCGCGAGAGGAGAGAGAGCTGTGACAGCGAAAACAGCGCGGGAGGAGAGAGAGCCGGGACAGCAAAAACAGCGCGAGGGGAGAGCGAGCCAGGACAGCGAAAACAGCGCGGGAGGAGAGAGCCGGGAGATTTAAAAAGCGTGGGAGGAGAGAGCCGGGACAGCGAATACAGCGCGAGAGGAGAGAGAGCCTGGACAGCGAAAACAGCGCGGGAGGAGAGAGCCGGGAGATTTAAAAAGCGCGGGAGGAGAGAGCCGGGACAGCGAAAACAGCGCGAGAGGAGAGAGAGCAGGGACAGCGAAAACAGCGCAAGAGGAGAGAGAGCAGGGACAGCGAAAACAGCGCGGGAGGAGAGAGCCGGGAGATTTTAAAAGCGCGGGAGGAGAGAGCCGGGACAGCGAAAACAGCGCGAGAGGAGAGAGAGCCGGGACAGCGAAAACAGCGCGGGAGGAGAGAGCCGGGAGATTTTAAAAGCGCGGGAGGAGGAGCCGGGACAGCGAAAACAGCGCGAGAGGAGAGAGAGCCGGGACAGCGAAAACAACGCGGGAGGAGAGAGCCAGGAGATTTTAAAAGCGCGGGAGGAGAGAGCAGGGACAGCGAAAATAGCGGGGGAGGAGAGAGTCGGGATATTTAAAAAGCGCGGGAGGCGTGAGCCGGGACAGCGAAAACAGCGCGAGAGGAGAGAGAGCCGGGACAGCAAAAACAGCGCGGGAGGAGAGAGCCGGGAGATTTAAAAAGCGCAGGAGGAGAGAGCCGGGACAGCGAAAACAGCGGGGGAGGAGAGAGTCGGGAGATTTAAAAAGCACGGGAGGAGAGAGCCGGGACAGCGAAAACAGCGCGAGAGGAGAGAGAGCCGGGACAGCGAAAACAGCGCGAGAGGAGGGAGAGCCGGGACAGCGAAAACAGCGCGGGAGGAGAGAGCCGGGAGATTTTAAAAGCGCGGGAGGAGAGAGCCGGGACAGCGAAAACAGCGCGAGAGGAGAGAGAGCCGGGACAGCGAAAACAGCGCGGGAGGAGAGAGAGCCGGGACAGTGAAAACAGCGCGGGAGGAGAGAGCCGGGAGATTTAAAAAGCGCGGGAGGAGAGAGCCGGGACAGCGAAAACAGCGCGAGAGGAGAGAGAGCCGGGACAGCGAAAACAGCGCGGGAGGAGAGAGAGCCGGGACAGCGAAAACAGCGCGAGGGGAGAGCGAGCCAGGACAGCGAAAACAGCGCGGGAGGAAAGAGCCGGGAGATTTAAAAAGCGTGGGAGGAGAGAGCCGGGACAGCGAAAACAGCGCGAGAGGAGAGAGCCGGGATATTTAAAAAGCGCGGGAGGAGAGAGCCGGGACAGCGAAAACAGCGCGAGAGGAGAGCGAGCCTGGACAGTGAAAACAGCGCGGGAGGGGAGAGCCGGGAGATTTAAAAAGCGCGGGAGGAGAGAGCCGGGACAGCGAAAACAGCGCGAGAGGAGAGAGAGCCGGGACAGCGAAAACAGCGCGGGAGGAGAGAGAGCCGGGACAGCGAAAACAGCGCGAGGGGAGAGCGAGCCAGGACAGCGAAAACAGCGCGGGAGGAGAGACCCGGGAGATTTAAAAAGCGTGGGAGGAGAGAGCCGGGACAGCGAAAACAGCGCGAGAGGAGAGAGAGCCTGGACAGCGAAAACAGCGCGGGAGGAGAGAGCCGGGAGATTTAAAAAGCGCGGGAGGGGAGAGCCGGGACAGCGAAAACAGCGCGAGAGGAGAGAGAGCAGGGACAGCGAAAACAGCGCAAGAGGAGAGAGAGCAGGGACAGCGAAAACAGCGCGGGAGGAGAGAGCCGGGAGATTTTAAAAGCGCGGGAGGAGAGAGCCGGGACAGCGAAAACAGCGCGAGAGGAGAGAGAGCCGGGACAGCGAAAACAGCGCGGGAGGAGAGAGCCGGGAGATTTAAAAAGCGCGGGAGGAGGAGCCGGGACAGCGAAAACAGCGCGAGAGGAGAGAGAGCCGGGACAGCGAAAACAGCGCGGGAGGAGAGAGCTGGGAGATTTTAAAAAGCGCGGGAGGAGAGAGCTGGGACAGCAAAAACAGCGCGAGAGGAGAGAGAGCCGGGACAGCGAAAACAACGCGGGAGGAGAGAGCCAGGAGATTTTAAAAGCGCGGGAGGAGAGAGCCGGGACAGCGAAAATAGCGGGGGAGGAGAGAGTCGGGATATTTAAAAAGCGCGGGAGGCGTGAGCCGGGACAGCGAATACAGCACGAGAGGAGAGAGAGCCGGGACAGCAAAAACAGCGCGGGAGGAGAGAGCCGGGAGATTTAAAAAGCGCAGGAGGAGAGAGCCGGGACAGCGAAAACAGCGGGGGAGGAGAGAGTCGGGAGATTTAAAAAGCACGGGAGGAGATAGCCGGGACAGCGAAAACAGCGCGAGAGGAGAGAGAGCCGGGACAGCGAAAACAGCGCGAGAGGAGGGAGAGCCGGGACAGCGAAAACAGCGCGGGAGGAGAGAGCCGGGAGATTTTAAAAGCGCGGGAGGAGAGAGCCGGGACAGCGAAAACAGCGCGAGAGGAGAGAGAGCCGGGACAGCGAAAACAGCGCGGGAGGAGAGAGAGCCGGGACAGCGAAAACAGCGCGAGGGGAGAGCGAGCCAGGACAGCGAAAACAGCGCGGGAGGAAAGAGCCGGGAGATTTAAAAAGCGTGGGAGGAGAGAGCCGGGACAGCGAAAACAGCGCGAGAGGAGAGAGCCGGGATATTTAAAAAGCGCGGGAGGAGAGAGCCGGGACAGCGAAAACAGCGCGAGAGGAGAGCGAGCCTGGACAGTGAAAACAGCGCGGGAGGGGAGAGCCGGGAGATTTAAAAAGCGCGGGAGGAGAGAGCCGGGACAGCGAAAACAGCGCGAGAGGAGAGAGAGCCGGGACAGCGAAAACAGCGCGGGAGGAGAGAGAGCCGGGACAGCGAAAACAGCGCGAGGGGAGAGCGAGCCAGGACAGCGAAAACAGCGCGGGAGGAGAGAGCCGGGAGATTTAAAAAGCGTGGGAGGATAGAGCCGGGACAGCGAAAACAGCGCGAGAGGAGAGAGAGCCTGGACAGCGAAAACAGCGCGGGAGGAGAGAGCCGGGAGATTTAAAAAGCGCGGGAGGGGAGAGCCGGGACAGCGAAAACAGCGCGAGAGGAGAGAGAGCCGGGACAGCGAAATCAGCGCGTGAGGAGAGAGCCGGGAGATTTTAAAATCGCGGGAGGAGAGAACCGGGACAGCGAAAACAGCGCGAGAGGGGAGAGAGCCGGGACAGCGAAACAGCGCAAGAGGAGAGAGAGCCTGGTTGGGTGTCACCTCAGTCACCTCAGAGACTGAGGTGAGCGACTAGGGGCTTTTCACAGTAACCTCATTGAAGCCTACTTGTGACAATAAGCAATTTTCAATCATTTCAGCCGGGACAGCGAAAACAGGGCGGGAGGAGAGAGCCGGGAGATTTTAAAAGCGCGAGAGGAGTGACCGGGACAGTGCTGGGAAAGGTGAGTGCACAAAAGGTGTGGCAGGAGTGCCTTTAGACATGGAGAGCTGATTGGAACAGAGTGCATCTGAGTTTAGGTGAGTGACTGAGTGCTGATTGGAACAGAGTGCATCTGAGTTTAGGTGAGTGACTGAGTGCTGATTGGAACAGAGTGCATCTGAGTTTAGGTGAGTGACTGAGTTCGGGTGAGTGGCTGTGTTTTTGGTGGTGTTCGGGTTTATCCTTGAGGTTATATTTTTAAAAATTATTTTTAATTATTATTTAAATTTATTAACTAATTGAATATGGCTGGACAGGTGATGTGCTGTTGCTGTATGATGATGGAACTCGTGGATCCCATTGAGACCGTCAGTGGCCACATTTGCAGCAAGTGTTGGCTGCTCGAGGAACTTCGGCTCAGAATTGATGAGCTGGAGACCGAGCTGCACACACTGCGGCACATCAGGGAGGGGGAAAATTACCTGGACGCTTTGTTTCAGGAGGCAGTCACACCCGGTAGAATAAGTACTGTTAATTCGGACAGTGGTCAGGGACCGAGTGGTGTGACTGCAAGGGAGGCAGGTAGGGGGATCCTGAGTTTAGGAGTTGAGGAGCCTCAGCCCTTGACCTTGTCCAACAGGTATGAGGTACTTGCTCCCTGTGTGGATGAGGAAGAGGGCTGTAGGGAGGATGCGTTGACTGACCACTGCACCGTGGTACAGGAAGCCATTCAAGAGGGGGGAGCAAAAAGACAAGTGGTAGTTGTAGGGGATTCTATAATTAGGGGGATTGATGGCATCCTTTGTAAGCCAGATCGAGAGTCCCGCATGGTATGTTGCCTGCCCGGTGCCAGGGTGAGGGGCATCTCTGATCGGCTTGAAAGGATTTTGAAGAGTGAGGGGGAGAATCCAGTTGTTGTGGTCCACGTTGGGACTAACAACATAGGTAAGACTAGGAAAGAGGACCTGTTTGGGGATTATCAAACACTAGGGACTAAATTAAAGAACAGGTCCTCCAGGGTTATAATCTCCGGATTACTACCTGAGCCACGTGCCAATTGGCATAGGGTTGAGAAAATTAGGGAAGTTAACACGTGGCTAAAGGAGTGGTGCGGGAAAGAGGGATTCCATTTCATGGGGCATTGGCATCAGTACTGGGGCAGGAGGGACCTGTACCGTTGGGACGGTCTTCACCTGAACCATTCTGGGACCAGTGTTCTAGCGAATAGGATAAATAGGTTGGTCACAAGGACTTTAAACTAGCAAGTTGGGGGGAAGGGAAGTGTAAAGCTATGGACAGTATAATCGTTAATGGAGATCAAGGCAGCAGGTTACGTGACAGGTTATTATGTAGAGATATGGGTTCAAAGACAAGGAAAATTAGGAGAAAGGGTAAGAGGAAACATAAATTGCGAAAAGTTACTGATCAAGGTGTTAGGATTCATAACAAAGACATAAAAAACAGCATAAGTGTACTTTACCTGAATGCTCGTAGTATACGAAATAAGGTAAATGAGTTGATGGCGCAAATCATCGTGAATGACTATGATTTAGTGGCCATTACTGAAACATGGTTAAAAGATGGTCACGACTGGGAGTTAAATATCCAAGGGTATCAGACTATACGAAAGGATAGAATGGACGGTAAGGGCGGTAGTGTAGCTTTGTTGTTTAAGGATGGCATCCGGGCAATAGTAAGGGATGATATTGGTGCTATGGAGGACAAGGTTGAATCAATTTGGGATGAAATCAGGAAGAGGAAGGCGAAAAGGTCACTGATAGGAGTAGTCTATAGGCCACCAAATAGTAACAGGATGGTAGGGCAGGCAATAAGCAAAGAAATAACGGATGCATGTAGAAATGGTACAGCGGTTATCATGGGAGATTTTAATCTGCATATCGATTGGTTTAACCAGGTTGGTAAAGGCAGCATTGAGGAGGAGTTTATAGAATGTGCCCGGGATAATTTCCTGGAACAGTATGTAATGGAACCTACAAGGGAACAAGCGGTCCTAGATCTGGTCCTATGTAATGAGGCAGGATAGATTAATGATGTCATAGTTCCGGATCCTCTTGGAAGGAGCGACCACAATATGGTGGAATTTAAAATACAGTTGGAGAATGACAAGGTAAATCAAACACTAGTGTTTTGTGCTTAAACAAAGGTGATTACACTGGGATGAGAGAAGAACTAGCTAAGGTAGACTGGGAGCAAAGACTTCATGGTGAAGCAGTTGAGGAACAGTGGAGAACCTTCCGAGCGATCTTTCACAGTGTTCAGAAAAGGTTCATACCGACAAAAAAGAAAGACGGTAGAAAGGGGGAAAATCGACCGTGGATATCTAACGAGGTGAGGGAGAGTATCAAATTGAAGGAAAAAACATACAATGTGGCAAAAATTAGTGGGAGACTAGAGGACTGGGAAGTCTTTAGGGGACAACAGAAAGCTACTAAAAAAGCTATAAAGAATAGTACGGTAGACTATGAAAGTAAACTGGCTCAGAACATAAAAGCAGATAGTAAAAGCTTCTACAAATATATAAGACAAAAAAGAGTGGCTAAGGTAAATATTGGTCCTTTGGAAGATGAGAAGGGAGATTTAATAATAGGAGACAGGGAAATGGCTGAGGAGCTGAACAGGTTTTTGGGGTCAGTCTTCACAGTGGAGGACACAAACAACATGCCAGTGACTGATGGAAATAAAGATATGATAGGTGAGGACCTTGAGATGATTGTAATCACTAAGGAGGCAGTATTGGGCAAGCTAATGGGGCTAAAGGTAGACAAGTCTCCTGGCCCTGATGGGATGCATCCCAGAGTGTTAAAAGAGATGGCTAGGGAAATTGTAAACGCACTAGTGATAATTTATCAAAATTCACTAGACTCTGGGGTGGTCCCAGAGGATTGGAAAGTAGCAAACGTGACACCACTGTTTAAAAAAGGAGGTCGGCAGAAAGCGGGTAATTATAGGCCGGTAAGCTTAACTTCGGTTGTAGGGAAAATGCTGGAATCTATCATTAAGGAGGAAATAGCGGGGGAAATTGTCCCATTGGGCAGACGCAGCATGGGTTCACAAAGGGCAGGTCGTGTCTGACTAATTTGGTAGAATTGTTTGAGGACGTTACCAGTGCAGTAGATAACGGGGAGCCAATGGATGCAGTATATCTGGATTTCTAGAAAGCTTTTGACAAAGTGCCACACAAAAGGTTGCTGCATAAACTAAAGATGCATGGCATTGAGGGTAAAGTGGTAGCATGGGTAGAGGATTGGTTAACTACCAGAAAGCAGAGAGTGAGGATAAATGGGTGTTTCTCTGGTTGGCAACCTGTAACTAGTGGGGTCCCTCAAGGATCAGTGTTGGGCCCGCAGTTGTTCACAATTTACATAGACGATTTGGAGTTGGGGACCAAGTGCAATGTGTCAAAGTTTGCAGACGACACTAAGATGAGTGGTAAAGCAACAAGTGCAGAGGATACCGGAAGTCTGCAGAAGGATTTGGATAGGTTAGGTGAATGGGCTAGGGTCTGGCAGATGGAATTCAATGTTGCCAAGTGTGAGGCTATCCATTTTGGGAGGAATAACAGCAGAATGGATTATTATTTAAACGGTAAGATGTTAAAACATGCTGCTGTGCAGAGGGACCTGGGTGTGCTGGTGCATGAGTCGCAAAAAGTTGGTGTGCAGGTGCAACAGGTGATTAAGAAGGCTAATCGAGTTTTGTCTTTCGTTGCTAGAGGGATGGAGTTCAAGACTAGGGAGGTTATGCTGCAATTGTATAAGGTGTTGGTGAGGCCGCACCTGGAGTATTGTGTTCAGTTTTGGTCTCCTTACCTGAGAAAGGACATATTGGCACTGGAGGGAGTGCAGAGGAGATTCACTAGGTTGATCCCAGAGTTGAGGGGATTAGATTATGACGAGAGGTTGAGTAGACTGGGACTGTACTCATTGGAGTTTAGAAGGATGCGGGGGGGATCTTATTGAAACATATAAAATTATGAAGGGAATAGATAGGATAGATGCGGGCAGGCTGTTTCCACTGATCGGGGAAAGCAGAACTAGGGGGCATAGCCTCAATATAAGGGGAAGTAGATTTAGGACGGAGTGTAGGAGGAACTTCTTCACCCAAAGGGTTGTGAATCACTGGAATTCCTTGCCCAGTGAAGCAGTTGAGGCTCCTTCTTTAAACGTTTTTAAGAAAAAGATAGGTACCTTTCGAAAGAATAAAGGGATTCGGGGATATGGTGTACAGGCCGGAGAGTGGAGCTGAATCCACAAAAGGTCAGCCATGATCTCATTAAATGGCGGAGCAGGCTCGAGGGGCCAGATGGCCTACTCCTGTTCCTAGTTCTTATGTTCTTAACCCTTAGCTAACAGCTTCGCGTTCACATTTAACAGGGAGACCGGGCGATACGACCCACAATCTGCAGGGTCTTTGCCTTTTTCAGCAGGGAAATCGACGCCTGTCTTGGTGTCTGCGGCAAAGCATTTCGCTCCAAGCAATCTTTGAACATCCCCAACAATAGAGGGGCCACCAAGCCTTCGAATTTTTATAAAATTCTACTGGGAACCCACCGAGCCCTGGTGCCTTCCCTGACTGCATCAATTTCAGTGCTTTCTAACGGCAGCATGGTGGCGCAGTGGTTAACATTGCTGCCTACAATGCTGAGGACACGGGTTGGATCCCGGCCCCGGGCCACTGTCCGTGTGGAGTTTGCACATTCTTCCCATGTCTGTGTGGGTTTCACCTCCACAGTCCAAAGATGTGCAGATTAGGTGGATTGGCCAAGCTAAATTGCCCCTTAATTGGAAAGAATAATTGGGTACTCTAAATTTTTTATTTTTTATTTCAGTGCCTTCTTGATCTCTTCCAACTCCAGCAGAGCTTCTAGATCCTCCCATTGCTCCTCCTTCAGCTTGGGAAACTCCTACTGCCCCAGGTAATCCACCATATCTCTCCCATCCCATGGTGGTTTGGACCTGTATAAATTTTCATAGAAGGTTTCAAATACCTCATTCACCTTCTCCTGGTCTGAGATTAGCCCTCCATCTGGGCAATCTCCCTGTCTGCATCCTGTTTCCTCAATTGATATGCCAGGAGCCAGCACACTTTTTCTACATATTCATAAATAGCCGTTTCGCTCGCCTCAGCTGTTGTACCGCCCTATCTGTAGAGATCAGATTGAACTGCGTTTGCAGTTTTTTCCTCTCTGCCAATAGTTATGGGGATGGGCTGTCTGCATACTTATGGTCAACCCCAACCAGTTTATCCTGCTCCATCCTTGCCCCCAGCTCTACAGGCGTCTTGTAACATATAATTTCTCCCCTATTCACTGCCTTCAGCGCTTCCCATACTATTGAGGATGAGACTTCCTCATTACCATTATTCAAAATATAATCCCGGAGAGTCACTGAGATCCTTGTACAGAACCCCAGGTCCGCCAGCAGACCGACATCCCTTGCGATGCACAGGCCCACCTCCACCTTTAGGCCTACCCAAAGTGGGGCATGGTCAGAAATGACCACCACAGAGTACTCAGAATTCCTCACCCCTGCCAATAGTGCTCAGCTCCTGACAAAATGGTCAATCCTGGAGAATACATTATGTTATGAGAGGAATGAAAACTCTGTCTTCCCCAGATGTCCGAACCGCCAAGGGTCTGCCCCCCACCCCGTTTCCTCCATAAAAATAGCTAATGCCTTTGCCGTACTCCCGGGACCATCGAGCTCGGCCTATAACTATATATCCTTGGATCTAGCACGCAGTTCATAACCCCTCCCATAATAAGTTGATGGGTGTCCTGATCCGGTATCACTGACAGCAGCCATTTCATGAACATTGTATCGTCCCAATTCAGGGCGTACACATTCACTAAAACAACCTGTTTCTGTTCTTGCACCTCCGTTACTATAGCATACCACCTGCCCACATCTATTATTACCTTCTCTGAATGAAAATGGACTCTTTTATTAAGGCGGATCACCACCCCCAGGACCAGGCTATCGAACTTTGAATGAAAAACTTCCGAAGGTGCATCTGGTCCTGCTTGCGCATGGAGAAACATCACATCTAGGTTCTTTAAATGAGCAAAAACCTGTGTTCTTTTGACCGGGCCCCCCAGGTCCGCACATTCCAGGTCACACTCTTATCGAGGGCCGCACACCCCTCTTAGCCTTGAGTCAGCCATTACCACTGTACCCAGTGGAATTGTCCCATGATCCTGATTTTGAACAATTGTGATTGGTTTATTTTTGCAGCTTCGCAAATTTCCTGTGGACCTTTGTCCACACTTTCAATTGTGCCAATCCAGAATGAATCATCTAATCCAAATATATCTTCCAAATCTAATTCATCTTCTATAATGTCGGGTTTATCGTCTTTGTTTTTACATTTGTTCAAATGTTCTTCTTGTTTCATGCTAAATACTTGAACAGCTGCACGTCGGGATTTCCTTAATGTTCTGCACTGCGAGGCAAAATGGTTTGGTCTGCTGCACTTCAAACATCTTTTTCCGAAGGCTGGGCATTTTATTCTTAGGTGGGCGTGGCCACAAGGTGTGCACGTCATGATGCTCGTGACATCATGCGCAAACTGGTCTTTCCAATTAAGAGGCAATTTAGCGTGGCCAATCCACCTAATCTGCACATGGTCGACTTCCGGAACTTGCTTTATTAAGTGCGCCTGCGCAGAAATGATCACGCACAAACTGGTTTCTGCCCAGAGCGAGCTGTCTTTCCAAGTGCAATTGCGCAAAACGATCTTCTTCTGTCGCGCTGATTTTTTTAGCTGTGCCACGTCTTCAATGCCGTTAACCATGTTGTACACTTCCGCGCCACATTCCCGCATTAACATTTCAGAACATCTATTTTTAGTTAGTTCACTCGCACGGACATTTCACGAGGATCTTCTTGTGTTACTTTTGTTGCCTTTGCAATTGTTCACGCAATTTTTCATATCTTTCATGTTCACAATGCCTATCAAAACTTTTCTACGCCTGTCATAATTCTTTTTCTCAACTTCCTTGTCAAAGTGGAATGAGTTATATAATTCTACAGCCAGCGGTCCAGCCATTATTAGTAACTGCAATCTTTTGCTGATCACTGGCCGCTTTGAGACTTAATGCTGTGAGGTACAGTTCAAACTTTTGTTTGAATATTTTCCAGTACACATCTATTTTACCCAATATCCTGAATGGCTTTGGAGTCTGCAGACCCCCCCCCCCCCCCATCAAGCTTCGACCGGGTATTCCTTTTTCGACGCTGCTGGCTGTTGCGATCCGAGTCTGGATGAGATTTTTTTTTTGGCAAGTTTTTTTTCTTCCAACTGAGATTTTTTCTTTCTCCTAAATCTTACTATTCTACTTTAGGAACCACTCCTAGTACCATGTGTTGTTCTCTGTTTTGATTCACCTGGATGGTTTGGGTGCAGAGTGTTGAGCAAAGAACAACAAGCTTTGTTAACTAACAAAACTAATTTATTAACACTACTAAATAAGATTCGTCGTCCGAAAGTATAAGGTTACTAAATTAAACTATGCTATCTCTAACTGCAGAACTCTGGAAGACACAACTGATTTAACTCACGCCTAGCAACCTTCGACCCAGAAGTCACATGATATTTATATTACTGCTCCTTATCTCCATTTGGTGGTTGTTTTGTTATGCTCTTGTCGTAGCATAAGCTGCTTCCTTGATGTGCACTCTGACAAAGGAAGGTTCAGACTTGGAGATAGCTTTAACACGTTTATTAAACTATTAACAATTCTCCTACTTGGATTCGATGCTACTGTTAATCCTGCTATAGCCTCTCAGACTGATGAACCAGTCTGCTACAATCCACGTGGCGGGAGTGATGTTCAATCAAAGTCTGTACTCACTGAGAGTCTCCACTGGAAAGAGGAAGATCATGTGTGCAGTGTCCTTATATATGGGTTGGTGTAATGCCCCCCTGTGGTAGTGTCACCTCTGTGTGGGATTGATGGCATCCTTTGTAAGCCAGATCGAGAGTCCCGCATGGTATGTTGCCTGCCCGGTGCCAGGGTGAGGGGCATCTCTGATCGGCTTGAAAGGATTTTGAAGAGTGAGGGGGAGAATCCAGTTGTTGTGGTCCACGTTGGGACTAACAACATAGGTAAGACTAGGAAAGAGGACCTGTTTGGGGATTATCAAACACTAGGGACTAAATTAAAGAACAGGTCCTCCAGGGTTATAATCTCCGGATTACTACCTGAGCCACGTGCCAATTGGCATAGGGTTGAGAAAATTAGGGAAGTTAACACGTGGCTAAAGGAGTGGTGCGGGAAAGAGGGATTCCATTTCATGGGGCATTGGCATCAGTACTGGGGCAGGAGGGACCTGTACCGTTGGGACGGTCTTCACCTGAACCATTCTGGGACCAGTGTTCTAGCGAATAGGATAAATAGGTTGGTCACAAGGACTTTAAACTAGCAAGTTGGGGGGAAGGGAAGTGTAAAGCTATGGACAGTATAATCGTTAATGGAGATCAAGGCAGCAGGTTACGTGACAGGTTATTATGTAGAGATATGGGTTCAAAGACAAGGAAAATTAGGAGAAAGGGTAAGAGGAAACATAAATTGCGAAAAGTTACTGATCAAGGTGTTAGGATTCATAACAAAGACATAAAAAACAGCATAAGTGTACTTTACCTGAATGCTCGTAGTATACGAAATAAGGTAAATGAGTTGATGGCGCAAATCATCGTGAATGACTATGATTTAGTGGCCATTACTGAAACATGGTTAAAAGATGGTCACGACTGGGAGTTAAATATCCAAGGGTATCAGACTATACGAAAGGATAGAATGGACGGTAAGGGCGGTAGTGTAGCTTTGTTGTTTAAGGATGGCATCCGGGCAATAGTAAGGGATGATATTGGTGCTATGGAGGACAAGGTTGAATCAATTTGGGATGAAATCAGGAAGAGGAAGGCGAAAAGGTCACTGATAGGAGTAGTCTATAGGCCACCAAATAGTAACAGGATGGTAGGGCAGGCAATAAGCAAAGAAATAACGGATGCATGTAGAAATGGTACAGCGGTTATCATGGGAGATTTTAATCTGCATATCGATTGGTTTAACCAGGTTGGTAAAGGCAGCATTGAGGAGGAGTTTATAGAATGTGCCCGGGATAATTTCCTGGAACAGTATGTAATGGAACCTACAAGGGAACAAGCGGTCCTAGATCTGGTCCTATGTAATGAGGCAGGATAGATTAATGATGTCATAGTTCCGGATCCTCTTGGAAGGAGCGACCACAATATGGTGGAATTTAAAATACAGTTGGAGAATGACAAGGTAAATCAAACACTAGTGTTTTGTGCTTAAACAAAGGTGATTACACTGGGATGAGAGAAGAACTAGCTAAGGTAGACTGGGAGCAAAGACTTCATGGTGAAGCAGTTGAGGAACAGTGGAGAACCTTCCGAGCGATCTTTCACAGTGTTCAGAAAAGGTTCATACCGACAAAAAAGAAAGACGGTAGAAAGGGGGAAAATCGACCGTGGATATCTAACGAGGTGAGGGAGAGTATCAAATTGAAGGAAAAAACATACAATGTGGCAAAAATTAGTGGGAGACTAGAGGACTGGGAAGTCTTTAGGGGACAACAGAAAGCTACTAAAAAAGCTATAAAGAATAGTACGGTAGACTATGAAAGTAAACTGGCTCAGAACATAAAAGCAGATAGTAAAAGCTTCTACAAATATATAAGACAAAAAAGAGTGGCTAAGGTAAATATTGGTCCTTTGGAAGATGAGAAGGGAGATTTAATAATAGGAGACAGGGAAATGGCTGAGGAGCTGAACAGGTTTTTTGGGTCAGTCTTCACAGTGGAGGACACAAACAGCATGCCAGTGACTGATGGAAATAAAGATATGATAGGTGAGGACCTTGAGATGATTGTAATCACTAAGGAGGCAGTATTGGGCAAGCTAATGGGGCTAAAGGTAGACAAGTCTCCTGGCCCTGATGGGATGCATCCCAGAGTGTTAAAAGAGATGGCTAGGGAAATTGTAAACGCACTAGTGATAATTTATCAAAATTCACTAGACTCTGGGGTGGTCCCAGAGGATTGGAAAGTAGCAAACGTGACACCACTGTTTAAAAAAGGAGGTCGGCAGAAAGCGGGTAATTATAGGCCGGTAAGCTTAACTTCGGTTGTAGGGAAAATGCTGGAATCTATCATTAAGGAGGAAATAGCGGGGGAAATTGTCCCATTGGGCAGACGCAGCATGGGTTCACAAAGGGCAGGTCGTGTCTGACTAATTTGGTAGAATTGTTTGAGGACGTTACCAGTGCAGTAGATAACGGGGAGCCAATGGATGCGGTATATCTGGATTTCTAGAAAGCTTTTGACAAAGTGCCACACAAAAGGTTGCTGCATAAACTAAAGATGCATGGCATTGAGGGTAAAGTGGTAGCATGGGTAGAGGATTGGTTAACTAACAGAAAGCAGAGAGTGAGGATAAATGGGTGTTTCTCTGGTTGGCAACCTGTAACTAGTGGGGTCCCTCAAGGATCAGTGTTGGGCCCGCAGTTGTTCACAATTTACATAGACGATTTGGAGTTGGGGACCAAGTGCAATGTGTCAAAGTTTGCAGACGACACTAAGATGAGTGGTAAAGCAACAAGTGCAGAGGATACCGGAAGTCTGCAGAAGGATTTGGATAGGTTAGGTGAATGGGCTAGGGTCTGGCAGATGGAATTCAATGTTGCCAAGTGTGAGGCTATCCATTTTGGGAGGAATAACAGCAGAATGGATTATTATTTAAACGGTAAGATGTTAAAACATGCTGCTGTGCAGAGGGACCTGGGTGTGCTGGTGCATGAGTCGCAAAAAGTTGGTGTGCAGGTGCAACAGGTGATTAAGAAGGCTAATCGAGTTTTGTCTTTCGTTGCTAGAGGGATGGAGTTCAAGACTAGGGAGGTTATGCTGCAATTGTATAAGGTGTTGGTGAGGCCGCACCTGGAGTATTGTGTTCAGTTTTGGTCTCCTTACCTGAGAAAGGACATATTGGCACTGGAGGGAGTGCAGAGGAGATTCACTAGGTTGATCCCAGAGTTGAGGGGATTAGATTATGACGAGAGGTTGAGTAGACTGGGACTGTACTCATTGGAGTTTAGAAGGATGCGGGGGGGATCTTATTGAAACATATAAAATTATGAAGGGAATAGATAGGATAGATGCGGGCAGGCTGTTTCCACTGATCGGGGAAAGCAGAACTAGGGGGCATAGCCTCAATATAAGGGGAAGTAGATTTAGGACGGAGTGTAGGAGGAACTTCTTCACCCAAAGGGTTGTGAATCTCTGGAATTCCTTGCCCAGTGAAGCAGTTGAGGCTCCTTCTTTAAACGTTTTTAAGAAAAAGATAGGTACCTTTCGAAAGAATAAAGGGATTCGGGGATATGGTGTACAGGCCGGAGAGTGGAGCTGAATCCACAAAAGGTCAGCCATGATCTCATTAAATGGCGGAGCAGGCTCGAGGGGCCAGATGGCCTACTCCTGTTCCTAGTTCTTATGTTCTTAACCCTTAGCTAACAGCTTCGCGTTCACATTTAACAGGGAGACCGGGCGATACGACCCACAATCTGCAGGGTCTTTGCCTTTTTCAGCAGGGAAATCGACGCCTGTCTTGGTGTCTGCGGCAAAGCATTTCGCTCCAAGCAATCTTTGAACATCCCCAACAATAGAGGGGCCACCAAGCCTTCGAATTTTTATAAAATTCTACTGGGAACCCACCGAGCCCTGGTGCCTTCCCTGACTGCATCAATTTCAGTGCTTTCTAACGGCAGCATGGTGGCGCAGTGGTTAACATTGCTGCCTACAATGCTGAGGACACGGGTTGGATCCCGGCCCCGGGCCACTGACGTGTGGAGTTTGCACATTCTTCCCATGTCTGTGTGGGTTTCACCTCCACAGTCCAAAGATGTGCAGATTAGGTGGATTGGCCAAGCTAAATTGCCCCTTAATTGGAAAGAATAATTGGGTACTCTAAATTTTTTATTTTTTATTTCAGTGCCTTCTTGATCTCTTCCAACTCCAGCAGAGCTTCTAGATCCTCCCATTGCTCCTCCTTCAGCTTGGGAAACTCCTACTGCCCCAGGTAATCCACCATATCTCTCCCATCCCATGGTGGTTTGGACCTGTATAAATTTTCATAGAAGGTTTCAAATACCTCATTCACCTTCTCCTGGTCTGAGATTAGCCCTCCATCTGGGCAATCTCCCTGTCTGCATCCTGTTTCCTCAATTGATATGCCAGGAGCCAGCACACTTTTTCTACATATTCATAAATAGCCGTTTCGCTCGCCTCAGCTGTTGTACCGCCCTATCTGTAGAGATCAGATTGAACTGCGTTTGCAGTTTTTTCCTCTCTGCCAATAGTTATGGGGATGGGCTGTCTGCATACTTATGGTCAACCCCAACCAGTTTATCCTGCTCCATCCTTGCCCCCAGCTCTACAGGCGTCTTGTAACATATAATTTCTCCCCTATTCACTGCCTTCAGCGCTTCCCATACTATTGAGGATGAGACTTCCTCATTACCATTATTCAAAATATAATCCCGGAGAGTCACTGAGATCCTTGTACAGAACCCCAGGTCCGCCAGCAGACCGACATCCCTTGCGATGCACAGGCCCACCTCCACCTTTAGGCCTACCCAAAGTGGGGCATGGTCAGAAATGACCACCACAGAGTACTCAGAATTCCTCACCCCTGCCAATAGTGCTCAGCTCCTGACAAAATGGTCAATCCTGGAGAATACATTATGTTATGAGAGGAATGAAAACTCTGTCTTCCCCAGATGTCCGAACCGCCAAGGGTCTGCCCCCCACCCCGTTTCCTCCATAAAAATAGCTAATGCCTTTGCCGTACTCCCGGGACCATCGAGCTCGGCCTATAACTATATATCCTTGGATCTAGCACGCAGTTCATAACCCCTCCCATAATAAGTTGATGGGTGTCCTGATCCGGTATCACTGACAGCAGCCATTTCATGAACATTGTATCGTCCCAATTCAGGGCGTACACATTCACTAAAACAACCTGTTTCTGTTCTTGCACCTCCGTTACTATAGCATACCACCTGCCCACATCTATTATTACCTTCTCTGAATGAAAATGGACTCTTTTATTAAGGCGGATCACCACCCCCAGGACCAGGCTATCGAACTTTGAATGAAAAACTTCCGAAGGTGCATCTGGTCCTGCTTGCGCATGGAGAAACATCACATCTAGGTTCTTTAAATGAGCAAAAACCTGTGTTCTTTTGACCGGGCCCCCCAGGTCCGCACATTCCAGGTCACACTCTTATCGAGGGCCGCACACCCCTCTTAGCCTTGAGTCAGCCATTACCACTGTACCCAGTGGAATTGTCCCATGATCCTGATTTTGAACAATTGTGATTGGTTTATTTTTGCAGCTTCGCAAATTTCCTGTGGACCTTTGTCCACACTTTCAATTGTGCCAATCCAGAATGAATCATCTAATCCAAATATATCTTCCAAATCTAATTCATCTTCTATAATGTCGGGTTTATCGTCTTTGTTTTTACATTTGTTCAAATGTTCTTCTTGTTTCATGCTAAATACTTGAACAGCTGCACGTCGGGATTTCCTTAATGTTCTGCACTGCGAGGCAAAATGGTTTGGTCTGCTGCACTTCAAACATCTTTTTCCGAAGGCTGGGCATTTTATTCTTAGGTGGGCGTGGCCACAAGGTGTGCACGTCATGATGCTCGTGACATCATGCGCAAACTGGTCTTTCCAATTAAGAGGCAATTTAGCGTGGCCAATCCACCTAATCTGCACATGGTCGACTTCCGGAACTTGCTTTTTTAAGTGCGCCTGCGCAGAAATGATCACGCACAAACTGGTTTCTGCCCAGAGCGAGCTGTCTTTCCAAGTGCAATTGCGCAAAACGATCTTCTTCTGTCGCGCTGATTTTTTTAGCTGTGCCACGTCTTCAATGCCGTTAACCATGTTGTACACTTCCGCGCCACATTCCCGCATTAACATTTCAGAACATCTATTTTTAGTTAGTTCACTCGCACGGACATTTCACGAGGATCTTCTTGTGTTACTTTTGTTGCCTTTGCAATTGTTCACGCAATTTTTCATATCTTTTATGTTCACAATGCCTATCAAAACTTTTCTACGCCTGTCATAATTCTTTTTCTCAACTTCCTTGTCAAAGTGGAATGAGTTATATAATTCTACAGCCAGCGGTCCAGCCATTATTAGTAACTGCAATCTTTTGCTGATCACTGGCCGCTTTGAGATTTAATGCTGTGAGGTACAGTTCAAACTTTTGTTTGAATATTTTCCAGTACACATCTATTTTACCCAATATCCTGAATGGCTTTGGAGTCTGCAGACCCCCCCCCCCCCATCAAGCTTCGACCGGGTATTCCTTTTTCGACGCTGCTGGCTGTTGCGATCCGAGTCTGGATGAGATTTTTTTTTTGGCAAGTTTTTTTTCTTCCAACTGAGATTTTTTCTTTCTCCTAAATCTTACTATTCTACTTTAGGAACCACTCCTAGTACCATGTGTTGTTCTCTGTTTTGATTCACCTGGATGGTTTGGGTGCAGAGTGTTGAGCAAAGAACAACAAGCTTTGTTAACTAACAAAACTAATTTATTAACACTACTAAATAAGATTCGTCGTCCGAAAGTATAAGGTTACTAAATTAAACTATGCTATCTCTAACTGCAGAACTCTGGAAGACACAACTGATTTAACTCACGCCTAGCAACCTTCGACCCAGAAGTCACATGATATTTATATTACTGCTCCTTATCTCCATTTGGTGGTTGTTTTGTTATGCTCTTGTCGTAGCATAAGCTGCTTCCTTGATGTGCACTCTGACAAAGGAAGGTTCAGACTTGGAGATAGCTTTAACACGTTTATTAAACTATTAACAATTCTCCTACTTGGATTCGATGCTACTGTTAATCCTGCTATAGCCTCTCAGACTGATGAACCAGTCTGCTACAATCCACGTGGCGGGAGTGATGTTCAATCAAAGTCTGTACTCACTGAGAGTCTCCACTGGAAAGAGGAAGATCATGTGTGCAGTGTCCTTATATATGGGTTGGTGTAATGCCCCCCTGTGGTAGTGTCACCTCTGTGTGGGATTGATGGCATCCTTTGTAAGCCAGATCGAGAGTCCCGCATGGTATGTTGCCTGCCCGGTGCCAGGGTGAGGGGCATCTCTGATCGGCTTGAAAGGATTTTGAAGAGTGAGGGGGAGAATCCAGTTGTTGTGGTCCACGTTGGGACTAACAACATAGGTAAGACTAGGAAAGAGGACCTGTTTGGGGATTATCAAACACTAGGGACTAAATTAAAGAACAGGTCCTCCAGGGTTATAATCTCCGGATTACTACCTGAGCCACGTGCCAATTGGCATAGGGTTGAGAAAATTAGGGAAGTTAACACGTGGCTAAAGGAGTGGTGCGGGAAAGAGGGATTCCATTTCATGGGGCATTGGCATCAGTACTGGGGCAGGAGGGACCTGTACCGTTGGGACGGTCTTCACCTGAACCATTCTGGGACCAGTGTTCTAGCGAATAGGATAAATAGGTTGGTCACAAGGACTTTAAACTAGCAAGTTGGGGGGAAGGGAAGTGTAAAGCTATGGACAGTATAATCGTTAATGGAGATCAAGGCAGCAGGTTACGTGACAGGTTATTATGTAGAGATATGGGTTCAAAGACAAGGAAAATTAGGAGAAAGGGTAAGAGGAAACATAAATTGCGAAAAGTTACTGATCAAGGTGTTAGGATTCATAACAAAGACATAAAAAACAGCATAAGTGTACTTTACCTGAATGCTCGTAGTATACGAAATAAGGTAAATGAGTTGATGGCGCAAATCATCGTGAATGACTATGATTTAGTGGCCATTACTGAAACATGGTTAAAAGATGGTCACGACTGGGAGTTAAATATCCAAGGGTATCAGACTATACGAAAGGATAGAATGGACGGTAAGGGCGGTAGTGTAGCTTTGTTGTTTAAGGATGGCATCCGGGCAATAGTAAGGGATGATATTGGTGCTATGGAGGACAAGGTTGAATCAATTTGGGATGAAATCAGGAAGAGGAAGGCGAAAAGGTCACTGATAGGAGTAGTCTATAGGCCACCAAATAGTAACAGGATGGTAGGGCAGGCAATAAGCAAAGAAATAACGGATGCATGTAGAAATGGTACAGCGGTTATCATGGGAGATTTTAATCTGCATATCGATTGGTTTAACCAGGTTGGTAAAGGCAGCATTGAGGAGGAGTTTATAGAATGTGCCCGGGATAATTTCCTGGAACAGTATGTAATGGAACCTACAAGGGAACAAGCGGTCCTAGATCTGGTCCTATGTAATGAGGCAGGATAGATTAATGATGTCATAGTTCCGGATCCTCTTGGAAGGAGCGACCACAATATGGTGGAATTTAAAATACAGTTGGAGAATGACAAGGTAAATCAAACACTAGTGTTTTGTGCTTAAACAAAGGTGATTACACTGGGATGAGAGAAGAACTAGCTAAGGTAGACTGGGAGCAAAGACTTCATGGTGAAGCAGTTGAGGAACAGTGGAGAACCTTCCGAGCGATCTTTCACAGTGTTCAGAAAAGGTTCATACCGACAAAAAAGAAAGACGGTAGAAAGGGGGAAAATCGACCGTGGATATCTAACGAGGTGAGGGAGAGTATCAAATTGAAGGAAAAAACATACAATGTGGCAAAAATTAGTGGGAGACTAGAGGACTGGGAAGTCTTTAGGGGACAACAGAAAGCTACTAAAAAAGCTATAAAGAATAGTACGGTAGACTATGAAAGTAAACTGGCCCAGAACATAAAAGCAGATAGTAAAAGCTTCTACAAATATATAAGACAAAAAAGAGTGGCTAAGGTAAATATTGGTCCTTTGGAAGATGAGAAGGGAGATTTAATAATAGGAGACAGGGAAATGGCTGAGGAGCTGAACAGGTTTTTTGGGTCAGTCTTCACAGTGGAGGACACAAACAACATGCCAGTGACTGATGGAAATAAAGATATGATAGGTGAGGACCTTGAGATGATTGTAATCACTAAGGAGGCAGTATTGGGCAAGCTAATGGGGCTAAAGGTAGACAAGTCTCCTGGCCCTGATGGGATGCATCCCAGAGTGTTAAAAGAGATGGCTAGGGAAATTGTAAACGCACTAGTGATAATTTATCAAAATTCACTAGACTCTGGGGTGGTCCCAGAGGATTGGAAAGTAGCAAACGTGACACCACTGTTTAAAAAAGGAGGTCGGCAGAAAGCGGGTAATTATAGGCCGGTAAGCTTAACTTCGGTTGTAGGGAAAATGCTGGAATCTATCATTAAGGAGGAAATAGCGGGGGAAATTGTCCCATTGGGCAGACGCAGCATGGGTTCACAAAGGGCAGGTCGTGTCTGACTAATTTGGTAGAATTGTTTGAGGACGTTACCAGTGCAGTAGATAACGGGGAGCCAATGGATGCGGTATATCTGGATTTCTAGAAAGCTTTTGACAAAGTGCCACACAAAAGGTTGCTGCATAAACTAAAGATGCATGGCATTGAGGGTAAAGTGGTAGCATGGGTAGAGGATTGGTTAACTAACAGAAAGCAGAGAGTGAGGATAAATGGGTGTTTCTCTGGTTGGCAACCTGTAACTAGTGGGGTCCCTCAAGGATCAGTGTTGGGCCCGCAGTTGTTCACAATTTACATAGACGATTTGGAGTTGGGGACCAAGTGCAATGTGTCAAAGTTTGCAGACGACACTAAGATGAGTGGTAAAGCAACAAGTGCAGAGGATACCGGAAGTCTGCAGAAGGATTTGGATAGGTTAGGTGAATGGGCTAGGGTCTGGCAGATGGAATTCAATGTTGCCAAGTGTGAGGCTATCCATTTTGGGAGGAATAACAGCAGAATGGATTATTATTTAAACGGTAAGATGTTAAAACATGCTGCTGTGCAGAGGGACCTGGGTGTGCTGGTGCATGAGTCACAAAAAGTTGGTGTGCAGGTGCAACAGGTGATTAAGAAGGCTAATCGAGTTTTGTCTTTCGTTGCTAGAGGGATGGAGTTCAAGACTAGGGAGGTTATGCTGCAATTGTATAAGGTGTTGGTGAGGCCGCACCTGGAGTATTGTGTTCAGTTTTGGTCTCCTTACCTGAGAAAGGACATATTGGCACTGGAGGGAGTGCAGAGGAGATTCACTAGGTTGATCCCAGAGTTGAGGGGATTAGATTATGACGAGAGGTTGAGTAGACTGGGACTGTACTCATTGGAGTTTAGAAGGATGCGGGGGGGATCTTATTGAAACATATAAAATTATGAAGGGAATAGATAGGATAGATGCGGGCAGGCTGTTTCCACTGATCGGGGAAAGCAGAACTAGGGGGCATAGCCTCAATATAAGGGGAAGTAGATTTAGGACGGAGTGTAGGAGGAACTTCTTCACCCAAAGGGTTGTGAATCTCTGGAATTCCTTGCCCAGTGAAGCAGTTGAGGCTCCTTCTTTAAACGTTTTTAAGAAAAAGATAGGTACCTTTCGAAAGAATAAAGGGATTCGGGGATATGGTGTACAGGCCGGAGAGTGGAGCTGAATCCACAAAAGGTCAGCCATGATCTCATTAAATGGCGGAGCAGGCTCGAGGGGCCAGATGGCCTACTCCTGTTCCTAGTTCTTATGTTCTTAACCCTTAGCTAACAGCTTCGCGTTCACATTTAACAGGGAGACCGGGCGATACGACCCACAATCTGCAGGGTCTTTGCCTTTTTCAGCAGGGAAATCGACGCCTGTCTTGGTGTCTGCGGCAAAGCATTTCGCTCCAAGCAATCTTTGAACATCCCCAACAATAGAGGGGCCACCAAGCCTTCGAATTTTTATAAAATTCTACTGGGAACCCACCGAGCCCTGGTGCCTTCCCTGACTGCATCAATTTCAGTGCTTTCTAACGGCAGCATGGTGGCGCAGTGGTTAACATTGCTGCCTACAATGCTGAGGACACGGGTTGGATCCCGGCCCCGGGCCACTGTCCGTGTGGAGTTTGCACATTCTTCCCATGTCTGTGTGGGTTTCACCTCCACAGTCCAAAGATGTGCAGATTAGGTGGATTGGCCAAGCTAAATTGCCCCTTAATTGGAAAGAATAATTGGGTACTCTAAATTTTTTATTTTTTATTTCAGTGCCTTCTTGATCTCTTCCAACTCCAGCAGAGCTTCTAGATCCTCCCATTGCTCCTCCTTCAGCTTGGGAAACTCCTACTGCCCCAGGTAATCCACCATATCTCTCCCATCCCATGGTGGTTTGGACCTGTATAAATTTTCATAGAAGGTTTCAAATACCTCATTCACCTTCTCCTGGTCTGAGATTAGCCCTCCATCTGGGCAATCTCCCTGTCTGCATCCTGTTTCCTCAATTGATATGCCAGGAGCCAGCACACTTTTTCTACATATTCATAAATAGCCGTTTCGCTCGCCTCAGCTGTTGTACCGCCCTATCTGTAGAGATCAGATTGAACTGCGTTTGCAGTTTTTTCCTCTCTGCCAATAGTTATGGGGATGGGCTGTCTGCATACTTATGGCCAACCCGACCAGTTTATCCTGCTCCATCCTTGCCCCCAGCTCTACAGGCGTCTTGTAACATATAATTTCTCCCCTATTCACTGCCTTCAGCGCTTCCCATACTATTGAGGATGAGACTTCCTCATTACCATTATTCAAAATATAATCCCGGAGAGTCACTGAGATCCTTGTACAGAACCCCAGGTCCGCCAGCAGACCGACATCCCTTGCGATGCACAGGCCCACCTCCGCCTTTAGGCCTACCCAAAGTGGGGCATGGTCAGAAATGACCACCACAGAGTACTCAGAATTCCTCACCCCTGCCAATAGTGCTCAGCTCATGACAAAATGGTCAATCCTGGAGAATACATTATGTTATGAGAGGAATGAAAACTCTGTCTTCCCCAGATGTCCGAACCGCCAAGGGTCTGCCCCCCACCCCGTTTCCTCCATAAAAATAGCTAATGCCTTTGCCGTACTCCCGGGACCATCGAGCTCGGCCTATAACTATATATCCTTGGATCTAGCACGCAGTTCATAACCCCTCCCATAATAAGTTGATGGGTGTCCTGATCCGGTATCACTGACAGCAGCCATTTCATGAACATTGTATCGTCCCAATTCAGGGCGTACACATTCACTAAAACAACCTGTTTCTGTTCTTGCACCTCCGTTACTATAGCATACCACCTGCCCACATCTATTATTACCTTCTCTGAATGAAAATGGACTCTTTTATTAAGGCGGATCACCACCCCCAGGACCAGGCTATCGAACTTTGAATGAAAAACTTCCGAAGGTGCATCTGGTCCTGCTTGCGCATGGAGAAACATCACATCTAGGTTCTTTAAATGAGCAAAAACCTGTGTTCTTTTGACCGGGCCCCCCAGGTCCGCACATTCCAGGTCACACTCTTATCGAGGGCCGCACACCCCTCTTAGCCTTGAGTCAGCCATTACCACTGTACCCAGTGGAATTGTCCCATGATCCTGATTTTGAACAATTGTGATTGGTTTATTTTTGCAGCTTCGCAAATTTCCTGTGGACCTTTGTCCACACTTTCAATTGTGCCAATCCAGAATGAATCATCTAATCCAAATATATCTTCCAAATCTAATTCATCTTCTATAATGTCGGGTTTATCGTCTTTGTTTTTAGATTTGTTCAAATGTTCTTCTTGTTTCATGCTAAATACTTGAACAGCTGCACGTCGGGATTTCCTTAATGTTCTGCACTGAGAGGCAAAATGGTTTGGTCTGCTGCACTTCAAACATCTTTTTCCGAAGGCTGGGCATTTTATTCTTAGGTGGGCGTGGCCACAAGGTGTGCACGTCATGATGCTCGTGACATCATGCGCAAACTGGTCTTTCCAATTAAGAGGCAATTTAGCGTGGCCAATCCACCTAATCTGCACATGGTCGACTTCCGGAACTTGCTTTTTTAAGTGCGCCTGCGCAGAAATGATCACGCACAAACTGGTTTCTGCCCAGAGCGAGCTGTCTTTCCAAGTGCAATTGCGCAAAACGATCTTCTTCTGTCGCGCTGATTTTTTTAGCTGTGCCACGTCTTCAATGCCGTTAACCATGTTGTACACTTCCGTGCCACATTCCCGCATTAACATTTCAGAACATCTATTTTTAGTTAGTTCACTCGCACGGACATTTCACGAGGATCTTCTTGTGTTACTTTTGTTGCCTTTGCAATTGTTCACGCAATTTTTCATATCTTTTATGTTCACAATGCCTATCAAAACTTTTCTACGCCTGTCATAATTCTTTTTCTCAACTTCCTTGTCAAAGTGGAATGAGTTATATAATTCTACAGCCAGCGGTCCAGCCATTATTAGTAACTGCAATCTTTTGCTGATCACTGGCCGCTTTGAGATTTAATGCTGTGAGGTACAGTTCAAACTTTTGTTTGAATATTTTCCAGTACACATCTATTTTACCCAATATCCTGAATGGCTTTGGAGTCTGCAGACCCCCCCCCCCCCCCATCAAGCTTCGACCGGGTATTCCTTTTTCGACGCTGCTGGCTGTTGCGATCCGAGTCTGGATGAGATTTTTTTTTTGGCAAGTTTTTTTTCTTCCAACTGAGATTTTTTCTTTCTCCTAAATCTTACTATTCTACTTTAGGAACCACTCCTAGTACCATGTGTTGTTCTCTGTTTTGATTCACCTGGATGGTTTGGGTGCAGAGTGTTGAGCAAAGAACAACAAGCTTTGTTAACTAACAAAACTAATTTATTAACACTACTAAATAAGATTCGTCGTCCGAAAGTATAAGGTTACTAAATTAAACTATGCTATCTCTAACTGCAGAACTCTGGAAGACACAACTGATTTAACTCACGCCTAGCAACCTTCGACCCAGAAGTCACATGATATTTATATTACTGCTCCTTATCTCCATTTGGTGGTTGTTTTGTTATGCTCTTGTCGTAGCATAAGCTGCTTCCTTGATGTGCACTCTGACAAAGGAAGGTTCAGACTTGGAGATAGCTTTAACACGTTTATTAAACTATTAACAATTCTCCTACTTGGATTCGATGCTACTGTTAATCCTGCTATAGCCTCTCAGACTGATGAACCAGTCTGCTACAATCCACGTGGCGGGAGTGATGTTCAATCAAAGTCTGTACTCACTGAGAGTCTCCACTGGAAAGAGGAAGATCATGTGTGCAGTGTCCTTATATATGGGTTGGTGTAATGCCCCCCTGTGGTAGTGTCACCTCTGTGTGTATCGTGAATGCCCATTGGTCGTGTCCTATCTTACTGATCTATTGGTTGACTGTCTATGTGTCATGTCTCTGGTGTTTCCTCTGGTGCCTAGCTAGGTGTAGTGTATGTACATTAACCCTTTGTGTACTTACAGTGATGTATATCACCACAGTGGTGAGAAGTATTAACATCAAATTGTTAACCCTTTGTATTCCTTACAATATACATATGTTACAATTACCCCAACTTAACAACATGAATATGAACAATAAAACAGTAAAATAGTAAAACCCCAATCATCCAACAGCCCAACCGTAGCATTCAAACGGTGCCCAGTACATGGTCTCTGATAAAATCCTCAGCCTGCTCTTGAGTTTCGAAACAGAAGTCCTTTGAGATAAACGTAACTCTTAGCTTTGCTGGGTATACGACTCCAAGCCGCACTCCTCGATTGCACAGGACCGTCCTTACCATATTGAAGGCTGCCCGTCTCTTCGCCAATTCCGTGCCGGTTGATGATTCAGGCTTTTTGACCCATTCCAGGACCTGCTCCTTCTTTTGGAAGTTGTGAAACTGAATGATCGCCACTCGAGGTGGCTCATTCGGCCAAGGCTTCTGCCTCAAGGCCCTGTGCACCCTGTCCAGCTCCGGCGTAGTAAATACCTCATCGCCACTTTTGTGAGGGCCACGAAGAATCCAGCACGAGTTGTAGAATAGAAAGAAATAACATTTATTTACAACAACATATCTATGTATGTACACACAATAGCAGCAGTAACTCCTTTGCTGCTCACTCCTCTCTAGCTAGTTCCATACTGGCCAGCATTATTCATGCCGGGAATCTGCTAATGATTTTTCCACCCCCCTCATTGGGGAAGCTCATACTCCCTAAGGATTGTGGGATTGCCATTAGACCCCAGCCAGTGGTAAGCAGACAGGTTATAACATCCCTCCCCCCCTCAAGTCCAAGGAATCCACCGAAGACACTTGTGAAGGAGGGCGTAGGACACGTTTTGCCACAGGCCGGACACCATTTGCACGAGGCGCTAGATCGGGCGGTGTGTAACGAGACGGAGAATGGCGCTTCCGTGATGAATGGCGTAACGGTTGTACATCAATGGCCCATGGGCCCGGGGACTCCCCCTCTGAGGCGGCCTGTGTCTCTATCTCGGAGTCGGAATCCGCTGCCTCCGTCACCTCGGCGGCTCTATCTCCACGCGGTTCTGCAACGACGTGCGCAGGCTTTGAGTGCGGCACCAGAGGAAGATTGTGAGGAATACTCTCCACTGGGTCTGGTCTCTGTGGCTATAGAAGTGAGCTCCAGGGGCGGGGAATCTTTGGAAGAAACGTGGTCTACATGCTTACGCTGGAGACGACACTGGGCTTGCACCTGGTTAGAGATAGGTCCCGTTCGGCGAAAGATAACGCCAGGGACCCCCTGGGCACCACCAGCAAAATTTCAAATGAACACTGGGTCACCGGGGGGCAAACTGTCGAATCGGCCGATGCCGAGAAAGGACATGCCCCTGCCATTCTTGAGTGTGGCGTACTCTTGTGCCAATGTCCGGGAAAACCATGCTAAGGCGGGTGCAAAGTCTCCGGCCCATTAGGAATTCCGCGGGAGCTACCCCAGTCACCGCATGTGGAGTGGTCCTGTATGAAAACAAAAACGAGTCAGTCTCGTGTCCATAGACCCGGAAGACTGCTTCTTTAGGCCGCATTTGAATGTCTGCACTGCGTGCTCCACCAACCCATTGGAAGCCGGGTGGTATGGAGCATTGCGGATATGGCGTATGCCATTCACCTTCATGAACCTCGCACACTCCTCACTTGTGACGGAGAGCCGTTGTCCATGACCAGCACCTCGCGGAGGCCATGCGTACTGAAGGACAAACGCATCTTCTCGATTGTTGCGCAGGAAGTTGTGCCTACCAGCTTATGCACCTCTAACCATTTAGACTGGGCATCGATTAATAGAAGGAACATGGATCCTTGAAAAGGGCCGGCAAAACCCGCACGCAAGCATGCCCAAGGCCACCTTGGCCATTCCCAGTGATGTAGGGGCACGGCCGGTGGAAGCTTTTGATGCTCATGGCAAATGGAGCAGTTTTGGGCCACCTTCTCAATGTCGGTGTCGAGGCCTGGCCACCAGACATAACTCCGGGCCAACATTTTCATTTTGGTCACACCCGGATGCTCATTGTGCAAATCAAAGAACAAAGAAATGTACAGCACAGGAACAGGCCCTTCGGCCCTCCAAGCCCGTGCCGACCATACTGCCCGACTAAACTACAATCTTCTACACTTCCTGGGTCCGTATCCTTCTATTCCCATCCTATTCATATATTTGTCAAGATGCCCCTTAAATGTCCCTATCGTCCCTGCCTCCACTACCTCCTCCGGTAGTGAGTTCCAGGCACCCACTACCCTCTGCGTAAAAAACTTGCCTCGTACATCTACTCTAAACTTTGCCCCTCTCACCTTAAACCTATGCCCCCTAGTAATTGACCCCTCTACCCTGGGGAAAAGCCTCTGACTATCCACTCTGTCTATGCCCCTCATAATTTTGTATACCTCTATCAGGTCGCCCCTCAACCTCCTTCGTTCCAGTGAGAACAAACCGAGTTTATTCAATCGCTCCTCATAGCTTATGCCCTCCATACCAGGCAACATTCTGGTAAATCTCTTCTGCACCCTCTCTAAAGCCTCCACATCCTTCTGGTAGTGTGGCGACCAGAATTGAACACTATACTCCAAGTGTGGCCGAACTAAGGTTCTATACAGCTGCAACATGACTTGCCAATTCTTATACTCAATGCCCCGGCCAATGAAGGCAAGCATGCCGTATGCCTTCTTGACTACCTTCTCCACCTGTGTAGCCCCTTTCAGTGATCTGTGGACCTGTACTCCTAGATCTCTTTGACTTTCAATACTCTTGAGGGTTCTACCATTCACTGTATATTCCCTACCTGCATTAGCCCTTCCAAAATGCATTACCTCACATTTGTCCAGGTTAAACTCCATCTGCCATCTCTCCGCCCAAGTCTCCAGACAATCTAAATCCTGCTGTATCCTCAGACAGTCCTCATCGCTATCCGCAATTCCACCAACCTTTGTGTCGTCTGCAAACTTACTAATCAGACCAGTTACATTTTCCTCCAAATCATTTATATATACTACAAAGAGCAAAGGTCCCAGCACTGATCCCTGTGGAACACCACTGGTCACAGCCCTCCAATTAGAAAAGCATCCCTCCATTGCTACCCTCTGCCTTCTATGGCCTAGCCAGTTCACTTAGTATCACTTAGTGTCATCTCCTGTCCTTTTTCCGGGATGACCACACGCGTCCCCCACAAGAGGATACCGTCTTCCACGCTAAATTCTGACAGCTTGGAGGAAAATGCCCGCAACTCACCTGTGAGCTATCTATGCTGCCCACCATACAGGACTACGTGCCGAACCTTTGACCGGACTGGCTCCGTCTGGGTCCACTCACGGATCTGTGATGCCATGACAGACAAGGAGTCCATAAAATTTAGGGTTGCAACCACCTCACTGTGCGTGGGGATCAACATGGGGCCGGTCGACAAAGGCAATCGGCTCAGTGCGTCGGCATTCGCTATCTGGGTCCCTGGTTTATGCTCCAGAGAATACTCGTAGGCAGCGAGCAACAAAGCCCAGCGCTGTATCCGTGCAGAAGCAATTGGCGGTATTGGTTTATCCTCTCGGAAAAGCCCCAGCAGAGGCTTATGATCAGTCATGATAGTGAAGTGGCGGCCACACTCATACTGGTGGAAGCGTTTCACCGCAAAAACCACCACCAGACCCTCCTTCCCGATCTGCGCATATTTCTTTTCCGTTGCCGTCAATGTGCGGGAGACGAAAGCTATCGGGTGCTCCGCTTGGCCCCGTTCTCCATCTTCTGGGACAGGACGGCCCCAATACCACACGGGGATGAATCACATGTGATGAGCAAAGGCTTTCCAGGATCATAGTGGGTTCGTAATCCAGACAACGACAATTGTTGTTTTACCCGCCGGAAAGCAGTTTCTTGCGGCTGACCACAAAGCAAGGTGTGATTCTTCTTTTGTAGAAGGTGCAACGGGGCCAGCGTAGTTGCCAGGTTGGGGAGGAACTTCCTGTAATAGTTTACGAGGCTGAGAAAGGAACGAAGATGCGAAGTGTCAGTCAGGGCGGGGACCTGTTGAATTGGGCGCACCTTCTCTGCGACGGGGTGCAAACCTTCACGGTCCATCCGATAACCCAGGTAGACTACTTCCTTCGCCTGAAAGATGCACTTTGTACGACGTAAACGGACTCCAGCCTCTGAAAAGCGTCTAAGGACAGCCTCCAGATTTTCCAAAATGTTCCTGCTCTGATGTCCCTGGAAACAAAATGTCGTCTAAGTGGACAGCGACACGTGGTAAACCTCTCAAGATGCCCTCCATGACGTGCAGAGGATACCCCAAAGGGCAACCGTGTATATTCATACAGGCCCCGGTGTGTATTAGTAGTTACATATGGCCGGGAGGCAGGGTCCAGCTCCAACTGGAGGTAGGCGTGACTCATATCTAATTTCGTGAATGAGAGTCCACCTGCAAGCTTCGCGTAGAGATCTTCTATGCGAGGCATTGGACATCGGTCGAGCCTGGAAGCCATATTCACTGTAAGTTTACAGTCACCGCACAAGCGAACTGTGGCATCTGGCTTCATTACAGGTACAATTGGTGCTGCCTATTACAGGTACAATTGGTGCTGCTCAGTCAGCGAAACGGACGGCCCTGATAATACCCAAGGACTCCAAATGAGTGAGCTCCCCTTCTACCTTCTCGAGCAAGGCATAAGGCACTGGACGTGCCCAGAAATAGCGCGGCGTGGCTCCTGGGTCGACTTGGATATGGGCTACGGCCCCTTTTATTTTCCCCAAACTGGGCTGGAATACATCTGAGTACCGTCCTAGTACCTCCGTCAACCCTCCAGAACCTGTATGGCGGATGTGCTGCCACTGCAGCCGCAAATAGCGCAACCAGTCCCGACCCAACAGGCTGGGCCCGTGGCCACGCACCACGATAAGTGGGAAACGCCCCTCCTGGCATCCATAAACAACAGCAGTCATCGTAGTTCCTGCAATGTCCAATGGTTCCCCCATGTAGGTGGCCAACCTGGCCTGTGTGCCGGTTAATGTAAGGGTCTGTATACCTTGCTTGATGCGGTCGAATGTACTCTGGGCGATCACAGAGACCACTGCGCCAGTGTTCAACTTCATCTCAAGTGGGTGACCAATGACCCGTACTGTCACCTTAATGGGGGCCACACTGGTAGCTGCCACACAATGCAGCTGCAGGCAGTCGTCCTCCATCTCCAAGTCCTCGGTAGTAGTCGCTGCAGGTTCATCCAAATGGAAGGTACGGCCCCTGGCTGACCCCAGTTTCTGTCAGAACGACGGCGCCCCCAGGACCGGGGTCCGCAACGGGATCGGAGCACTGACATGTCTCAACATCAATTGGTTCTGGAGAAAGCTCCCTTCGGGGAGGAACGTCCGGCGGCCACTGGCGTCGATCCAGACGTCGCCTCGCCCAAGGTACCGCAGGGGTGCGGGGAGACGCTTTTGGACGGAAGGGGTTGTGCCCCAAAGCATGCACCTCCATTCCCTGTAGCTCCTGCACTCCCCGTTCTGCGCTCTCTCGGGACAATACTATTTGAATGGCCTGTTGAAAAGTCAATGTTGGCTCGGCTAACAACTTTCTCTTGGTGGCCGCATTGTTAACACCGCAAACCAAATGGTCGCGTAACATTTCTGACAAGGTCTCACCATAGTCACAGTACTCCGCAATCCTGCGTATCCTAGATAGAAACTCTGCAAGAGATTCTCCTGGGGTCCCCTCAGCGGTATTAAACCGGTAACACTGGACTATCATGGATGGGGTTGGGTTAAAATGTTGCCCCACTAAGATCACAAGTTTATCAAACGTTTTGGTGTCCGGCGTAGCTGGGTACGTAAGGCTCCTAATCACCCCAAACGTATGCGGGCCGCAGGCGGTGAGCAAAATGACCACCTGGCACTCGTTTTCAGTGATGTTATTTGCCCGGAAATAGTAACGCATCTGTTGTGTGCACTGGTTCTAACTTTCCAGCGCAGCATCAAAGACATCCAAACGTCCATACAGAGGCATGGTGTAACAGAAAATAAACTTTCAACCTGTATCCAACAAATATCCAGGGAGATGGCTTCAGCAGTGTAGACAGCTATCCACTTTAACCCTCGTCGCCAGTTTTGTGAGGGCCACGAAGAATCCAGCACGAGTTGCAGAATAGAAAGAAATAACATTTATTTACAATAACACATATATATTCTCCGTCCCCCTCATTGGGGAAGCTCATACTCCCTAAGGATTGTGGGATTTCCATTAGTCCCCAGCCAGTGGTAAGCAGGCAGGTTATAACAGCCACTTAACAGCTGAGAGAACTTGGCAACAAAGTATTCGGTCAGTCTTAGGACTTCAGCTCCTTGTATGTGCCTGGACCTGTTCTCCATATCATCTAGTTTTGCCTTGAGGCCTTTATTCCTGTCCCCAACGATCGCCATTTCGGCCTCCAGTGACCTGAGCCACTCTTCATGTTGAGATAAGGCCTCCTCCATGCCCTTCAGCTTTTATGCCTGTTCACCTACCGCCATCTTGTTCAGCTGCTCCCTGACCGGGCCCAAAGCCTCCTCCCACCATAATTTTAAACTTTGCCTTCAATTCCCGGCTATGTCCCTGGAAACGTTCATCCATCTATCCACCAAATTCCTTTCACTCTTTTGCCATCACCCCCGCTATAATTTCGAAGGAGATGGGAAGGCTGCTTCCCCTGCCATCTTTGATGAGTCCTTGCTCGGGCTCAGCGCCTGAAGTTTCGCACCTTCACGCCTCTTTGATGTAGATTTCAACATCCCCCAATTCCCAGCTATTTGTTCTGCCGGGCGTCCGAACCGATCGCGGAAATTCTTTTTGAAATTGACAAACATGACCAAAGTATCGGAGCCTGCGGCTGAGCAACCTAAAATGCGGCCGCGATTCCACGCCGCTGCACAAGTCCTGCCTGACGAGAATTGAGGTGTGTTTGAGCTATGGCACATAGATCATAGATCATAGAATTTACAGTGCAGAAGGGGGCCATCCGGCCCATCGAGTCTGCACCGGATCTTGGAAAGAGCACCCTACCCAAGGTCAACACCTCCACTCTATCCCCATAACCCAGTAACCCCACCCAACACTAAGGGCAATTTTGGACAGTAAGGGCAATTTATCATGGCCAATCCACCTAACCTGCACATCTTTGGTCTGTGGGAGGAAACCGGAGCACCCGGAGGAAGCCCGCGCACACACGGGGAGGATGTGCAGACTCCGCACAGACAGTGACCCAAGCCGGAATCGAACCTGGGACCCTGGAGCTGTGAAGCAATTGTGCTATCCACAATGCTACCGTACTGCAGTAATTTATCTTTCAACGTATCTTGGCGCAGCAGCACGAAGGAGGAAGTAAGTACCAGACAAGGGGAATGTTGGGGCAAGAACGAGGAACAGATGTGAAATTGTTCTGTGAAGGAACAACAAAAAGAAGATCAACTGGAAATCTATGAGTTATTGAGGACAACGTTTAAGCAATAACTACATTGTTCAGCTGCATATGAGAGGGCACAACTAAAAATAACACAGCTGAAAATTTACCCAACCCTACAGGTAGTTAAGTATAATTGGACTATTTTAGCAACTTACGAATCACTTGCCTTGCAATCTGCTGGAAACATACCAAACAAAAATGCAATACATATTTAAGTTGCTTTGTCTTAATATTTCTGTTTGGAAGGAACATGGAATTCCTTTACCTATTGAATAGCGACAGTTCTTGACACACACACACAGGCCGCACGTTCAGTCTAGTCTCTGCTGACTGTGCTGAAGTAGTCAGTCAGTAACAATGTGTCTTCACCCTCCAGGCTCACTGAAAGTAGGAAAGCAATCAGGATTCTTGCGGTCTCGCGAGGCATTACAATGTGAATCCCGTCCATTGTGGACTGGACCACTTTGAGACAGCTAGTTTCACTCTAATGTGCAGTTTCCTGAGGCACCCGAGGTGTTGGGACCTATCTCCTCCGCCTTGGATCTCGGGTGCCTCGCGGGATTGCGTTAAATCTCGCGAGCCGGGTAGATCTCTGGAATGGGATCTTCCAGCATCTATCGGCCACGTTGTGCCACGGGTCACTGATTTTCGGGTGCTGTGTGGCCATTCAATCACGCCCTCTGTCTCTCATGAGGAATTCCCAGATTCACCTTCAAATTCTTGGAATTCTCTCCAAATGTTGCTCTTGTTGGATGGTTATAACAATGGCCCGCCTCACGCGATTTGAATCTCACCATCCAATATTCCTTCTCCCTGGATCCCCGAGTATACTCAACACTAGTTTACAAGCACACTTTCAGATCAATGGCTGTGACAAGCTGAACACCAATGTTCCAAAGGGATAGTTTTACCCTGGTGCGCTCTTTATTTAAAGTCTGTTCCCCTTAACCATTTTTTAAAATTAACTTAATTTGGACCTACTTCTGTCACTTTTTGTCTCTGTGGTACTTGCTGACTGGCAGACTACCTGAAACTGAAGTCTCACAAAGAGCAGTTCATTGATCCTTGAACTGATTTGGGGACCTATCAAAACCCTCCCATGTGGTCCCACCATATTACATAATCAATGTAAAAAACAATGTAATTTCCTGTCCCTAAAATTTGCAAACTCCGTTGACTGCTAACTTAACACCCGGGGCACAGAGATCAATGGGCTGCATGACACTTTGCTCACTCTTTTCATGTCAATATGAGTTTGTTCATCACTAGGTATTGGCATTTCAAGGGTGTCAGCAGTCAAGGTAATATTTGGAATGGAGCTGGATGTTATCTCAGTTCTGTTACTATAGTGTTTTACTGAGTCAAGTTGTTTTACTCAGTTCAGAGAAGTTACACTTCCTTGTACATCAAGTGTATGTAAGGTAAGCAAATAGTATATCAGCAGTTCAGTCATTACCTCTTTAGCCTTGAATCAGAGTTTGGGAGTAAACTTTGTGTCCTGTGCTTCTCTCACTGGCCATTATTGGATCTTCTTTTCCTGGTTTCTGTTGGTGAAAGTCAATGCCTGCGCTAGGTTGTTCTATGTTATTCGTGTCTTTACCAGAATAGGCAAGTAGATTGGCACCCTGGTCACCCTTATTATTCGTACTTGGTCATCGGCCTCATCCACTCTCTGGATGTGGAAGGGGAGCATCTCGTCGACCGCATGCATCGCGGCCTGAAGTAATGCAAGATCTCAAATTTCTTCTTCTGGCTGGTTACTGTGATCAGTGATGGTCTGGTCTCCTCCTTCATCCACCTTCTCCGCAAAGTGGTTCAGAATTCCAGAATGTCTTCTTGAGGCTGCAGCTGTAGTGTTTCCTCTCTGGAGACTAGTTCAAACTGTTCTGGGCTTCCATTGCTCCCGACGAATAACAAAGCTGGAAAGTTGTACAATTTTCTACTTATTAAAGGTTTTGAATATTATAGAGTGTTGGTAAGTTCTCTTCCATTATATTGAAGAGTGACAGTTATCTACCTTTGCACTTTTAGTGAGGTGTCCCCTAGACTGTAAAGTCAAGTGGGAGAAGGTTGGAGAAACTCAGGCCACGTCCATTGTAGCGTATCAGAACGAATTGACACTGCTGCCCCGTGTCCAACTTAAAATCGGTTTTATGGCCAGCGACTATGATGTCCATATTCCAAAAAATCTTCTTGTATTTTGCATCTTCACACAACAAAGAAACTTCACGGGCTGGAGTCTCCGGTCGCTGATGGTGAAATTGTGTTCGGTGACGGGCTGGAGAATCCAAATTCCCGACAGAATCGGGGCTGGCGCCGTTTCCGCAATGCTCCGCCCCCTCCAAAGCAGCGTACTCTAGTGGTACGCAGCGCCACGTAGCCACTCAGGCCATTGCCTGAGGCTCCTCCCCGATGTTTCGCCCCCAACCGGCTGAGTTCCCGACTGCGTGGGACACGTGTGGTCTCACCCGTTGGGAACTTGGCATGGCAGCTGCGGACTCAGTCGAGCTCCGCCACAGTCAGGGGAGGGCCGATCCGCAGTCAGCGGTGGACAGATTCGGGGCTGGGTGCACTGTGGTGGGACAGTCCGTGGCACGCGAGCTGGCCGAAGTGGGGGACTATTTCACGGGCAGGGTCCATGAGCAGCATCCGCCATGAAACATGGTGTGGAACGGAGATCGATGGCTGGTTCACCACAATTTAGCAGCACGGTAGCATTGTGGATAGCACAATTGCTTCACAGCTCCAGGGTCGCAGGTTCAATTCCGGCTTGGGTCACTGTCTGTGTGGAGTCTGCACATCCTCCCCGTGTGTGCGTGGGTTTCCTCCGGGTGCTCCGGTTTCCTCCCACAGTCCAAAGATGTGCAGGTTAGGTGGATTGGCCACGATAAATTGCCCTTAGTGTCCAAAATTGCCCTTCGTGTTGGGTGGGATTACTGGGTTATGGGGATAGGGTGGAGGTGTTGACCTTTGGTAAGGTGTTCTTTCCAAGAGCCAGTGTAGACTCGATGGGCCGAATGGCCTCCTTCTGCACTGTAAATTCTATGATAATCTCTGATAATTTATCCGTCATGAAACGCCACCATTTTGATGCCAGCATCGGGACTTGGTCTCCAGAACGGAAAATCCAGCACCACATTCCTCTGGATCTTCTATTTGGTGAATATTGTTTGATAAGATTGGTCACCCTTTAAATTTTTGCGATGTTGCAGCACACCACTTTAAAATGGCCCTGCCTCCAGCAGGAATGACACTCTGCATGTATGGGGGTACATTCTTCGTACCTGTGGGGTTTGCTCGCATCGCATCAGGAGCACTGGATAATGGTGGCGACCACACTCTCTTCATTCTGGGTCTGCTTTTTAATGAGTATGTTGGCACTATTGCTTGCAAACTGGGCTGAAAGCTGAAATATAAATTGAAAATCTCTTCATAAATTGCTGTGCCCATATTAATCCCCATTATTCTAAAATTTTGTCTGCACTACCGCCACTGGAGTAGAGGACTGTGCTGACCTCCTCTTTTTCAGGCTTCTGTGCTAATCTTGAATCTGTCCTATACCTGTTGAATCTGCAATGCCAGTTTTTTCAGTGCGCTACTTGGTCAGAGGCTTCCAAGGGGTCAAAGAAATTGGGTAGAGGTAGAACTTTTTCTATGATTTTGTATACTTTAATCCGCTGCTTTGGGACTCTGTTGGTGATTTTGCTTCCTATTCTTTGCCACAGTTGTTCCCTCACTGCTATATTCTTGATTGCTTTTACTTTTCCTCCACCGGCAGTTTTACCGGGATCTTTACTATCCAGTACGTTCACTGATGAAACCATCAAGTAAAGTGTGTTTAACAGAGACTACGGGAAGCAATGGATTCAGGAATTTCCAAACGTTTATTAACGATATGCAATATGTAGATGAGCATGACGATCCTTCCGGAAACATCTCTGTCTGAGTGAGCTGACATCACTGATGATGTATGTTAGCTATTAACTCTTTATACTACATTGGACAATTCTGAGGATGAGGGAGGGTGAACAAACGTTGCTAGAGTGAGAGGGGAAAGGTGAATATTTTTGGAGGTGCACATTGTTGAGGGGTGTGAGGGTGAACATTGATGAGCTGAAAATTGTCAGGAGTGAAGGAAGGGGTTGACAATTGTTGGGATTGAGGGAGAGGAGTGAACAGTTTGAGGGGAGGCGGGGTGCGAACGTTGCCCAGGGGTGAGAGAAGTTAACACTGTCGAGCGGTGAGGGAAATGGGGGGGAATCATTGTCAAGCAATGAGGGGGCGACCGTTGTTAAGGGATGAGGGGGTGAACATTGTTGAGGGATGACAGGGTGCTCATGCATCAAGTAGAGTGCTGTTGTGACTGAATGTTGGATGGATGTGTGAGTAGGCAGCATGTTCGGATGCCAGGACACTCTCCTCCAGATAGCATCCCATATCAGCGTGTGCACATGCCCTTGAGGTGTTCTCATCCTTCACAGCATCAGGGCAAAGTGAGTGTGCTGTGCAACGATACACTGTCATCTGGAGGTTCATGGATGAAACTAGAGGAGGGACAATGCCACAATGATCTGCACAGGCATCGGAATTGCTTTCCCAGTATCCCTATAGCCCGCGTTGTAGCATGAGCCTCCTCGCAGCATGAGTCTGAGGCCGATGCACAGATAACATCAGCCACGTCCTTTGCAGATAACCCTTGTCCCTGAGGAGTCAACCTTGCATCCTGTATGGTCCCTTGAAGATGCCAGTGTTATGGGCGAGGCGTTTTCAGAACCCCAAAATGTATCATGGAGTTCAACCAACCTCTCCCTTTAATGGATTGGTTGCTTTTCCCAGCACACGGCTTTTTCCCTTGGTGTGGGATTACAATTATGGACACGTGGGTTTTTAAACACAAAACACTGTTTATTCCATGAACTCAACTTAACATCTTAAACAAACATTGGATCTCTTAACACCCCTTACTTCAAAGATAACTCAGAAAATATTGCAACAGTAAATAATTCCTTAAAATGTTCCTTCAAACTTCCAAGAGACTTAACACCTTTAAACAAAATCACATCAGGTTAAAGGCTTCACTATTATAAGTTTAAATCATCCAAATGATCCAGAGATAGTCTTTCATGGCAGAGATCCAGCTCACTTCAAAACACAGACACACACACAGCTCTTTTCCTCCAAACTGCAAAACTAAACACTGCAAAATGGCTGACCTGAGCTCAGCCCCACCCACTCCCTGACATCACTGTTTTATTAAAGGTACATTGCTTAAACATCCATGTCTTAAAGGTACTCTCACATGACACCAGGGATCTGAGACTTACTGAGGATAAATACATCATGGATATTTCCTGAGTGTCTGGTGCAGACCTGAAATGAAAAATGAAAATCGCTTATTGTCACAAGTAGGCTTCAAATGTAGTTACTGTGAAAAGCCCCTAGTCGCCACATTCCGGCACCTGTTCGGGAAGGCTGGTACGGCTGCATGATGTTTGTAATGGTTGCACACCAGCTGAACATTGAGCGAGTGGTGGCCTTTGGGGTTGACGTACTGCCTGTTGCCAGGGAGCTTTGATAGCCACATGAGTGCAGTTGTTGGCACCCTGCACCTGTGGGAATCCAAACACCTGAGCATATCCCAGTGCTCTCGCTTGCTTGATCTCTGTCGATGTTAACAAAATTACGGGCCTGTGCAAAAATGGCATCTGTGGCCTCCTGGATGCATTTGTGGGTTTGGCGCATGGGAGATGGCACAGAGGTCCCCACAGAGACTTGTAAGGAGCTACTGGCTTAAGAGTAGCACACTGGGCTAAGCGAGGCACCTACGACTGCTGGCTCTGCTGGGGATCATCCTCTCTGTCTGGAGGAGGACTGCTGCCCCTTGGTCTTGAGGGTTCTGCTCCTCACTTTGGCGAACAAGGCGCCTCCATCACATTCTCCACATTCTTCTCTCCTGCCCACAAGCAATAATGCTGTCAGTGATAACAGCAGGTTCCATCTTCCTAATGGTCTCCTTGCTGCAGTATCAATGACAAACTTGCCTTGTTTGTTTCCAAAGATCCAATTTCTGTCAAGAAATCATCTGTGATTGTGGGCTCAAGGCCTCTTGGTGCATTCCAAAGATGCCTGGCCCCTGAAATGATGCCCAGTGTGAGATGTCATGAATATTCACCGCAACAACCCTAGATGCAGGTGGCCAGCTACACGCCGTTTAAACCCTGTTGTGAAACACGTTGATCGAATCACACGCCAACGTGCACTCTCAATGCAGTGAGTAAGTGTCATAATAATATGCTAATGTATGCTAATGGAGTTCACGACATTCGGGGAACACGGTCCACCATCGATGAGTGAAGCGCACCATTCCTTCCCTCATTTAATGTTGCTGTAAATCCACTTTTGGGCCTTCCCTTGAGATTTAGCTTTCGTGCCCACCATGACGCCTGTCTCAATCGGGAGTGGAAGGTCTCAACCGCTGTACTGGCCTGACAACAGAAGGACAGTGGATTCCTTTTCCAATAGGGTAATAGTGAATCAGTTGTTTATTTAACAATCAATATGGTCACTTTACTGATACCATGCAATATGTCAGCACAGTAAGCTTCCTCTTACTAATCCAACTTGGCCTGCACTCTAGCATTGACCTGCCTCAATGACAGATACACACGATTTTTAATTCTTTCACAGGATGTGAGGGTCCCTGGTGAAACCAGTATTTATTACCCACCCTGATCAATCTTTATTAGCGGGAGAGAATCTCAAAGAAATCACTCAATGCTCAGGGCTGGTCTTCGCATCAAACAGTTTATTTCACCGGTGTGGAGATGGCATCTGTTAAAGAGCCAGAACGTCTCTCCACCGAACAAAGGAAAACATCCATCCTTATACATTTTCTAAACAGCTGCACAACCCATTTCAGTTGGAGTTTGTCCAATAATATTCATTATAGATAACATACATTAGTTATATATCCAATTACATTTGACATTAAGTAAAGTGGGTTGGTACCTTACCCGCCCCTGGCTTCATGAAGAAGTCACTCATGCTGACTGTTAAAGTTATCTTTCCTGCCTGCATCTGGAGACCTTGGGCTGGCGAGGATACATAATGCTCCTTGTCCTGTGGAGCTGTTAGTCTTTACATGGCAGAGAGAACAACATTACACCTTCTGTGGCTGACTGCAGCTCCAACGCTGAAACGAAACCAAAAAAAAACACAGACACACCGAGCATTTCTCAAAGTGAAACTAAAAGCTGACAGACAGCCCAGCTCCACCCACACTCTGACACACTCGTGGGTGAAGAACTCCCTAAAATCTCCCTTGTCTGTTTCCCATTCAATGCCTTAATATCAATTATCCTTGTCTCCCTGACTATCTCTGCTGTCTGTAATTAAATGATGCTGTTTATACCAGTTTGCATATTAACCCAGCAAATGTTTCTTCAGCAATCTGGTTAATTCAACTAAAATACATTTTGTGCCTTCAGTATTGTCAGCTCAGCTAGCAGCCATTTTTTGTAACTTCTTTTTTCAATGTATGTTTGTCCTAAAGTCGCATGAGAATGTGACATTAAGAAATGTTTGTCTGCTCATGTTACTGCAGTGGTGTCAGAGTGTGGGTGGAGCTGGGCTGTCTGTCAGCTTAGTTTCACTTTGAGAAAAGCTTGGTGTGTCTGTGTTTTTTTTTGGTTTCGTTTCAGCGTTGGAGCTGCAGTCAGCCACAGAAGGTGTAATGTTGTTCTCTCTGCCATGTAAAGACTATCACTTGATCATTTGGTGAATTCAGAGTGATAACAGTTCTCAGTAGTGAATTTAAAACTGATGTGCTTCTGTTAAAAGGTTTTTTTTTTAATGTCTCATGGATGTTAAAAGGAAAGTAAGGATTACTTAGTGTTGTATTCTTTGGGGATTGTATTTGAATTGACGGTTGCTAAGATGTTCACTGTATGTTTTAAAAAGGTTTACTGAGTTTATAGAATAAACATTGTTTTGCTTTAAAAATTACTTTTCGATTTCTGCTGTAACACACCTGTAGAGCGGGCCATGTGCTCCCCATGCCACAATCTAGTAAAAGTCGTGGGTCAGGTGAACTCCATGATACACTTTGGGGTTCTCTAAAAACTGGCCCATAACAAATTGGGGGCTCGTCCGGGATAAAAGTCTATCTATTGGATTGTCTTTGTGAACGTAAAGACAGTGAGGGGTGAGCATATTGCGGCTCTTTCAGAGGCTCTGAAGTTTTTCATGGTGGAGACGATCACACACAGTACCATACGGACAGAGACTAAAAGCAGACTGCGAGATTTGGCAAAAACATTGCAGTTAGCATTACCTGACAAAATGCGAAAAGATTAGGTGATTATGGCGGTGGCTAAGCATTTAAAATTGCCTGAGATACAGTCTGACTCATTGAAATAGCAAAAATTCAGTTACAAATCAAACAAATGGAACATGAGAAAGAATTAAAGTGGCTTGAATACAAAAGAGATAGAGAGGAAAAAGAAAGAGAGAGAGGAAAAAGAAAGAGAGAGAGGGTTTGAACTTCGGAAAATGGCCATGAAACATGACAGTCAGTTAAGATTGGCGGATTTAAAGGGAAATGTACAATTTGAGGATAGTGATGAGGATAAAGAGAAAGAGCGTCAAAGTCGAAGGCTTGTTGGGGATCTATTTAAATATGTCCAAGCATTTCCAAGGTTTGATAAGAAGGAGGTAGAAGCCTTTTTCATTTCATTTGACAAGGTGGCTAAACAAATGAAATGGCCACCGGACATGTGGGTATTACTGATTCAAACAAAGCAGGTAGGCAGGGCTAGTGAAGTGTTTGCATCACTACCGGAGGATGTATTTGGGACGTATGAGGAGGTGAAAAAATCCATCTTAGGTGCATATGAACTAGTGCCTGAAGCCTACAGACAAAGGTTTAGAAATTTAAGGAAAGAATTTGGTCAAACATACATGGAGTTTGAAAGGATTGACCAGAGTAATTTTGATAGGTGGATAAGGGCTTTGAAAATAGACCAAATGTATGAAGCTCTCAGAGAAATTATACTTTTGGAGGAGTTTAAAAATTCACTTCCTAATGTAGTGAGAACTCATGTGGAAGAGCAGAGGGTTAAAATTGTGAGATTAGCAGCAAAAATGGCAGATGATTATGAATTAGTTCATAAATCAAAGCTTGGTTTCCGACATCAGTTTCAGCCTGTAAGGAATAGAAACTGGGGACATGAGAAGTACTCAAGTGGTAGAGGCTAAGGTGATCTGATGGGAGACAATAAGGAAAGGGTACCTCAGATTAAAAATGAATTCCAGGAGGGTGGAAAAGAAATTAAAAGTTTCAAATGTTTTCACTGTAATAAACTAGGCCATGTAAAGTCACAGTGCTGGTGGTTGAATAAAAGGACTGGGAAGACTGAAGTGGTAAAACAGGATCAGACAGAGGGGTTTGTTGAAGTGTAAAGGAAAGCCCAAGTGAAGCGAAGGAGGTGCAAAAGATTGGGCAGCCTGATCAAGAAGTGATTGACAAGAAGGTGCCAGATGTCTTTAAAGAATTTACTTGTGTGGGTAAAGTTTACTCATGTGTATCAGGAGGAGCAGGTAAAGAAGTCACAATTTTAAGAGTTATGGGAGCTAGTCAATCTTTAATGGTAAGAGATGAGGAGTCTGTAGTTTGGGAAGAATATTGCCAGAAAAGGTGGTAATATGTGGAATTCAGGGTGAGAGGAGTCGTGTTCCATTATATATGTTAAGTTTGGAAAGTCCAGTGAAAAGTGGTGAAGTGGTAGTAGGAGTAATATAGAAATTATCTTGTCCAGGAATACAGTTTATCTTGGATAATGATATAGCTGGATCGTAGATGGGAGTGATGCCTACTGTGGTTGATAAGCCAGTGGAAAATCAGACAACTGAAGTGTTGAAGGACGAGTATCCTGGGATTTTTCCGGATTGTGTAGTAACAAGTTTGCAAAGTCACAGGTTAAGACAAGAGGAGAAATCAAAGAGTGAAGATCAAGTTGAAGTTCAATTATCAGAAACGATTTTTGATCAGATGGTTGAAAAAGAACAAGAAGAGGTGGAGGATGAGGCAGAAATTTTTAGTTCAGGAAAACTGGCGGAGTTACAACAAAAAGATATAGAAATAACATAGATGTATCAGAAAGCATATACGGAAGAGGAATCTGAGTGTATGCCAGAGTGTTATTACCGTAAAAGTGATGTCTTGATGAGAAAATGTAGACCTTTACATATGCAGGCGGATGAAAAGTGAGCAGAGGTTCATCAGGTAGTATTGGCGGTAGGGTATAGAACATAGAACATAGAAAATACAGCACAGAACAGGCCCTTCGGCCCACAATGTTGTGCCAAACCTTTGTCCTAGATTAATCATAGATTATCATTGAATTTACAGTGCAGAAGGAGGCCATTCGGCCCTTTGAGTCTGCACCAGCTCTTGGAAAGAGCACCCTACCCAAACTCAACACCTCCACCCAACACCAAGGGCAATTTGGACATTAAGGGCAATTTATCATTGGCCAATTCACCTAACCCGCACATCTTTGGACTGTGGGAGGAAACCGGAGCACCCGGAGGAAACCCAAGCAGACACGGGGAGGACGTGCAGACTCCGCACAGACAATGACCCAAGCCGGAATCGAACCTGGGACCATGGATCTGTGAAGCAATTGTGCTATCCACAATGCTACCGTGCTGCCCCACTAGAAAGGAGGTGTTGTGAGTTGCACATGCGGTATTAGTGGGAGGTCATTTGGGAGTAAGGAAAACTCAAGCTAAAATACAAAATCATTTTTATTGGCCTGGACTACATAAAGATGTAGTTAAATTTTGTCAATCATGTCACACATGTCATGTGATAGGGAAACCTCAAGCAGTGATAAAACCAGCGCCCTTAATACCCATTCCAGCATTTGAGGAACCTTTTACAAGGGTCCTAATTGATTGCGTAGGACTGCTTCCTAAAACGAAAAGTGGGAATCAATATCTTTTGACTATAATGGATGTGTCTACTAGGTTTCCAGAGGCCATTCCAGTACATAATATTACAGCAAAAAGATTGTGGAGGAGTTGCTTAAATTCTTTACTAGATATGGACTACCGACAGAAATGCAATCGGATCAAGGATCAAATTTTACCTCCAGTTTATTCAAAGAAGTTATGAATAGCTTAGGAATAAAACAATTTAAATCAACTGCATACCATCCAGAATCGCAGGGAGCATTAAAAAGGCGGCATCAGACATTAAAGACAATGTTGAGGGCTTATTGTCAAGATTATCTAGAGGATTGGGATAAAGGAATTCCATTTGTACTGTTTGCAATTAGGGATGCACCGAATGAGTCAACCAAATTCAGTCCTTTTGAACAAATTTCCTGGTCATGAGGTAAGAGGATCACTTAAATTGATTAATGAAAAATTGGTGAGTGAGAAATCGGAAATTACATTATTGGATAACGTGTCAAATTTTAGGGAACGATTAAATAGAGCAGGTGAATTCGCTTGACAACATTTAAAAGTTGTACAAAATGTGGTGAAACGGGTAGCAGACAAGAAATCCAAAGTTCGTAGTTTTGCCAGTGGATATTAAGTTTTAGTGTTGTTACCAGTTGTAGGTGAACCTTTAAAAGCAAGTGTTTGTGGACCTGATCAGATTGGAAGGAAATTAAGTGAGGTGAATTATGTGGTAAGAATGACGGATAGAAGGAAAACTCACCAAGTGTGTCATGTGAATATGCTTAAAAGGTGCTTTGAAAGGGAAGGAGAGAAAAAGGAGGAGGCTTTAATGATTCTAACTCAAAGTGACGAACCAAATCCAGATGACTGTGAATTTGACATACCTCAAATTTAATTGGAAAACGATGATGTTCTTAAAAATTGGGATAAATTGTTGAGTTACCTTCCAGAGGAAAAACGGACTGACCTGAAAGAGTTATTGATATCACATGGGCAAGTTTGTAGAGATAAATTGGGAAGTACTAAAATGGCGAGACATGATGTAGATGTGGGAAATGCTGTTCCAGTCAAACAACATCCATATAGACCTTTAAAATTGTCACAGGTTAACAAATAGATTGAGATTATGCTTTAAAATGGCATAATTGAAGTGGGTTGAAGCCAATGGAGCTCACCCATAGTGATGGTACCTAAACCAGAAGGTACCCAACAGTTGTGTGTGGATTATAGAAAGGTTAATGCAGTTACAAGAATGGACTCTTATCCTATCCCACGTTTGGAGGATTGCATTGAGAAAGTGGGATAATCAGCTTTTATTTCCAAACTGGATTTACTTCAAGGTTACTGGCAGGTACCTTTATCCGAAAGGGCGAAGGAGATTTCAGCTTTTGTGACTCCAGATGGTATATACAAATTCAAAGTTATGCCATTTGGCATGGACCCCAGCCACATTTCAACGGTTAACTAACAAAGTTGTTTCAGGATCACCCAATTGTGCAGTATACATCGACGATTTGGTAATTTTTAGCCAGACATGGAAAGAACATTTAAAACATCTGATGGAGTTATTCGATCGACTTCAGGAGACTGGTTTGGTGGTAAACCTAGCCAAAAGTGAATTTGGAAAAGCCCAAGTCACTTTCCTTGGCCATACGATCGGACAGGGTCGAATGGTCCCACGGGATGTGAAAACAAAAGGTTTTTTTGGAGTTTCCAATACCCTCGGCACAAAGGGAAATAATGCGATTTCTTGGCATGAGTGGATTTGATCGAACATTTGTGCAAACGTTTTGTAGCGTGGTTGCTCCACTGATGGACTTGCTGAAGAAACATCAAAAATTTCAGTGGACAGCGGAGTTTCAACAGGCATTTGACTGCCTGAAAGCTGTGATAACCAATGCTCATGTGTTGGAGAATTACAAGGGACTCTGTGATCAGATTGAACTAAAGTATCTGACTTTAAAGAGACATGCCGAGGCGTAGAGAAATGGACGGATCGTGCAGAGACCTTCTTGTTCAAAGAGCCTGTCAATCAAGAGGGATTCCAGTTGGAGGAAGAAGAAAAAAAAATGGACTATATTATTATACCTGTTTGCGTGTGTTGTTTTTTGAAATGAAAAAGTATATTTACTGTGTGCATTTCTTAAAGGATAGTGAAAAGGTGAAAATGAAACCATCTTGAAGTTGATGGTTTATTTATTTTTTCTTGGGCGGAGGTGTCATGAGAATGTCACTTTAAGAAATGTTTGTCTGCTCATGTTACTGCAGTGGTGTCAGAGTGTGGGTGGAGCTGGGCTGTCTGTCAGCTTTTAGTTTCACTTTGAGAAAAACTTTTTTTTTTTTCGTTTTAGTGTTGGAGCTGCAGTCAGCCACAGAAGGTGTAATGTTGTTCCCTCTGCCATGTAAAGACTATCTCTTGATCATCTGGTGAATTCAGAGTGATAACTGTTCTCAGTAGTGAATTCAAACCTGATGTGCTACTGTTAAAAGGTTTTTTTTAGTGTCTTATGGATGTTGAAAGGAAAGTAAGGATTATTTAGTGTTAGAACATATAGAACAATACAGCGCAGTACAGGCCCTTCGGCCCACGATGTTGCACCGAAACAAAAGCCATCTAACCTACACTATGCCATTATCATCCATATGTTTATCCAATAAACTTTTAAATGCCCTCAATGTTGGCGAGTTCACTACTGTAGCAGGTAGGGCATTCCACGGCCTCACTACTCTTTGCGTAAAGAACCTACCTCTGACCTCTGTCCTATATCTATTACCCCTCAGTTTAAAGTTATGTCCCCTCGTGCCAGCCATATCCATCCGCGGGAGAAGGCTCTCACTGTCCACCCTATCCAACCCCCTGATCATTTTGTATGCCTCTATTAAGTCTCCTCTTAACCTTCTTCTCTCCAACGAAAACAACCTCAAGTCCGTCAGCCTTTCCTTATAAGATTTTCCCTCCATACCAGGCAACATCCTGGTAAATCTCCTCTGCACCCGCTCCAAAGCCTCCACGTCCTTCCTATAATGCGGTGACCAGAACTGTACGCAATACTCCAAATGCGGCCGGACCAGAGTTCTGTACAGCTGCAACATGACCTCCCGACTCCGGAACTCAATCCCTCTACCAATAAAGGCCAACACTCCATAGGCCTTCTTCACAACCCTATCAACCTGGGTGGCAACTTTCAGGGATCTATGTACATGGACACCTAGATCCCTCTGCTCAGCCACACTTTCAAGAACTTTACCATTAGCCAAATATTCCGCATTCCTGTTATTCCTTCCAAAGTGAATCACCTCACACTTCTCTACATTAAACTCCATTTGCCACCTCTCAGCCCAGCTCTGCAGCTTATCTATATCCCTCTGTAACCTGCTACATCCTTCCACACTATCGACAACACCACCGACTTTAGTATCGTCTGCAAATTTACTCACCCACCCTTCTGTGCCTTCCTCTAGGTCATTGATAAAAATGACAAACAGCAACGGCCCCAGAACAGATCCTTGTGGTACTCCACTTGTGACTGTACTCCATTCTGAACATTTCCCATCAACCACCACCCTCTGTCTTCTTTCAGCTAGCCAATTTCTGATCCACATCTCTAAATCACCCTCAATCCCCAGCCTCCGTATTTTTTGCAGTAGCCTACCGTGGGGAACCTTATCAAACGCTTTGCTGAAATCCATATACACCACATCAACTGCTCTACCCTCGTCTACCTGTTCAGTCACCTTCTCAAAGAACTCAATAAGGTTTGTGAGGCATGACCTACCCTTCACAAAGCCATGCTGACTATCTCTGATCATATTATTCCTATCTAGATGATTATAAATCTTGTCCCTTATAATCCCCTCCAAGACTTTACCCACTACAGACGTGAGGCTCACCGGTCTATAGTTGCCGGGGTTGTCTCTGCTCCCCTTTTTGAACAAAGGGACCACATTTGCTGTCCTCCAGTCCTCTGGCACTATTCCTGTAGCCAATGATGACATAAAAATCAAAGCCAAAGGTCCAGCAATCTCTTCCCTGGCCTCCCATAGAATCCTAGGATAAATCCCATCAGGTCCCGGGGACTTATCTATTTTCAGCCTGTCCAGAATTGCCAACACCTCTTCCCTACGTACCTCAATGCCATCTATTCTATTAGCCTGGGGCTCAGCATTCTCCTCCACAACATTATCTTTTTCCTGAGTGAATACTGACGAAAAATATTCATTTAGTATCTCGCCTATCTCTTCAGACTCCACACACAATTTCCCATCCCTGTCCTTGACTGGTCCTACTCTTTCCCTAGTCATTCGCTTATTCCAGACATACCTATAGAAAGCTTTTGGGTTTTCCTTGATCCTTCCTGCCAAATACTTCTCATGTCCCCTCCTTGCTCGTCTTAGCTCTCTCTTTAGATCCTTCCTCGCTACCTTGTAACTATCCATTGTTGTATTCTTTGGGGGTTGTATTGAATTGATGGTTGCTAAGATGTTCACTGTATGTTTTAAAAAGGTTTACTGTGTTCATAGAATAAACATTGTTTTGCTTTAAAAATTACTTTTTGATTTCTGCTGTAGCACACCTGTAGAGTGGACCATGTACTCCCCATACCACAATCTAGTAAAGGTTGTGGGTCAGGTGAATTCCATGGTACAGTTTGGGGTTCTCTAAGCCCTGGCCCACAACATTTCTGATATTAGTAATTCTTAAGTTATAAAATCACATGCATTGTTTATACACTATTTCTTCCTACAAATTGCCTCTTATACAGGCATCTAAGCCCTTGGGTACCTTTTGTCTAAAAACCTTCTTTCTAAATCTGACTTCAACAATCTTCAACAATTCTCTCCGCTTGGTTCAGATATCAGTTACTCAGTTAGGCCACAAAATGTTGGCCCAGCTTCAATCACCAAGAACATCATATCAGCTCGACCCAAAGGCACCCCTTCCTGCTTCATTAAGTCAACTGTTACATGTTGCACCAAGCTGTGCTGCCAGAATGCTCTGGCAGTGGTGGTTCACAGTTGGATTTTCGTCTTGTTAAGTTGTCATTTCTTCATTTGTGTGCAGTCAGTTGAACTGAACTTCCAATCCTGCCTGCGTTCAATTTACATTTCCAACTTCTCCCAAAGAAATGCAATTAGGTGTATGTGGAACAATCCAGCGCAGTGTTTGGTTATCATGACCTCCATCAGGCAAGTTGATGTATTTGTTAACATAATGCGTACGTGTCTTTTAACATCAAAAACCAAGGTCACCAGCCCGTAAATTAAGCTTGACGGCACCGTTTTGTGCCAATAGGATGTAGGTTCGAAACCTCATGTGATGTGTATTGATTCTTTTGCCCCCCCCCATTTACTCTGGTTTTCTCCTCTCCTGTAGGAGTTGACCTACACAGGGATATAATTCAGTGAGCTCTGATAACTGTCAAGAAGTTCATCCAAGTGGCCATATCTAATGTGTGAGGCTGACAGTCACACAGTCTGTATTATCTATTACCAATATAAAAACAGAAAATGCTGGAAATACTCAGCAGGTCTGAGAACTAGTCTTCTTCTGCAGAAGAGTCACACGCAACTCAAAATGTTAGCTGTTTCTCTCACCATGACACTATCAGACTTGCGGAGTATTTCCATCATTTTCTGTTTTTGTATGTTTCTGTCGAACTCTTCTACAGAAGAAGACTTGTTCTCAGACCTGCTGAGTATTTACAGCACTCCCTCACACTTTCCACCAAGTGGGGCGGTACGGTGGCACAGCGGTTAGCACTGCAGCCTCACAGCTCCAGGGTCCCAGATTCAATTCCCGCTTCGGGTGACTGTGCGGAGTTTGCACTTTCTCCCCATGTCTGGGTGGGTTTCCTCCGAATGTTCTGGCTTCCTCCCACAGTCCAAAGATGTGCAGGTTAGGTGGATAGGCTATGCTAAATTGTCCCTTAGTGTCATAGTTCATAGTTCATAGTTCATAGATCATAGAATTTAGCATCCAAAGGTTAGGTGGGATTACAGGTTATGGTTTGGGTTAGGATGGAGGCGTGGGCAGTAGGGTGCTCTTTCCAATGGCTGGTGCAGAGTCGATGGGCCAAATGGCCTCCTTCTGCACTATAAATTCTGTGCGATAAACTAAATTGGATTTCTCCGTGAGAAGCATGCATTATAAGTGGAACTCTTGCAAGAACTTCAGTTTATTGGATTGAAATCAGAAACTGGGGCGTCATTCTCCGACCCCCCGCCGGGTCGGAGAATGGCCGTTGGCCGCCGTGAATCCCACCCCCGCCCCCGCCGAAGTCTCCGAAGGGAGAAAAGTTGGCGGGGCGTTAATGGCGCCGCTGCCGCGGAGAATGTCACGGGTCTGCGCAAGGCAGCCGATTTTCGGCCTGCCGATATTCTCCCTCCCGGATGGGCCGAGGTCCCGTCGACGTGATGACCGTTCACGTCGACGTGGATCAAACCGCCTTTTCATCGGCGTGACCCGGTGCTCCAGGCTCACGTCGACCAGCGAGGAGGTGAGTGACGGCCTGGGGGGTTGGCTCTGGGCAGGAAATGGCGTGGCCGCAGACTGATTGCGTGAGGAGAGGTGTGTCTCGGCTTGTGTGTGTGTGTGCGCGGCGGGGGGGGGGGTTAGAGTAGGCTGGGCTCCGGGGGAGTGCCGGGAGGGGGTCCATGCCAGGGTGGAGGTTGGGGGTTGGGGGGGGGGGGTCCGTGCTGGGGTGGAGGTTGGGGAGGGGGTCCGTGCTGGGGTGGAGGTTGGGGAGGGGGTCCGTGCTGGGGTGGAGGTTGGGGAGGGGGTCCGTGCCGGGGTGGAGGTTGGGTTGGGGGTCCGTGCTGGGGTGGAGGTTGGGGGTTGGGGGGGGTCCGTGCTGGGGTGGAGGTTGGGGAGGGGGTCCGTGCTGGGGTGGAGGTTGGGGAGGGGGTCCGTGCTGGGGTGGAGGTTGGGGAGGGGGTCCATGCTGGGGTGGAGGTTGGGGAGGGGGTCCGTGCCGGGGTGGAGGTTGGGTTGGGGGTCCGTGCTGGGGTGGAGGTTGGGGGTAGGGGGGGTCCGTGCTGGGGTGGAGGTTGGGGAGGGCGTCCGTGCCGGGGTGGAGGTTGGGGAGGGGGTCCATGCCGGGGTGGAGGTTGGGGGTTGGGGGGGTCCGTGCTGGGGTGGAGGTTGGGGGTTGGGGGGGGGGTCCGTGCTGGGGTGGAGGTTGGGGAGGGGGTCCGTGCTGGGGTGGAGGTTGGGTGTTGGGGGGGTCCGTGCTGGGGTGGAGGTTGGGGAGGGGGTCCGTGCTGGGGTGGAGGTTGGGGAGGGGGTCCGTGCCGGGGTGGAGGTTGGGGAGGGGGTCCGTGCTGGGGTGGAGGTTGGGCGTTGGGGGGGGTCCGTGCTGGGGTGTAGGTTGGGGAGGGGGTCCATGCAGGGGTGGAGGTTGGGGGTTGGGTGGGGTCCGTGCTGGGGTGGAGGTTGGGGAGGGGGTCCGTGCTGGGGTGGAGGTTGGGGGTTGGGGGGGTCCGTGCTGGGGTGGAGGTTGGGGAGGGGGTCCGTGCTGGGGTGGAGGTTGGGGAGGGGGTCCATGCCGGAGTGGAGGTTGGGGAGGGGGTCCGTGCTGGGGTGGAGGTTGGGGGTTGGGGGGGTCGGTGCTGGGGTGGAGGTTGGGGAGGGGGTCCGTGCCGGGGTGGAGGTTGGGGGTTGGGGGGGGTCCGTGCTGGGGTGGAGGTTGGGGAGGGGGTCCGTGCTGGGGTGGAGGTAGGGGGTTGGGGGGGTCCGTGATGGGGTGGAGGTTGGGGAGGGGGTCCGTGCCGAGGAGGGTGATGGGAGGGCAAATGAGTTGGTCCACCTGGCCAGGTGCCAGCCTCCAACAGTTGGACCCATGCGGTCCATGCCACCTGGCTGGGGGGAGGACGGGATATGGGCAATGATGACATGTCCTCCCACAATCCAAAGATGTGCAGGTTAGGTGAATTGGCCAATGATAAATTGCCCTTAATGTCCAAATTGCCCTTGGTGTTGGGTGAAGGTGTTGAGTTTGGGTAGGGTGCTCTTTCCAAGAGCCGGTGCAGACTCAAAGGGCCGAATGGCCTCCTTCTGCACTGTAAATTCAATGATAATCTATGATTAATCTAGGACAAAGGTTCGGCACAACATCGTGGGCCGAAGGGCCTGTTCTGTGCTGTATTTTCTATGTTCTATGTCGTCGTTCCCCTCCCCCCCCACCAGGCCGTCATGTTTTCAGATCATCCAGCGATGTTGGCCGCCGTGGTGGCAGCCGCTCATGTCTATGTTGCCCTGGATGAGGAGGAGGAGGAGGAGGAGGATGAGGAGCGTGCAAGAGAGGCGGCGCAGGCTGCCGCAGAGGGGCAGGCGGCAGCCGCCCAGGCTGGAGGGACACCTGACCGACAGGACGAGGAGGGGGAGGAGGACGTCGCGGCCCCACGGCAACGGAGGCACCCGAGGGCGCCCCGTGTGTACCGGCCCCGGCAGTCATACCAGGACCTCACGGACCGGGAATGCAGGAGGAGACTACGGATGAGCCGGGAAACCGAGGCACACATCTGCCACCTGCTGGCACACCTGTCACGGCGTGGCACTGGCGGGGGACACCCTCTCCCCGTGTCCGTCAAGGTTACGGTGGCCCTGAACTTTTATGCAACGGGGTCATTCCAGGCACCGAGTGGGGACCTGTCCGGCATTTCGCAGACATCGGTGCACCGGTGCATCCGGGCAGTGACAGATGCCCTTTATGCCATGGCGCACCGCTACATCCGCTTCCCCGTGGACCGGGCCAGCCAAGATGCCTGGGCCGTGGGCTTCTCTGCCGTGGCCGGGTTCCCCATGGTCCAGGGCGCGATCGATGGGATGCACGTCGCCGTGCGGCCACCTGCAGATAACAGGGCCGTGTTCACTAATAGGAAGGGGACCTATTCGATGAACGTACAGGTGGTCTGCGACCACCGCATGATGATCCTGCACGTCTGCGCCCGTCACCCAGGCAGTGTACACGACTCATTCGTGTTGTCGCGGTCATCCATCCCCGGCATGTACGAGGGACGCCATCCCCGGCTGAGGGGCTGGTTGCTGTGCGACAGGGGCTACCCATTGCAATCGTGGCTGATGACGCCTATACGGAGGCCACACAATGAGGCGGAGAACCGCTACAATGATGCCCATGTAGCGACAAGGGGAGTGATCGAGAGGTGCTTTGGCGTGCTGAAGATGCGTTTTAGGTGCCTGGACCTCTCTGGGGGCGCCCTCCAGTATCGGTCAGATAGGGTCGGCCGCATCATTGTGGTGTGCTGCGTCCTGCACAACATAGCCCAGCAGAGGGGCGATGTGCCGCAGGCAGAGGAGGGCGGAGTGGAGGAGCAGCAGGAAGAGGCACAGTCCTCCCCAGATGAGGGGGATGGGGGCAATGGTCAGGGCAGATGGGGTAGACACAGGCGGGTGGCTGTCCACCGTTACCGGCTGGCCCAGCGGGCACGGGACAGACTGATAGCCGCCCGCTTCACTGACTAGATGGGCGTGGGAATCGGGTAGTATGGCCACAGACCGCACACCATGGCAACAGCCGACCACCCACACCCCACACCCATCCACCCACCCAGCACCCTCACCCCCCTCCCCAACCCCACCCACCCCACCCGCATGCACACCACCCCCCCCCCCCCATTGCCGATCCACCGGCGGCACAGCGGGCCGGGCTCACCCAGTTGCGGGTGGACGCGTGTCTATCGCAGGCCATGGAGGATGATGACAACCCGCCCTGCGATGAGCTCCTGGCTCTACATCGTTGGACTATGTCTGACCCATGGCCACAGTACCACCATCCACCCGGACCATCCCTGCATGCGGCTGTGACACTGCAGCGCACGGTCCTGTCCTCTGCCCGGGGGGATGTTGATGGCGGCCCAGGGGGAAGGGGGCAGACTCACCTGGGGCTGAGGTAAGACCACCCCTCACACACACACTTGCGCTCAACGTACATGACACGCCCGCACACTTTGGACAGAGCACAAAGGCAGCTTCGGTAGGTGTAACATTGACTTTAATAACCAAAGGAGTTCATGCACGTGCCCTAGCCCCTAAAACTCATCTGTGCCCTGCACCCGTGCCAACTTACTCAGTGTCTAATTGTTTGGCCTTACGGGCCCTTTGACTACGTCTACGTGGTTCCCCAGACGGTACAGCAGAACTGGAGGTGGACTCCTGTGATTCCTGCCCTCTGACACTGGATCCCTTTGGCGGCCGTTTCCTGGGGCGTCCTGGCCTAGATGGGCCAGGCTGCGGCCCGGGTAACTGGGATGGCGAGCTGCCAGCCTGTCCTGCCCGTTGCCCACCCGATGCACCTGGGACGGAAGGGGGGGGAGTCCGAGGTGTCGCGGTGTACCGGGACCTCCCCTACAGAGGGAGCCGGGACGGACCACACCACCTCCTCCTCCCTCGGGGTGCCCGATGGCCCCCAGGCCTCTACATGGGTGGGGGATGCGAAAGGACTGGCCATCCGACGCCCCCCCGACATCTGGCGCTGCCAGTCCTGGAGGCCCGTGCTGGTATCGACAGGGGTCTGCAGGTTTGCAGCCATGGAGCCCAGGGTGTTGTCCAACCCTGTCTGTGACAGTGCGATGCCGGCTCGCACATGGCCACTGGCGCCGATGCCCTCAGCGATGGCCTGCAGAGACTGGGCCATGGCCTGCAGAGACTGGGCCATGGCCTGCTGAGACTGGGCCATGCCATGCAGAGTCTGGGCTATGGCGTTGAGCGCCTCTGCCATCTGGCGCTGGCACTGGCTCATGGCCTCCTGTGAGAGGGCAGCCATTTCCTGGGCCACAGACGCCGCCTGCACGGAAGGCCCCAGGCCTCGCAAACCGTTCCCCATGTCTGACACCGTCGCAACCATTGTCTCCACCGCGGACGCCACCCGTGCGGTGTCAGCCTGGGTGGCACGCATGACCAGGACCACTCCCAGCTCCTGGACGCGGGTGGACTCCTCCACCTGCGACCGCAGCCGCCGCAAGCCGCCCGTCACCCTCTTCGCTCGTCTCCGGATCGGTGGTTGCATCGGATCTATGTGTGGGTGTGGTAACTGTAGGAACCCGGGATCCATCTGGGCGGCAGATGTTCGCTTGGCCTGGGCTGCCCTCCGACCGCCCGGTCCCTCTGCTGTTCCTACCTCCACCTGCTGTACCGGGACGGCTGTGTTGTGCGCACCAGTGAATGTACCAGACGCCTCATCACTAAATTGCCCAACCGTGGTGAGTGTTTCTGCGATGGTGGAGGGTGTTGGTGACAGCAGTGGCGTTGTGTCGTGCTCTTCGGCCCACTCTGAGTCCATGGCACTTTGGGGTGGGGGTTCGTCTCCACCCATCCACTCTGAGTCACTGTCCGGCATTTCGTCTTCCCGGGTAGGGGTGTCCTGGGTAGTGGTGTCCTGGGTAGTGCTGTCCCGGGTAGGGGTGTCCTGGGTAGTGGTGTCCTTGGTAGTGGTGTACTGGGTAGTGGTGTCCTGGGTAGTGGTGTCCTGGGTAGTGGTGTCCTGGGTAGTGGTGTCCTGGCTCGGATGTGACGGGGGCCTGTGGCTGCCCCCCTCATCGCTGGGTGGTCGCTCCCGCACGTGACGGGGCTGTCGTCTCCCTGTTGCTCCAGGTCTTTCCGTCTCCCGTGGTGTGCGAGGGGCATCCTGCGGGCGTCGCATGCTGGAGGGTCCGGGTCTCTCCGTCTCCCGTGGTGTGCGAGGGGCATCCTGCGGGCGTCGTATGCTGGAGGGTCCGGGTCTCTCCGTCTCCCGTGGTCTCCGAGGGGCATCCTGCGGGCGTCGCATGCTGGAGGGTGCGGGTCTCTCCGTCTCCTGTGGTCTCCGAGGGGCATCCTGCGGGCGGTGTGCTTCTGCGGGGATGGGTGCCTGGACGTTTGGTCCTGCGATACACAATGAAGCATGCATGGTTAGACATCAGGCAGTGATCAGGTGATACGGGGGAGGGGGATATAGGGGAGGGGGGATATGGGGATGGGCTGTCGGTGGCTCACTTGCTGGTGGGCCCCCGACCTCTGCATCAGCAACCTCCCGGTCCTCAGGTCCGCCAGCCAGTTCCAGGGCCCTTTCCTCGTGTACGGTCAGTGGCCTCTCATCAACGGGCCCTCCTCCAGTCCTCACATGCTCCCTATTGTTGTGTGCGCGCTTCTCCTGTGGGGGGGGGGGGGTGGTGGCAGGGGTAAAAGGCAACAGTGTTAGGCAGGTATATGAATGCACGCCATCGGTTGCGCGTGCATTGCAGAGGTTAAGGTTAGGGCTGGATTCACTTGGGGATATGGGGGATATGGGGGAGGGGGGGATATGGGGGAGGGGGGATATGGGGATATGGGAAGGGAGTATATGGGGAGGGGGATATGGGGGATATGGGGGATATGAGGGAGGGGGGATATGGGGGAGGGGGGATATGGGGGAGGGGGGATATGGGGGAGGGGGGATATGGGGGAGGGGGGATATGGGGGATATGGGGGAGGGGGGATATGGTGGAGGGGGGATATGGGGAGGGGGGATATGGGGGAGGGGGGATATGGGGGAGGGGGGATATGGGGGATGGGGGATATGGGGAGGGGGGATATGGGGGAGGGGGATATGGGGAGGGGGGATACGGGGGAGGGGGGTATGGGGGATATGGGGGAGGGGTGGATATGGGGAGGGGGTTATGGGGAGGGGGGATATGGGGGAGGGGGGATATGGGGGAGGAGGGATATGGGGGATATGGGGGAGGGGATATGGGGAGGGGTGATATGGGGAGGGGGGTATATGGGGGAGGGGGGATATGGGGGAGGGGGATATGGGGAGGGGGGATATGGGGGAGGGGTATATGGGGGATATGGGGAGGGGGGAGGGGGGATATGGGGGATATGGGGGAGGGGGGTTATGGGGATATGGGGGAGGGGGATATGGGGGAGGGGGGATATGGGGAGGCGGGGATATGGGGGAGGGGGTATATGGGGAAGGGGATATGGGGGACGGGGATATGGGGAGGGGGATATGGGGTAGGGGGGATATGGGGAGGGGGGATATGAGGGATATGGGGGAGGGGGGATATGGGGGAGGGGGGATATGGGGAGGGGGATATGGGGGAGGGGGGATATGGGGTAGGGGGGATATGGGGAGGGGGATATGGGGAGGGGGATATGGGGGAGGGGGGATATGGAGGATATGGGGGAGGGGGGATATGGGGAGGGGGGATATGGGGAGGGGGGATATGGAGGAGGGGGATATGGGGGATATGGGGGAGGGGGGATATGGGGGATATGGGGGAGGGGGGATATGGGGGATATGGGGAGGGGGGATATGGGGGAGGGGGCATATGGGGGAGGGGGGATATGGGGGAGGGGTATATGGGGGATATGGGGAGGGGGGATATGGGGGAGGGGGGATATGCGGGAGGGGGATATGGGGGAGGGGGAATATGGGGGATATGGGGGAGGGGGGATATGGGGGAGGGGGGATATGGGGAGGGGGGATATTGGGAGGGGGGATATGGGGGAGAGGGGATATGGGGAGGGGGATATGGGGATATGGGGGAGGGGGGATATGGGGGAGGGGGATATGGGGGAGGGGGTATATGGGGGAGGGGGGATATGGGGAGGGGGATATGGGGGAGGGGGGATATGGGGTATATGGGGGAGGGGGATATGGGGGATATGTGGGAGGGGGATATGGGGGATATGGGGGAAGGGGGGATATGGGCGAGGGGGGTTATGGGGGAGGGGGGATATGGGGGAGGCAGGATATGGGGGGATATGGGGGAGGGGGGATATGGGGGAGGGGGGATATGGGGAGGGGGGATATGGGGGAGGGGGGATATGGGGGAGGGGGATATGGGGGAGGGGGGATATGGGGAGGGGGGATATGGGGGAGTGGGAATTTGGGGGAGGGGGGATATGGGGAGGGCGATATGGGGAGGCTCACCCTGCCTGCTCTGACGAGGTCGTTCACCTTCTTGTGGCACTGGGTGCCTGTCCGTGGTGTCAGGGCCACAGCGGTGATGGCCTCTGCCACTTCCCTCCACAGACGCCGGCTGTGGCGTGGGGCAACGCTGCGGCCGTGCCTGGGATACAGGGCGTCCCTCCTCTGCTCCACTGCGTCCAGGAGCGCCTCCACATCTCGTGACTCGAACCTCGGGGCTGAGCGACGGCCAGCCATCCAGTCGGGTGTTGCGGTCGGGTGTTCCGGTCGGGTGGGGGGGGAGCTGCGCGGCCTTATGAGCCGTCACGTCGTGCAGCGCGTATGACGCTGCACGGCGTGAACCACTGCGCAAGCGCGTATCCCGTTACGTCGCTGCTAGCCCATTTCGGGCCGGAGACTATCGTCCCATTTTTATGACGTGACGCAAGTGGGATTTGCGCCGTTTTTTGCGCCGATCGGCGGACTTTCCGCCGATAACGGAGAATTTCACCCCAGGAATCCTTGTTAACTTCTCCCTCTCCCAATTCCAGATACTTCTGGTTGTAACCAGCCCTATGTAAATGCCGCCACAGTCCCAGAGGATTATAGGCTTTTATCCCCTTTGAGAGAAAGCTGACTGGTGGTCTGAGGCAAGGGGCAAGTTTGAGAAGGCCTTTCCTATTGATTCTCTTAGTTCCCATTTTTAAAATTTTGACTTAATTTGTCTTCGTTGTTTTATTCCATGGATTGTTAATGGAGACATAGCTTTAAGTTGAGCAGATGAAGAAAGGAATTCAACTTGTCACAAAAGTACACTGTGTTCTAAAGTTTTGTATTTTGGGCAGAAGGACCCAGACTTTATGGCACCCAAGAAATTGTTTCAATTGATTGGCTTATGGCCAATGGATTGGCCAGGGACGGTATTCTGCACAGGAACTGACAGCGATTGGTCCTTGTCAGGTGGGATGTTTCGGAGAGAACCCAGGTGAAGCCACTGGACCCTCGAGGTGGAAGCAACACTCTCTCTCTGCACTGCTGTCTCCTGTTTGAAGGCAGAAGCTTCTAGGCCATGAAAGAAGAAGCTGTCTCTCTCTCTGACTCTTGAATCCTGGCTTCCTGTTATTTCTGTGAGTCTACAATAAAAGCCATTACAAGCTGAAAGAAAATATAACACCCATCTGAAGCCTGGACTGAAAAAGAAAGAAAGATGTCCATCTGAAACAAAGACTCTTATCCTTTTACTTTCTTCATTATTTTGAACCCCTCTCTCCCCTCTGTGTTTGTTTGTCTGTGTGTGTGTTTGTTTGTCTGTTTGTGTGTGTAGAGGGTTAGAGATTAGATAGTGATTAACCAATTGATTTGTTGCCTATTTAATTATAGTTACTGTTAATGAAAAGTTAATTGTGTTTAAATTTACAAACATTGTACCTGTAGTTATTGGACAGCTGAAGACCTCTGATATTTTAAAATTAAAATTAAGTTCTACTGTATTGCAACTCTGGATCAAGTGGGATTGAAATTGACCATGCACTGGCCCAGGGGATCACAACAGGCCCTTCATGAATAACCGCAGCCAGTACGCGATTTGAACCTGTGCCATTTGAAGATCCCACCTTCTAAACCTTGCACCTCGCCTCGGGCGTGGAGATCCTCAGGTTAAATCACCACCAGTCAGCTCTCCTGTCAAAGGGGAAAGCAGCCTATGGTCATCGACTATGGCGACTTTACTTTTATTTGCATCATGAACCAGCCATCCAGCCAATTGAGCTAACCACTCCCCTGTAACCCAAAGAGCAACAAGTCCACAAGAATAATTGGCTTATATTGGGCAGTATGGTAGCAGAGTGGATAGAACTGTAGCTTCACAGCGCCAGGGTCCCAGGTTCCATTCCCAGCTGGGTCACTGTCTGTGCAGAGTTTGCATGTTCTCCCTGTGCCTGCATGGGTTTCCTCCGGGTGCTCCGGTTTCCTCCCACAGTCCAAAGATGTGCAGGTTAGGTGGATTGGCCATACTAAATTGCCCTTAGTGTCCAAAAAGGTTAGGAGGGGTTATTGGGTCACGGGGATAGGGTGGATAGGCTTACGTGGGTCGGCGCAGACTCGATGGGTCGAATGGCCTCCTTCTGCACTGTATGTTCTATGTTCTATAAAGGTGAGGCCCTGAGTAATAATTGACCATGTATGTGGAATAGCGTATTGTGTTTCAGCCCTCAAACCCTGGGTCTACAAACTGAAAGGAGCATTCCATGCAACAACAGAAACAGAACATACCTGGACACTCACATTCCAGGTCATAGTCAAATAGATGGCAGTGAGCCAAGAAGATTTCCCACTCTCTAAAGCTGCTGGGAACCGAGTGATATTGACATTTATTGAATGAGAATGGATTCCTCTGAATAATTTAGACATTTTAGTGATAACGACCACAACATGGTACAATTTAAGTTTGGTTATGTACAATGAAATAGACAAGTTGAAAAAAAGGGTTTTATAGGGGGGGTTGAGCGGGTTTTAGTGAAATAAGGCAGGATCTGTCCAAGGCCGACTTGTGGGAAAATCGACAGAAGAGCAGTGGGGGGGGGGAACATTCATTAAGGAGATGGGGAGGGTACAGGCCCAACATGTTCCCCCGAGGGTAATAAGAAGGATTAACAAGCCCAGAGAACCATGGATGGCCAGAGATATTCAGGATACGATGAGAAGGAAAAGAGAGACTTTCAGCAAGTACAAGGGGAGCAATCAATGGAGGCATTAGTGGAGTACAGAAAGTCAGGATGGAGCTTAAGAAAGCAACAAGGAGAACAAAGGGGAAAGATGAGAAAGCTCTGGCTTGTAAAGGTAGGTGGGTCCATAGTCCCAAGATATTCTATAAGTATAACAATGGGAAGAGGACAACCAGGCAAAGAGTAGGGCCCATTAAGGACCAAGCGAGAAATCTGTGTGTGGAGCCAGAGGACATTGGTAGGGTGTTGAACAAATTAATTCACATCTATCTTCACCCAAGAAAATGAGGAGGTAGATATGGAACCAAGGGAGAGGGACTGTGAGGTTCTTGAGCAAATTGACAGAGGGAGTGACAAGGTACTGGAGGATTTGGCAGGGTTAAAAGGGACAAATCTCCAGGTCCAAATGAATTGTGTCCCAGGCTGCTGTGGGATGCGAGGGGGGAGATTACAGGGGTCTGACCCAAATTTTAATTTCTCTCTGGCCACGGGGGAGGTGCCAGAGGACTGGAGAACAGCTAATGTGGTCTCACAATTTACGAAAGGTTGTTGGGATAAGCCAGGGAACTACAGACCAGTGAGTCTCACATCAGTGATCGGGATACTATTGGGGAAATTCTGAAGAAGAGAATCCATCTTCACTTGGAGAGGCAAGGTTTGATCAAGAATAGCCAGCATGGCTTTGTCAGAGGGAGGTCATGCCTAACAAATTTGAATGAACTTTTTGAGCATGTGACCAGACGTGTAGATGAGGATTGAGCAATTGATGTAGTTTACATGGATTTCAGCAAAGATTTTGACAAGGGTTGCAATCTACTGGCCTTGACATGCTCTCACTTGACCGTAACATGGCCATTAGATTATGGGACAGGCCAAAATAGGGAACCCCGATCAGTTTGTGATCTAACCAGCCCACCCCCGTTGGCAAAATCAGGATCCTGCCGTGGCGTAGCGAGAAACCAATAATCACCAATTAAAGTCAATCTCCATACCATTAACGGGAATGACCCCCCATCTAATGGCCTCCTGTGGCCTAACCGCCTCCCAGCAAGTGGTCACATGGGCGTCGTTTAGTGCGCCTTTTAAAAAAAGTGAAGCTGGCAGTGTAGCTGCTGTGGGGATCCACGGAGGTGAGTAGCCATCTTTGAACTCAGGCAATCAGCCAGGGAGCACTGGAGTTCCTATTCCCCTTAGTTGAACGATCAATTACGAGGCGATACAAATTCAAGGTAAGGGGCAGGAGGTTGAGGGAGGATTTAAGGAAAAATCTTTTTACCCAAAGGGTGGTGATGGTCTGGCATGTAGTTCCTGGGAGGGTGGTCGAGGCAGGTTGCCTCACACCCTTTAAAAAGTACCTGGATGAGTACTTGGCACATCAGAACATTCAAGGTTATGGGTTAAGAGCTGGCAAATGGGATTAAGTAGGCAGGTCAGATGTTTTTCATGCATCTGTGCAGACTCAATGGGTCAAAGGGCCTCTTCTGCATTGTATTATTCTGTGATCCTGTCTGTTTTACATTACAAAGATAGATCATGCGTGGCTGAAATGCCTACACGATACCTGATCCCAGATAACCAGTCGCACTAATATCCACTTTCAGAAAGCCATTCAGTGAGAAAAGCTTAGGAACTCCTCCAACTGGTTGGCTGTAGTTATAGCTAATAAATTTGTAATCCTCTTCACATATTGCTCTCACAATCTGCAGAAGGATTTCTTTCAGACAGAATGTGGTAATCACCACTGTTGTATATATTAGGAGATGTGTGGTAAGGCCCTGTACTACAGGTACGGGGGTAGTCCCTGCCTGCTGGCTCCGCCCAGTAGGCGGAGTATAAATATGCGTGCTCCCTATACAGCAGCCATTTCGCCAGCTGCTGTAGGGGGCCACACATCTTAGAATAATAAACCCTCAGTTGTATTCAACTCTCGTCTCTGTGCAATCAATCGTGCATCACAGAAGAACTGTCATCGTGGCCCCAGCAGCCCATAACTCACCCATACCCACGATCACAGCTTCCAAACTCAGATCGGCCTTCCTGAAAGTGAACCCTCGGAAGGCGAAGGGCCGGACGGGATCCCTGGTCATGCACTCAGAACCTGCGCGGACCAGCTGGCAGAGGTGTCGGCCGACATCTTTAACCTGTCCCTACTCCACTCCGAGGCCCCCACCTGCTTCAAGAAGACCACCATCATACCGGTGCCAAGAAAAACCAGGCAACGTGCCTCAATGACTACCGTCCGGTGGCCCTGACTTCAGTCCTAATGAAGTGCTCCGAGAGGTTGATCATGAAGCGCATTACCTCCATACTCCCAGAACGCCTTGATCCACTGCAATTCGCATACTGTCGCAACCGGTCCACATCAGTCGCCATTTCCCTGTCCTACACTCATCCTTAGAGCATCTCGGCAACAGGGACTCCTACATCAGACTCCTATTTATTGACTACAGCTCCGCCTTCAACATCACAATCCCAGCCAAGCTCATATCAAAGCTCCAAAACCTAGGACTTGTCCCCACTCTGCAAATGGATCCTCGATTTTCTGACCAACAGACCACAATCAGTAAGAATGAACAACAACACCTCCTCCACGATAGTCCTCAATACCGGGGCCCGCAAGGCTGTGTACTTAGCCCCCTACTCTATTCCCTGTACACACACGACCGCACGGCAAAATGTGGTTCCAACTCCATCTAAACGTTTTCTGACGATACGATCATAGTGGGCCGGATCTCGAATAATGACGAGTCAGAATACAGGAGGGAGATAGAGAACCTAGTGGAGTGGTGCAGCGACAACAATCTCTCCCTCAATGCCAGCAGCACTAAAGAGCTGATCATTGACTTCAGGAAGCAAAGTACTGTACACACCCCTGTCAGCATCAACGGGGCCGAGGTGGAGATGGTTAGCAGTTTCAAATTCCTAGGGGTGCACATCTCCAAAAATCTGTCCTGGTCCACCCACGTCGCGCTACCACCAAGAAAGCACAACAGAGCCTATACTTCCTCAGGAAACCAAGGAAATTCGGCATGTCCACATTAACCCTTACCACAGCTTTTACAGATGCACCATAGAAAGCATCCTATCTGGCTACATCACAGTCTGGTATGGCAACTGCTCGGCCCAGGACCGCAAGAAACTTCAGAGAGTCGTGAACACCTCCCAGTCCATCACACAAAGCTGCCTCCCATCCATTGACTCCATCTACACCTCCCGCTCCCTGGGGAAAGCAGGCAGCATTATCAAAGACCCCTCCCACACGGCTTACTCACTCTTCCAACTTCTTCCATCGGGCAGGAGATACAGAAGCCTGAGAACACGCACGAACAGACTCAAAAACAGTTTCTTCCCCACTTTTACCAGACTCCTAAATGACCCTGTTATGGACTGACCTCATTAACACTACACCCTGTATGCTTCATCCGATGCTGGTGCTTATGTAGTTACATTGTATATGTTGTGTTGTCCTATTATGTATTTTCTTTTATTCCCTTTTCTTCCCATGTACTTAATGATCTGTTTGAGCTGCTCGCAGAAAAATACTTTTCATTGTACCTCGGTACACATGACAATAAACAAATCCAATCCAATCCAATCCAATCCAACAATCCTTAGGGAATATGAGCTTCCCAAATGAGGGGGCAGAGAAATCATTAGCAGATTCCCTGCCTAAATAAAGCTGGCCAGTATGGAACCAGCTAGAGAGGAGTGAGCAGCAAGGGAGTCACTGCTGCTGTTGTATATATAAATATACAACAGGTATTGTGCTGTGATGTCATCTAATTGGGCTTGGAAGTTAACATCTGGCGAGGCCGTTGCCTCTGTGGACGACATGGTGTGAACCCGCTGCACAAGATTCAGGATTTTGCAGGCCCGAGCACTGAGCAGGGAAGCTCTGTTGGTTCCTACAATTTCAAAACGCAGGGTTGCTTTTGAAGAATGGTGGGATACCGCAAGCTGGCATGAGCTACTGGCAGCAATGGAATTGCCATTGTAGTCGAGGAGCTTGTCACGATATCCATATTAACATATCATGGTGCAATCACACACACACACTGATGGACAGGTAGATGGACCAACCAACACACACACAACATCACAGCCAATCACTAGTGAGAGCACACGCACTATAAAAAAGGGAACACCACAGTTCCCGCTCATTCTACCAGGAGATGGCTCAGAGCACAGAGCTCACAGCGTGCCACTCAGATATACACCATGTGCTGAGTGCCTCACAAAGATAGTGCTAGGGCTGGGTCCACAGGTTAGCTGGTGAAGCTCCGGAGGTACGACTTCCAACTTGTCCACACTCCGGGAAAGGACCTCATCATCACGGATGCCCCGTCCAGAGCAGTGGGCACACCGCCCGAATCGGACGTTTGTCAGGTCGACGCACAAGTAGCCTTCACATCGGCCAGTCTGCCGGCTACTGATGCACGTCTGGCCCACATTCGCCGTGAGACTGCGGCTGACCCCCTTCTACAACGTGTGATGCGCCACATGACAGAAGGGTGGCTCAAGGGGCAGTTCCCACAATTCTACAATGTCCGGCACGACTTGGCTGTCATTGATGGTGTCCTCCTAAAGTTGGACCGGATTGTGATCCCACACAGCATGCACCGGCTTGCACGAAGGCCATCTCGGGGTTGAAAAGTGCAGCCCGAGAAGCTGTGTACTGGCCGGGCATCAGCGACGACATCGCCAACATGGTGCTCAACTGCCCCACCTGCCAAAGGTTTCAGCCGGCGCAACCCCCTGAGACACTTCAGCCCCATGAGTTGGTCACGTCTCCCTGGGCAAAGGTGGGTGTGGACCTCTTTCATGCGCTCGGCAGGAACTACGTCATTATAATTGACTATTTTTCAAATTATCCGGAGGTCATACACCTGCAGGACTTGACATCATCAGCTGTCATCAGAGCACGTAAAGAAACCTTCGCTCGCCATGGGATTCCGCTCACCGTCATGTCGGACAATGGGCCCTGTTTTGCGAGCCAAGAATGATCTTCTTTTGCCGCTTCATACGGCTTCACACACGTTACGTCCAGCCCTTTGCATCCCCAGTCGAATGGCAAGGCGGAAAAGGGCGTCCATATCGTGAGGCGGCTCCTCTGCAAGGCTGCTGATGCCTGATCTGACTTCTGTTTAGCCGTGCTGGCCTATCGCTCGGCCCCTCTGTCCACAGGCCTCTCGCAGCCCAACTGTTGATGGGTCGCACCATCAGAACCACTGTGCCGTCCATTCATGCTCCTAAACGCGACCATGGCCCAGTGCTGCAAAGGATGCGACAGCAGCGTGCTCAGCAGAAGGTGGCACATGACACTTGGGCAACTGATCTTCCTGCCTTGGCGCCTGGAGACAACGTCTGCATACACCTACCAGAGGGTGGCTGGTCGGCAACCGCCGAGGTTCTCCGCCGTGTGGCTCCCCGCTCGTTCCTGGTTCGCATGCCTGATGGCGCCATTCGCCAGCATTATCGGCGGGCCCTTCGGCTGCTTCCGCGCTCGCTACGTGATCATGCACCGGTGCCATGCCCTCCTGTTGTCCCTGATGTCGACTTCGTGGAGCTTCCTGCCACTCTGCCTATTCCTCTCTCACCCGTGGCCAGGCCCATTCCTCAGACGGTGGATCCTGACCTACCCTTGAGGTGGTCAACCCGAATTCGTCGCCCACCTAATAGACTGAACTTATGAGCCTGTTTGCACATTGGACTCACTGCATTGTTTTGCAATAATGTTAACATGTTTCTTTCTTGTCGTTCCAGGAGTTCTCTTTCGATATTTGATGATTGCACTTGTTTTGTTTGTAGTACAACCTCATCGTTCTGTTGCACCTGACACCTTCCTATGTATATAGTTTAGCCTCATGTACATGTTGTAAATATTGCACACACATACTCAGTCGCACTCAGTACACACCAATATTTATTACCATGTAGGCACATATCTTTGTAAAAAGGGTGGATGTCATGATATCCATATTAACATATGGTGCAATCACACACACACACACTGATGGACAGGGAGATGGACTAACTAACACACACACAACATCGCAGCCAATCACCAGTGAGAGCACACTCACTATAAAACAGGGAACACCACAGTTCCCGCTCATTCTACCAGGAGATAGCTCAGAGCACAGAGCTCACAGCGTTCCACTCAGACATACACCATGTGCTGAGTGCCTCACTAAGATAGTGCTCGGGCTGGGTCCACAGGTTAGCTGGTGAAGTACGAACCACAGCCAGAAGTTAATAGTTATGATTGTACAGAATAATAAAACAGAGTTGTACCATCCACAACCGTGTTGGTTCGTTTGTGTATCGGAACACCCAACACAACAGAGCTGGCAGGCCGGTTGAAGAATGCTTGGCTTGACACGGATGGTGTCAAGGTCAGACTTTGAAATGAGGTTCGCTGAAGCGCCGGTGCCCAGCCTGAAACACATGTGAGCCTTGTTGACCATAAGGGTGGCACACCACTCGTCGTCCGGATTAATGCTCATCACTGGGAGTTGTTTCACCTTCTTCGCTGAAAGTGTCGAATGCTTGGTGATGATGCCCATCCGGAATGGGGATGTGAGGCCCTCGGTGTCGGAATCCGGAACCACGTCAGAGTCGGAGCCTGCAACGGGTTGCTGTACTGACCGGACGTTCCTGCACTGCGACTGGGATCGCTGTGTATTGGGCAGTTGAGCAGATCTGCACAGGGCTGCATAGTGGCCAAGCTTGCCACACTGGAGACAGCGTCGAGATTTCGCGGGACATTGCCGCTTTAAATGGGTGGAGCCACAGTTGTTGCACGTCATGGCGCTGACGTCAGGACGTTCCGTGCGCCACCACGCCTGCACGGGGCGGTCGAACGATGTGGGCACCTGCGCAGTTCAGTCGTCGGCCTTGCCGTCCCCTTGGTCGTGGCGCACGTGCGCAGGAGCCCGGGAAAAAGGCGTAAAATGGCCGCCCTCATCCAGATTCAGGCCCTGGAACTGTTTTACGGCCTGCACCCGCTCCGCCTTGCCACGCCATCTCTGCCGCCTTGATATAGGAGTACCGGTTGTTAGCGTGCTCGTGGAGGATGCAGGTTTCGGTGGCGATGGTAAGGGTGAGCTGCTTAACTTTAAGGAGATGCTGGCGAAGGCGGATCAGAGTGGACCCCGAAAACAATCTGGTCGCGGATCATGGAGTCCGAAGTGGAGACGTAGGTGCAGGACTGCGCGAGGATACGGAGATGGGTTAAGAAGGACTGAAAAGGTTCATCCTTACCCTGAAACCTCTGCTGGAACACATAGCATTCAAAGCTCTCGTTGACTTCGATGTCACAGTGGCTGTCGAACTTCAGCAGGACTGTTTTAAACTTTGTCTTGTCCTCGCCTACAGCAAAGGTGAGGGAGTTGAAGATGTGGATAGCGTGGTCCCCGGCTGTAGAGAGGAAGAGAGCGATCTTCCTGGCATCTGATGCAGTTTTGAGGTCGGTGGCGTCAAGATACAGCTGGAACTTCTGCTTGAAAATCTTCCAGTTAGCACCGAGGTTGCCGGCGATGCGGAGCTGCGGGGGAGGGCGGACGCTGTCCATGTTACCGGATGGCTGATCGCTGGTCAAAGGCAGACTATCTCAAGGTAGGTCCGTCAAACTCGAGCATGACTCACTGGTACCATGATGTGTTGGGTATGCCGGGTCTGCGAGTCCTGCGTTTACTGCAGCAGTGAGAGAGACAGGCTTCCAACACTTGAAGAAATGCAACTCGATTTTATTGAACTCTTAACTATCATACATACTTTAACTATGGGTTGACACTATGCTGACTTGACTGGAGACCTGAGGCTAACCTGACCAGACTATCTTACTACCACATGGTGTATGTTCTAGTTGCTGCTCACAAGCTCTGACTGTCTCAGAGGCTGGATCCCAAGAGAGCGGGAAAACTAGTGCCCTCTGGCTTTATAGTGGTTGTGTCCTGTCTGGTGATTGGCTGCTGTGTTCTGTGTGTTCACTGGTCATCCTGTGTGTCAATCACTGCCAGTCTGTGCACCATCATACACCTGTGTGTATTTTATGACAGTGCGCACATTGAAACGGGGCCTAAAGAAGCAGTCTTCCGGGTCTATAGACCACTCCACATGCGGTGACTGGGGTAGCTCCCGCGGATCTCCTAATGGGCAGGAGACTTCGCACTGCCTTAGCATGGTTTTCCAGGACATTGGCGCAAAAGTACGCTGCACTCAAGGACATCAGGGACATGGCCTTTCTCGGCATCAGCCGATTCGGCAGTTTGCGCCCGGTGACCCAGTGCTCGTTCAAAGTTTTGCTGGTGGTGCCCAGTGGGTCCCTGGCGTTATCTTTTGCCAAACGGGCCCTATCTCTTACTAGGTGCAAGCCCAGGGTCATCTCCAGCAAGCATGTAGACCACGTTCGGTCCAGAAGGCCATTTCTTTCAAAGATTCCCTGCCCCCGGGGCTCACTTTTGCAGCTGCAGAGACCAGACACAGTGGAGAGTATTCCTCACAATCTTCCTCTGGTGTCGCACTCAAAGCCTGCGCAGGTCGATGCAGAACCCGTGGAGATAGGGAGGCAGTGGACTCCGACTCTGAGATGGAGACACAGGGCGCCTCAGAGGGGGAGACCTCGGGCCCACGGGCCGTGGATGTACAACCGTTACGCCGTTCAGCATGGAAGCGCCTTTCTCCGTCTCGTTACACGCCGCCCGATTCATCGCCTCGTGCATATGGTGTCCGGTCTCCGGGGGAAAAAGCGTCCGACACTCTCCTTCGCCCGGGTCTTCGGTGGATTCCTTGGACTTTGGGGAGGAGGGATGTTATAACCTGCCTGCTTACCACTGGCTGGGGACTAATGGCAATCCTACAATCCTTAAGGTGTATGAGCTTCCCCAATGAGGGGTCGGAGAAATAATTAGCAGATTCCCTGCATAAATAAAGCTGGCCAGTATGGAACCAGCTAGAGAGGAGTGTGCAGCAAGGGAGTCACTGCTGCTGTTGTATATATATGTTATTGTAAATAAATGTTATTTCTTTCTGTTCTACAACTCGTGCTGGATTCTTCGTGGCCCTCACAAAAGTGGGATCTTCCACTGCCTTTTGCGGCAGGTGTCATAGCGTTCGGGAGCGAAACATAACGGGAGCTTGCAAAAATCGGTTTCTCGTCATCATAAAACCAGATTGCGATTGTATGCTCTACCCATCAATAGCCTTTTCCTGTTTTTGCGCATTGGGAAGTTAATTTCAAAACATTCAAATTTCATTCTGAGCCTCGCTTGTCAGAATCATCCCCCCCTGCGCTGGGTCAGGAGATTGCCATGCCGTCAATATCTTCCTGTAACCCAAAACACCCAACCTCATTGTTAACCACCCAGCCAATCTTTGTGTCATCTGCAAATTTACTGATTCTACCGCCACTATGTCATTTATATAAATGACAAATAATAGGGATCGAGAACAGATCCCTGAGGTTATGCCACTGGACACTGGAATCCAGTCACTAAAGCAGCTGTCTGTCATCACCCTCTATCTCCTACAGCTACACCAATTTTGACTCCACCTTATCAAGTTATCCCAATGTGTTTCATAATGGTACATAAGCAATGAGCACCTGGAGACCTGCAATTCACTTGGCACTTTGAGATTTGTTTGCTGACCTTGTCTTGGGCAGTGCTCACGGTTATCAACACCAGGCTTTGCAGACACATGGCTTTTAGGGGTGGGGAGGCTCAGCACCTACCAGACCAGTGGTAAGTCGGGATGGATTTTCAAGAGCTGCAGGGCTAAAGTTTTATTAGGGAGGGTATCTCAGCGTGTGTTGTGGTGGTGGGGGGTGGGGGGGGGCACATCTCTCACTTCATTCACTCCACCATTTTTGAGGACCAGCACTTGTATCTCCGATGTGCCTGATTGAGCTTCCCATGGGGCTCATGGGATACGAGCTCCCCCGCTAATGGACGGAGGCCCATCAGCTGGGGCTCATAGAAATCACCTCATAGAAGCTGGCCCGCATTGGGACCGGCATGATCGGTAGTCTCAGTCGGGTCCTTTGTGCTGTATGCCTTGTTACGGCCTTTTGATTTGGCGAAAAATAAATTGCCGTTTGACTTCACATTCTCGGGCCTCCTGAGCTTTTGTAGCACCTTGACTGCACAAACGGGTTTTTCTATTTCCCATCTTATTAAAGTGTGACTGACAGTTAGTCCATTGTGTCGAGTGGAGCCATGCAATTACATAGCTCCTGTCTGTCTGTCCCACCGAACACCCCCATGCAAGAGCCCCGTCCATGGTAATATGGTGAAGGTCACTTTACCCCCTGTGGTGAATGTGGGCCGGACAGCTGAAAGATATTGGTCATGGGGTATTGGCAATTCTAATAACGTGAGCACTTCACAGCTCTCATGTGGATGGAGATACCTGGAGGCTGCTGTTGCTATTTCCTTCCTTTTCTGTAGCCGGAAGGAAGGACAACTTTTTCGAAGGTACCTGGATCCTGGAACACCGGGCTCAGGGAGGTGTAAGAGTTCAGAAGGCAATTCGGTTTGAAGCAAGAAGACGCTGCGGGACCTGGTGCTTGACATTGGTATACATGGCCCACCTGCTAATGCCATTGAAGACATGCTTTCGCAGATTGCTGATTGATGCACAATCAATTATTCGTGAGACAAGGAGAGTCATACTAATCGGCTTTAATCAGCTAGAACTGTACCCAGCAGCTTCGATACAGAAAGTGAAGGCTGCTGAGACGGCATTGGTTCTTATACCCCGCCTCTCAGGGCGGAGCTATGTGCGTTAGCCAATGGTAGACTCCTAGGTCTAGCCAATGGGCATCCACCTCTCAGGTACTGCAATACCTGGTATTACCACATTCACCCCCTGTTAAAAAAGGACCCAGCGGGGTGATGGCCAGTGTTACTGTCGCCTTTTGCATGGTAGGACCAGGTATTGCAGGTACCGTGATGTCGAGGGTAACAGAGAAAGTTTTATTGTTTTATGGTGCAGCAATCAGACGATCGGGTGGCCTGGTCGTCCTTCTGGAGCGTCTGGGCTTCGGCGGTGATCCTGGTGGAGGTCCCGGCGGTTGTGGCTCCGGGAACGTGGTGTCTTCCTCCCTGGCAGCTTCGTCACCCCTAGGTGACGCTGTTGGGGCGAAAAGTGGGCAGGGGGAGGGGCGCCTGTAGGGGGCGTCAGTGCCTGTTCGGCGCTGAGTAGGGGCGGCGACAGTACTGACCCTCCGGTCAGGTGCTGCGGGGAGGGTGGTGGTGGGGGCAATGGTGCGGGTGCGCGTGGGGCTCCGGCGGGCGCCAGGTCCCGAAGGGAGACCGTGTCTTGGCGGCCGTTGGGGAACGCGACGTAGGCGAACTGGGGGTTGGCATGCAGCAGGTGGACCCTCTCGACCAACGGGTCCGACTTGTGCGCCCTCACATGTTTCCGCATCAGGACGGGTCCGGGTGTCGCTAGCCAGGTTGGGAGCGAGGTCCCGGAGGAGGACTTCCTGGGGAAGACAAGGAGACGTTCGTGAGGTGTCTGGTTTGTGGTAGTACAGAGCAGCGACTGAATGGAGTGAAGGGCCACTGGGAGGACTTCTTGCCAGCGGGAGACTGGGAGATTCCTGGACCGAAGGGCCAGCAGAATGGTCTTCCAGACAGTTCCGTTCTCCCTCTCTACCTGCCCGTTTCCCCGGGGGTTGTAACTGGTCGTCCAGCTGGAGGCGATGCCTTTGCTGAGCAGGAATTGACACAGTTCATCGCTCATAAAGGAGGACCCCCTATCACTATGTATGTAGGCGGGGAAACTGTGTAAAAATACCCTGGAGGGCCTTGATGACGGTGGTCGTGGTCATGTCCAGGCAGGGGATGGCGAATGGGAACCGGGAGTATTCGTCAATCATGTTCACGAAGTACGTGTTGTGGTCGGTGGAGGGGAGGGGGCCCTTGAAGTCCATGCTGAGGCGTTCAAAGGGACGGGAAGCCTTTATCAGATGCGCCCTCTCTGGCTGGTAGAAGTGCGGTTTGCACTCTGCGCAGATACGGCAGTCCCTGGTGAATGTCCTGACCTCCTCGATGGAGTAGGGCAGGTTGCAGGTCTTAACGAAATGGAAGAAACGAGTGACCCCCGGGTGGCAGAGGTCCTCGTGGAGGGCTCGGAGGTGGTCCACTTGCACGGTGGCGCAAGTGCCGCGGGACAGGGCATCAGGAGGCTCGTTCAGCTTCCCGGGACGGTACAAGATCTCTAATTGTAGGTGGAGAGTTCTATCCTCCACCGCAAGATCTTGTCGTTCTTAATCTTGCCCCGCTGTGCATTATCGAACATGAAGGCCACCGACCATTGGTCCGTGAGGAGAGTGAATCTCCTGCCGGCCAGGTAATGCCTCCAGTGTCGTACAGCTTCTACTATGGCCTGTGTCTCCTTTTCGACCAAGGAGGGGCAAATTTCGGAAGCATGGAGAGTGCAAGAGAAGAAAGCCACGGGCCTGCCCGCTTGGTTGAGGGTGGCCGCCATAGCTACGTCGGACGCGTCGCTCTCGACCTGGAAGGGGAGGGACTCATCGATGGCGCGCATCGTGGCTTTTGCGATGTCCGCTTTGATGCGGCAGAAGGCCTGGCGGGCCTCCGTCGACAGGGGGAAGGTTGTGGACTGGATCAGGGGTCGAGCCTTGTCTGCGTAATTGGGGACCCATTGTGCATAATAGTTAAAGAAGCCGAGGCAGCGCTTTAGGGCCTTGGGGCAGTGAGGGAGGGGGAACTACATGAGGGGGCGCATGCGTTCAGGGTCGGGGCCTATGACTCCATTTCGCACTACGTAGCCTAGGATGGCTAGACGGTCGGTGCTAAACACGCATTTCTCCTTATTGTATGTCAGATTAAGGAGGTTCGCGGTCTGGAGAAATTTTCGGAGGTTGGTGTCGTGGTCCTGCTGGTCATGGCCGCAGATGGTGACGTTATCAAGATACGGGAACATTGCGCGTAAACCGTACCGGTCAACCATTCGGTCCATCTCACGCTGGAAGACCGAGACCCCGTTCGTGACACCGAAGGGAACCCTTAAAAAGTGATAGAGCCGCCCATCTGCTTCGAAGGCAGTGTACTGGCGGTCCCCATGACGGAGGGGAAGCTGGTGGCAGGCAGACTTGAGATCCACCGCGGAGAAGACCTTGTATTGCGCAATCCTGTTTACCAGGTCGGCCATACGGGGGAGAGGGTACGCGTCCAGCTGCGTAAACCGGTTGATGGTCTGGCTATAGTCGATGACCATCCTATGTTTCTCTCCGGTCTTTAGCACCACTACTTGAGCGCTCCAGGGGCTGTTGCTTGCTTCGATGACCCCTTCCCCCAGCAGCCTTTGGACCTCGGACCTGATGAAGGTCTGGTCCTGGGCACTGTACCGCCTGCTCCTGGTGGCGATGGGTTTGCAATCCGGGGTGAGGTTCGCAAACAGGGAAGGCGGGTCAACCTTAAGGGTCGCAAGGCCGCAGACAGTAAGGGGGGGTATAGGGCCGCTAAAATTAAAGGTCAGGCTTTGTAGGTGGCACTGAAAATCCAGCCCAAGAAGGGTGGATGCGCAGAGGTGCGGCAGAACATACAGGCAGAAATTGCGGAATTCCCTGCCTTGGACAGTGAGGTTCGCTAAGCAGAACCCCTTTATGTCCACTGCGTGTGACCCGGAGGCCAGGGAGATCTGTTGGTTTACGGGATGGGTGACAAGGGAGCAGCGCCTTACCGTGTCGGGGTGGACGAAGCTTTCCATGCTCCCGGAGTCGATCAGGCACGACGTCACGTGGCCGTTGATAGCGATCGTTGTGGTGGCTTTCGCTAGCGTCCTGGGCCGACTCTGGTCCAGGGTCACGGAGGCCAGCTGCAGCAAGGGGAAGGTCTGGTCAGACAGCGTGGAGTCGGAAGTACTGGGGGCCTGAGGCCGCTCCCGGGTAACGGAGGCCAGCTGTAGCAAGGAGGAGTTCTGGTCAGGCAGCGTGGAGTCGGCGGTGCTGGGGGCTTGAGAACGGTTCAGGGTAACGGAGGCCAGCTGCTGCAAGGGGGAGTTCTGGCCAGGCAGCGTGGAGTCGGCAGTGCTGTGGGCTTGAGAACGGTTCAGGATAACGGAGGCCAGCTGCTGCAAGGGGGAGTTCTGGCCAGGCAGCGTGGAGTCGGCAGTGCTGTGGGCTTGAGGCCCCATCCAAGATGGCATCAGCCACGGGTCGCACATGGAGTCCGGAGATACAGAAGATGGCGGCGGCGAGGGACAAAATGGCAGCGCCCAAACACCCACCGTGGTGGCCAGGGGGCAAAATGGCCGCGCCCGTGGGTCGCACGTTGCCTGGGGGTAGGAGGGCGCCGGTGGGCCTTGGACGGCCGGGACCTGGAACAAAGGCTGATGATAGTCGCTGGCGACCGCTGCCACGGCGCGGGCCTGGCAGACCGCGACATAGTGGCCTTTCTTGCCGCACCCTTTGCAGGTGGCGGTACGGGCCGGGCAGCGCGGGCGGGGATGATTCGCTTGGCCACAGAAGAAACAGTGGTCGGGGAGGACGTAGAGCCGGAAGCCGCTGAACTCTACGCCCTGGATGGTGAGGGCGGCGGTGCAGTACCCCCGGATCGCCACGGAGTGGGATCCGGAGGCCAGGGAGATTTTCTGGTTAATGGGGTGTACCGTGAGGGAGCAGCACCTTACCGTATCGGGGTGGATGAAGCTTTCAGTGCTCCCAGAGTCCAGAAGGCAGGATATCTTGTGCCCGTCAACCTTCACTGTCGTCGACGTGGTTATGAGGTTGTGCGGTCGGGACTGATCGATCGTGATGGAGGCAAGACGCGGCTGTTCGGCGGCAGTTGCAGGCGATAAGCGGCCTGATGAGGTGGCCGACGGGCAGGAGTCCTGAGGCAGGGAAGATGGCGGCGCCCACACGCCGCACGTGTCCTGAGGCAGGCAAGATGGCAGCACCCACAGGCCGCACGTGTTGTGAGGTGAGCAAGATGATGAGCAAGATGGCGGCGCCCACAGGCCGCACGAGTTGTGAAGCGAGCAAGATGGCAGTGCCCACGGGCCGCACGTGGTCTGAGGCGAGGAAGATGGCGGCGCCCACGGGTCGCACATGGGGGGTGCAGCGACAAGAGCGGGCCTGGCACACAGCAGCGAAATGTCCTTTCTTCCCGCATGGCTTGCAGAGCGCGCTCCACGCCGGGCAGCGCCGCTGGGGTTGTTTTGTCTGTCCGCAGAAGTAGCACTTGGGTCCCCCGGGGTTGGTTGGCTGCCACGCGGCGCAGGCTGAGGGCGGTCGCTGATGGGGTCCACGATGGGGTGTTCGCTGGTGGGGTCCATGATGCCCAGGAGGGGTGGGCCGTGCGGTCGGGGGCATACACCTGTACATTGCGTGAGGCGACTGTGAGCGAGATCGCTAGTTTCTTGATCACCGCGAGGTCAAGGGTAGCCCCTTCTAAGAGGAGCTGGCGGATGTCGGCCGACCCTATGCCCGTAATGAACGCATCTCTAACTAGCAGGTCAGAATGTTGAACGACCAAAACGGCCTGGCAATCGCAGTCTTTCACCAGGGCGAGCAGGGCACGCCAGAAATCTTCCACAGACTCACTGGGGAGTTGATGCCGCATGGACAGGAGGTGCCTGGCGTAGGTTTTGTTGGTCTGCTGAGTGCAGTTCTCCTTCAGTAGCACCAGGGCCTCAGCATAGGTCGGCGCGTCCCGGATGAGGGGAAAGATATGGGAGCTCAGCCGCGTGTAAAGGATCTGGAGCTTCTGTGCCTTTGAAGGTGGTCCTGTTGCAGATCCGATGTGAAGTGTTGGGTACTCTGCTACACAGATGAACCAACACGGTTGCGAATGGTACAACGCAGTTTTATTTCAAACATCTATTTACACTGGTAAACTGTTTACTGAGGTTCGATCATGACCCTTGATTCTGTGGACCTGTTCCTAATTCTATCTTGTAGTGGCACTCAGCACATGGTGGATGTCTGAGTGGCTGGCAATGAGCTCTGTGCCCTGAGCTGTCTCCTGCTCGAGTGGCCAGGAAGTGTTGTGTTCCCTGTTTTGTACTGTGTATGCTCTTGCCTGTGATTGGCTGTTGTGGTGTGTGTGTTGATTGATCCATTGATCTGTCCATCAGTATGTATGTATGTATGTACTATGATGTTTACCTGAATATCATGACACGATGTATGCTTCAAAACAAGCTAGCCAGCGTGCGAAGGCCGACTTGGCGTTGTCTGCTTGAGGGTGCAGCTGCAGGCAATCAGGCTTGATGCGGAGATCCATCGTTGTAAAATCTCTGCGCAATAAATTGATGCTATCAATTACAACGAGACGAGAGTAGAGAGTAATCGAGGCTTTATTACGCAGAGATGTGTAGCCTCCCGCAGCTGCTGCCGAAATGGCTGCAGCTCGGAGAGCCCACACATTTATACTCCGCATTCTGGGCGGAGCCAGCAGGCAGGGATCTACCCCTGTACCTATAGTACAGGAGCCTTACTGTAATACCCTCGTATGCGGTATATACAATACAACAGAGGTGACTACCACAATGACTGCACTGATCCTAGCTCCCAATGGTGCCACCCAACCCACGCTCCAGTGCCCTCTCAGTGATCCTGTATCTGCTTAGCCCTCTGTGTTCTGCTGCTAAATCTGGGTGTGTCCCTAGGATACAGCTCAGAGGTGGAGGGAGCTTGTTGCTTACCACGCCCTGTGGCCTTTGATGCCCCTCGTGGGCGTCCTTTGGGGGGCTTGGGGGCAGAGGACTCCATTCAACTTGTCAATGGCACATGACTTATCATGTATTCCACACTCTGACCCTGAGATGCGCCATTGTCAGCGGGGTTGACTCTGGAAAGTTGGTGACCTCTGTCGTCACCCCGTAGGGAGCCTCTAGGTCGGCCTCCAGCACTCCCTTCTCCCAATCGGTGCCCCTAGGGCTCTAAGGGTCACCTTGAGACCGAGAGGAAGCTTGATTGAGCTCTGATGCCCTTGCGTGATCTGGCTCTGCCAGCCCTGGCGGCTCCCCAATGTCGGTACCATGGTGTCGATGACCTCAGCAATGCCCTTCTGTTAGCCCGCTAGATTGCCCGCTGGATTGGCGCTGACATCCCCTTCTGAATATCACGGCTGCATCCTATTGACTGCATCACCCTCAGGGTCCTCACCCCCAAGAGGGATGGGCCCTGGAGGACATGCGAGTGGCCGAGGACGGATCGGTCATCGGCCTCAGGGATGGCCTATGCTGCAGACTTGAGTATCTATCAGCCTCCACCCAGATGACCTGTACACGTGAGTGTTCATGCCAGAATGATGATCCTTCCCTCTCACTGATCACATATCTATTCTTCATTGCAACCCAGCAGTGCCAGGCCCACCTGGGGTGGCATCCTACTGCTCCCCAAGAGAACACCTCGGAGGAGAGCTCCGAGTTGCCACCATTGATGTGTCATGGTTGTCATCCTCACCCTTCACCAGTGCAGAGACACAAACCTCAGTGGGCAAAAGTAGTGGTCAGACTTCTGGGATACAATTTGGTGACCACTACACAGTTGATGATGCACATTAGGTGAAGGCAGGAATGTCTAGGGCAGATGCAGTCGGAGGTTTGTTGGATTCCAGGGCCTAGCTGAGTCCAGTAAAATGCTGAGCCTCTGGACCAGGTTATCCCGGAGCAGATGCAGTCGATAGGGTGCAGTCATGATATTCATAGGGGATGCCAGTGACACTCAGGCGGGTCCATCGCCGATTGCAGGCGTCCCAAAGGCTACCACCACAGGAGATTGCGCCGGCAATGCGTGGCACCAAGGCCAACACTGCCCACCAGGGACCTCTCCCGTCTATTGTGGGCCAGCTTCTGCTATGCGGATACAGAGGGTGAGCTGCACGTTTCATGCACCGTGGGTGGGGGGAGCCATGTCAGGGGACAGGCAGTTGCCCCACTGCTGGGCATGGGTGGGGTGTACTGGTGGATTTCAGGTGGTGCTGGGGCTCATGGCCGCGGACTGATGGGTGGGGGGTGCCAGGTGCAGTGCCATCGGGGATACATCCGTGGGTAGTAGGCAGGATCGATGCTCACTCACCCGTGACATCCGGTGGAGGTTGTTGAGCTTCTTGCGGCATTGGGTGGTGGTCCTTCTTGTCACACACACACCGCTGATGGCTGCTGCCACATTCTCCCAGGTGGCACTGGCTGCCCTGTGACTGACCCTCCAAGCCCCTCGAGAGGACAGGCAGGGTATCCCGTCTGAACTTGACTGTGGCCATCAGTCTGGCCAGGTTGGCAGCCCTGAATCATGGGGCCGGTCTGTGCGGTGGCATGGCTGTGTTCAGTCTGGGGTTTGCTCTGCGGGATCGCTTTAAATGCTGCTCCCACTTGTTAGTGGAAAGCTGCCGGGCACGGCATAGCAGCTGGCAGACCCGTCATTTGCAGTGTAAAGCCCATGGGGCATCACTAATTAACGTTAGATAGTGGATACGGCTTCGCTTGGGCCAGCCTCTGGGAAATACCCGGCACTTCCGTTAGATCGCGCCCTCGGTTCCAATGTGCAGCGTGTCTGACCACATTGATTTGCATGGACTGTGTTGTGATTTTATTATTTGTTCTCAGGTTTAGTCATTTATAAATTTGCTCTTTCTTTAACTCAAGAAAACCTTGTTTGATTGGCTCTTTAACGCCCACTGCATAAAGAGTTAAATACGTTGTCATTTGGAAAAGGTACATCCCTGTTAAATATCTTTTGTGACCAACTAAAGAGGTTGAATGGAAGGCAGCCAGTTCAATCCTTCTCTCATGATCATAACATTTGCAGAGGCCACAGGGATTCAGCAGAGTATGCTGCCTCCTCATGGCAGATTGGAAGTACTGTCACTGAAGCACCAACCAATTGTCACTTGGAGCCAAACAGTCTCAGCATATTGTCAGCTTATCAGCAGCACAGGCACAAACCAATTTGGGATAGAGAATCAGAAGCTAATTTAGATGTTGGCTCCACACTTATACACAGTGAGGCTGCCAAACAAAACTAAGTATTAAGATCCGAAAGACAGAGATCATTTAAATGAGAGACTCGGTTCAATGCAACCATTTGGAAACAGATGCTGAAATGCTAATGCAAGAAATATTTCAGACATATAACATTTGTTTATTCTAATAACACTCTGCACACAAAATATGAGAATTCCATCACAGGGAAACAAAATTAAGAGCATGTTTTAGAATAGAGATGCATCCATCTCCACTGTTCCTCTCAATGTTCACTCGTTTAAATCTTACAAAATGAATTAAATTGGATTGGTATCTTGCCAAGATAATGATGCCAAGGACAGATAGTATACCTGTGCTTAAAGCCTTGTAGTGTCAGTTTGTCCATTTGAGGCACAATTTTGCAGGTCTGTTAGCTGCAGGCGCAAATCCCGTAATGGCCGCAAAATATCGCAAGAAGCCAAAAACAGGATTTGCACAGGTGAGATTTTTTGGGCCCTCTCCGATGATGCAATAAGTTCACACCCAGGGAGGCTTTTATTACTGGTGTTTTAAAATGGGAATTAGGCGCCATGACCTCTGTGAGGGAGGAAGGACAGGAGTACCCCCCTCCACCTTGTACCAGGGCATACAAGGGCACAGTTCCCGCTGGCCAGCTCCACATAGGGGATAGTTCAAATGTGTTGGGACCATAGGGCGGTTGGGGGTGTCCTCAAGGATGGGGGACATGGCTGGTGTTAGTTGTCCTGAAACGTGCAGACTGTGTATTTTAAAATGTTTTCAGAGCTCTGTGTCAACGTGCAGGCTGTGCCACAGAACATAAAGGGGGTGTTTTTGGACCAGCCCATCAGAATAGTTTTTTTTTCCAGTGTCCAAAGACTACAATTTAAACAGAATTCCCAAAGGGTGCAGTAACTTTGTAGCAGCTAACCAGAAGACTGTAGATCAGAAGAGGCAGCAGGACGGGAATAAAAGAAAGGACACCGGGCGGACAGACAATATCTTAACATACCTCCCCACTAATGTCAGGAGGTATGCAAGACACACATCACCCACACATACCTGTCTAAACTAGGCCCAATATCATTCCTGCCTGGCTTCGGCATTAATGGCAATTTAACTTTTAGCACGCGCGATAAAATACTTGCACTCACCTTATTGCCTCCAAGAAATATGTATATGGCTTACAACAAACAATTACAGTAAATCCCTGCAAAAATCACTCGTGGTCTGGGTTTTAAATATCTCTGTCAACGCAAGTAATCCACAGTTCGGAGACATCCGGGTCAGCCAACACCGATTTATCCTCCAACATGGCCGTCAACTTTCCAGACTCTCTCCGGCATTTCATGGACCTGCGTGTTCCTGTAACATGTCCACCATGCATTGCTCCTCAGTTTCAAACTGAGCCCGCCTCTGTGGTTGTGGTTTTGGTGGGTCAAATATTTTGAGGTCCACACTAGGGGTGGCTAGCGGAGTGCCTCCTGTGCTTCCTTACACTTTTGTCCACACTCCTTGGGCATCTGGTGTAGACCTAGCATTGCTGTCCCTCAGGTAACGCGAATGAGCCTTCCTGACTGTCTGATGAACTACTGCACAAACTTTGAGAGTTTCCTACAACTAAACTATAAGTAAGAGTGTCAACGCTGAATGAAGTGAGCGGGGGAGGTGTTCACTGGTAACCAGTAGATTCTTTTCAACTCCACCTGTCTCAAATTTTCTCTTGGCCTTCACGGGGCCACCTTCAACAACAGGAGCTACTGAAGGATCCATCCTCTCAAAGTTAATTGACTCAACAGGCACTATTCTTGGGGTGGCAACATTTACCTCCTTATCGAAGTTATCGTAACCACTTACCTCCCCATCAGAGTTTTCCTAATCAGCACCTAGACATCACTGACTCTGACCAGTTTAGGTTTTCCTGGCCTCCATGATTGCAGGACCACTACAGGATTCGCCAGCCACCTTTCCCTGAACTCCCGAAAAGGACTGATGGTCAACCACTTCACCTTCCTGACTATCAACCTCTGATACCTCGAAGAGACGCTGTAAACCTTCAAAAGCCAGTCGCTCGCTTGGTATCACTCTCCAGTCCATATGGTCCTCATCCTGACTAACTGACGCTGTGCAGTCACGTATACTTTCCTTCAGGGCCAGCCTGTTCTGGGAACTTCTTTCACCTGAAGGGAGTGGCAATGGGTTTAACTCAAGAAGCGGTATCAGCCTACCTCTTGCAAGTCCACTGTTCCTACCTCTTCCAGGTTACTAACTCCCTTACGAGGTTTGGAAGAATCGCTCGCCAGTGGTCCAAGCTCAATTGATGACGGGTCTACTCGGGTGCAACTGTTGATCATCCCATCATAGTCAGGCCCGCGATCAAAGGCAAGACTGTCATCTGACTCTTCCTTTCTGTTATCGCTCTTACAACAACTATTCACCATCACTTCCTAACCAGGGCCTAGATTGAAGTTAAAACTTTCTTCTGACTCCTCCTCCTCACCAACATTCTTGCAACAACTGTTTACCGGAACCATGTAATCAGAACCAAAGTTAAAGTCAAGACTTGTCTAATTCTTCATCCTTATAGTCACCTTCGTTCTGAGAATGCTCAGGACCTGGTTCACTGCCATGGTCGCTTGGAACATGCCCAATAGTCGTCAAAATCTCTTTCTCTAAGTCCAATGCCCAATGGGTTTTCCTAGCTCCCGCATGCCCCACAGTCGGCATTGCAGATGCTAACTGCAGTACTTGCTTCGGACTATCTATAAACATGGGTGAAGATACAACCTTCACTCCCGCTAAATCATTCCCCAAAACTAAGTCTATTCCTTCCACTGGGAATTCCTTAACTATTCCCACAACTGGCGGACCTGACACTGCATCACACTCCACCCATTCCATTCACTAATACCTCAGCTTTCACTGAACTCTCTGGACAAAGAGCCAAATCCTTCTCCAGCACAAGGGTTTGAGTAGATCCTCTGTCTCTTAAAATCATTACAGGTTTGATGCCCTCTGTCGGGGAAAAGGGGGTGATTTTCCCCTTCGATACAAAACTAGTATATCTTTCATCGACCTCATTTGCTACACCTACTTCCACAGCAGTGTTCACTTTAGGTCTCCTAAGTGTAGTGAACATCTGCCCTGGAGAATTCTCCACCTTTACTCCTTTATTAGAATCCTCCTTTTGAACCCCCATAACTAACATGGGCCTTCCTTGCAACTTCTAACAGGCTGAGCGAACATGTTCCACCTTGTTGCAATGGTAACACCTAGGCTTCCACGTCTCACCTTCACCCCCAGTACCTTCCTTTCTGGTCTGAGGCGGAGATCTCGGAGCCATCCCAGCTATCCATTCTTTACCTTGGCTACCTGTTGTCCTCTCACTCTCCCACTTCCTGTCCTTTTCAATATTATGGGGGTGATGGAACAGAGGTTTAAATTTGTGGATTATCTAGTAATCGTCAACCATAATTGCTACTTGCCTAGCAGTTTGGACCCTCTGGTCTTCAACATGGGTTCTTATTATTGAAGGTAAGAAATTCTTTAACTCCTCTAAGGGAATGACCTCTCTCAGAGCCTCATAGGTAGTCACAACTCCCAATGCTCGTACCCATCTATTAAAATTGAGAGAGGGCTTAACCCTCTCAAATTGTGCATAAATCTGACCCAGCAGTCTCTTTAAATTCTGGATTTTTGCCTATATGCTTTGGGAACCAATTTGTCTGCATCTAGAAAAGCCTTTTTCACCAAGTCATAATCTATTGAGTCCTGCTCCGACAAGGCGGCATAAACTTCCTGTGCCATCCCTGTCAACTTACTCTGCAGGGATAATGTCCACTTCTCTTTTGGCCACTCCATTTGGGTTGATGTTTTCTTAAAAGCCCTGAAGAACATTGCTACGTCTTTCTCTGCAAGTTTTTGGAGAACCTGTATAAACTTAAACGTATCATCACAAAGTTCTGTTCCACGACTAGGCTCCCCGTCATGGTCTGGAAGCTTCCCACCCCTTTCCAGTACCTTAAACAGGAAGTCTTTTTCTAATTCTAACTTCCTCATTTCCATCTCCATTTCTTTTTCCTTTTACTCACTCTCCCTTTCTCTTTCTTTTTCTTCTCTCCCTCTCTTTCCTTTTCCTTTCTCTCGTTCTCTCTTTCATCTCTCTCTTCATTTCCATTTCCATTTCTCTCTCTTTTTGCTGTATTTCTACTTCTCTCTGTTTTTGCTGCATTTCTAACTGTTTCATGTGTAACTGGATCTTAGCTAATTCTACTGACTGCGGATACGGTGGATCTGGCATCGGCTGCATTGTCTTCAAATTTAAATATTGAGCAATCACATCAATTATCTCCACCTTCTTAGCTCTAGCTGGTACAACTAGTTTCAATTTCCTTGCTAATTCAATGAGCGGGTCTTTGCAAAGTTCCTCCAAAAATACCAGGGACTTGTCGTTCACCTGGAGAAATATATTAGCAGCTTCCATAGCTACCTTGTTATATTACCACAAAACTGGCATCTCTTTGTAATTTACTCTGTACCTCCAAACTCACTGTCAAATGTTTCCAATCCCAGACGAGCCCCCAATTTATGTTACGACACCCTGAGCAAGTGCATTGTCAATTCCATCCCCACAGACCCTGGAGTCACAACATAAGTGAATTAACCAGTAGTTTTTATTTTCTGAAGATCATTAATCTTTGACTGCTCCAATGAGTTCCAGATACCAGATTTATAAGTAAAATATTAACAAACTGTTTATTAACAAAAAGAAAAAAGATTCACATACAAGGAAATGACAGGATAATGGTCTACCAGACTATCTAATCCCTAGAACCCCATCCCACCTTCCACCAAGACACACACAAGGCAGCCACAAGATAAGGGTAGGCGAGGAATTTAAAAAAGGGATTAAAGGGTATGTTTGAGATGAGTCTTTACTGCTGTGGCTACAGCCTCGGAAATAGATTGACACAAGAGGTTCAGGTTGGTGCCGTTCCGTCCTTTGACCACCAGAGAGTGTTTCGCCTAAGAAATCCAGGTCGATGCAATTCTGCTCTTCGGCCACCAAATGGAGCTAGGTCCAGGGTGTTTAGATCAGTGCAGTTCTCATCGCCAGCCATCAGATGGTGCTGATTTATCACGGCCAATCCACCTAACCCACAGATATTTGGGCTGTGGGAGGAAACCGGAGCACCCGGAGGGAACCCACACAGCCACGGGGAAAACATACAAACTCCACACAGACTGTGACTCACACAGGATGCTCAGATCCTTTTTACTCTATTTGATTGGATCCTTTTTATTCTGTTTGATTTTTCACTTGATATATTTGGTTCCGGCTTTTTATAATTCTTGATTGAAATTGTTTGAAGCATGTTTGATGTGCCCCTTTTTACTGTTCACCTGTTGGTGGTATGTCTTGGGAAGCCAACTCCATATCTATCTCTGTTGGTACTGATGATTCTGTAGTGGCAGATTCAGTAATTTCTGCAGTAGTAGATCTCGGTTCAGCCGCATCACTGTCCATTTGGATATGAATATCTCTGGTAAAGAATCTGTACATTCACTTCATGAAGTTAAAAGCTGGTCAGTGTGCCGACGCCAAACTTGTTCATTGTCTGTTTGAATTGTGTAAGATACCGAACCTGTCTTGGCTGGAATGATGGCTGGAGTCCATTTTTCACTCGTGGTATAATTTCTAGCTGGAACACATTCCCCACAGTTAAAGACTCTACTCTTTGTTGAGTTTTGCTCTCTTCTAACAATTTGTGTCTGATACTGTCACCTGACAATTTCTGAAATTGTAGGTGGCGTCAAGAGGCCGGGTTGCGTTCTCAATTTCTTCTTGAATAGTAGCATCCACCGGCCACAGGCACAGTCTCCACAGCTTCTACGCACTACAAACATTGAGTACGCCTGAAACTTTGATTCTTTTGTTTAAATTGTTTGCTCCAATAATTCACAGTCGTGTCCCAATTAATTTTGAAAACCCTTACTTCGCACTAGCTGCTAGTGTGATTGATGGATTGACTCATTGACACCTCTCTACGATCAAACTTTTTTATACTTGCCACAAACTTGCAGATGATTTTCAGCCTATGTGTGGACGATGGTTTTCTTCAGACCTTCAAATATTCATCAATGGTTCTTTATGGCCTGAATCAGTTGTCTCTTCTGTTATGCATTTGTTGTTCGGCAAAGAAAAAAATAAATAGAGGTGCCACGTTTTAAGTTTGTAAAAACATAGAGTTATAGAATCCCTACAGTGCAGAAAGAGGCCGTTCGGCACATCGATTCTGCATCGACCCATAGAAAGGGCACTTTACTCATGTCCACTCCAACCTAACCTCACAACCTAACCTGCATGTCCCTGGACTCTAAGAGGCAATTTATCACGGCCATACCACCTAACCACAGATCTTTGGACTTTGGGAGGAAAGCGAACTACTCGGAGTAAACCCACAAAGCCACGGGGAGAATGTATAAACTCCACACAGACCCAAGGTCAGAATTGAATCCGGGTCCCTGGCGCTGTGAGGCAGCAATGCTAACCACTGTGCCACCCAGTGCAGGGTTTATTAATAGATGTTGCTTCCACAGGGTATTACAACACCCGGGGCTAGTGCACAGTGAATTCCAGCCCCACAAGCCCCGGATTCTCAACACAAGTGAATTCATCAATCATTTGTATATTGTTTCTGCGATCTTTGATCCTTGACTGCTCCAATGACTTACAAGCACCAGATTTGTAAGTGAAATACAAACAAAACTGTGTACGTGATTCTTCATCCCACCAGCCCTGTTTTCTGGCACAGCATGCTCCTGCTGGCAGCAGGATCCTCCGTTCAAGCAGCCGGCCAATGGGGTTTCCTTGTTGCTGATATGGAGATCATTGTAGCTGGCGATCTTCCTAGGAAGTGGAATGCTAAAACCACCAGCTGGTTTAGATCTTCTGGCTCAAACATTCAGGCCTGACTCTCTGGCTGTGGGATTCTCTCTAGGGAGTCACTTTAACTTATGTTAACCTGCGCCTTCTCCCAGAAGATGCACTTCAGGTCTGTTCAATTTCTTATTTGTTTACCATTCTAGGAGACTGACCAACAGCTTGTCTCAGATAAACAGGTGATCAGAGAAGCAGCTTCCACATGGCCTTAGAGTGATTTGGTAACCTTGCAGGGAGAGAAATCTGGAAAGTCACCTCCCACCCCCCAGCTCTGTCTTCAGAATCAAACACTCACCAGCTGGATAGAGAGAGAAACACTAGCTGCTCCGTTTACCTGGAGTGGTCCCCAGCTAAGGTATTAGAGTGAAAGTTCCACCCTTACTGGGAGAGACATTCAAAAGAGTTCTGTTCAGCTCTGAGTTCAAATTGAAACTGAACCAAACACACAGCCTCACACAGCAAGGAACATTCTGGAACAATCAGCCCTAATCAGCATCAAGGTTTGGTTAAGACCCAGGAATTTAAAATTGCTGGTTGGCTGCCAGCCAAGTCCATCAAGATGAGTTATCATAGACCAAATCAAGCAGCACCTCTCACTGAGGAGTTTCCTGAGGTCAGATCAAATAGTATTTCTTGCCGGTGGAGCTTCAGTCACCGTCCAGATACCCAAATTATTAAAGCCCAAAATAACAGGAAATAAAGGGAATACACAGGTGAAAGTAGGTTCAAACAGGATGATCCTTACAAGGGTAACTTGGTGAACTCCCCCAAAAGCCTGCAAAATGCTCTGCTGATGTCACTGCATAAAACTTGACATTTTACCAGCCTAATGCTACCTGAATACATAACAGACCCCATGAAGTCTCATGGCATTAGGTCAAACATGGACAAGGAAACCTCTTTTTAATTACCACATATAGCACCCACTCCCCTGCACCACTAACATCACCTCACCTGATAAATCAATAGCCCCCATGCTGAACACCACTTGAAGAAAGCACTGAGAATGGTGCCCCAAGTGCCCCAAATGGGAGAATGGGAGTGGGACTACAATGCCCATCACCGCTGCTGTCCATGCTGGCAAAGTCCTAAAAGAGATAGCTGCTAGACGGGGTCATCCTCGCTAATGTACCTGCCACAGATGCATTTCTCCATTGGTAGAAGTGACCATTGCACAGATGTTATGGAGATGAAGTTCCATCTTTACACTGTGGATCCCTCCACTGTGTTGTGTAGTAGCACTGCCATGCTAAATGCTATAGATTTTGAAAGACCTAGCAATTCAAAACTCGGCATCTATGAGGCATTGTGGGCCATCAGCCGGAGCAGAATTGTATAGACTCACAAACTGTAGCCTCATGGTCCTGCATATTCCTCAGTGTATCATTACCATCAAGCAGGGGGATTAACTCTGGTTCAAAGAAGAGTGCAGGAGAGCATGCCACGTACAGCACCAGGCATATCTAAAAATGAGGCATCAACCCGGTGATGCTATAACACAGAATTACTTGCATTCCAAACAAGTTCCAGCGCGGTTGTGCAGTGATTAACACTGCTGCCTGTGCCCAAATACAGCAAGATCTGGACAATATCCAGACTTAGACTGACAAGTGTTAAGTAACATTCACGTCACACAAGTCCCAGCAAATGATCATCTCCAATAAGAAAGAATCAAACCATCTCCCCTTGACATTAAATATATTTATCATCGCTGAATCCCCTACTACGATTGACCAGAAACTGAACTGGATTAGCTATATAAATACTTTAGCTACAAGAGCAGATCAGTGTTTGGAATCCTGTGACAAGTAATGCATCTCCTGACTCCCCAAAGCCTGACAACCATCTACAAGGCTCGAATCAGGAGTGTGATGGAATTCTCCCCACTTGCCTGGATGAGTGATACTCCAACAACACTCTATAAACTCAATACCATCCAGGACAAAGCAAGCTGCTTGATTGGCATCCCATACACCATCTTCAACATTCACTCCTTCTGCCACAGACACACAGTGGAAGCACAGTACCATCTATAAAATGCACTGCAGCAACTCACCAAGGCAGCACCTTTCAAACCCGTGGCCTCCACCACGTACAGAAATAAGGACAACGGATGCAAGTCCCTGTCCAAGTTGCACAACATCCTCACATGAAACTATATCACAGTCCCATCACTATGACTGGGTCAATATCCTGGAACCCCCTCCCTAATAGAATTGTGGGTATCCTTCCACCACATGGGTTGCAGCGGTTCAAAAATGCGGCTTATCGCCACCTTAAGGGCAATAAATGGTGGCCTCGCCAGCAATGCCCACATCCCATGAAAGAATAATAATAGAAGCCTGTATGCCTCTATTTGTAAAACCAAGGATCGAAAGTTTTCTTATCTGCTTTGTAAAGCTGTCCTTCCCCTTCACAATACCCCCAGGCCTCATGCTATTTGCATCACATTAGTATTTTACCATTTAGCTTGTTTCCCCCCTCCTTATTCTTTCAACAAAAGCCTAGCATCTCACACTACTCTGTGATGAATTTCCTGTTACTTCAACAGCTTGTCCATTTCATTTTGAAGTCCTTTGTTATCTCCTCACTCTTTGTTACAATGCCAAGTTGCAGCTGAAAACCTACCTTGTGCCTCAAAGTCATTAATGCATATCAAAGAACAAAGAACAATACAGCACAGGAAAGGCCCTTCGACCCTCCAAGCCTGTACCGGTCATGATACCAACCTTTGCTAAAACCCTCAGCACTTCCTTGTGCCGTATCCCTCCCTGTAAGCCCATCCTATCCATGTGTTTGTCAAGATGCTTTTTGAACGTTGTTAATGTAACTGCTTCCACAACCTACCCTGGCAATGCGTTCCAGGCACTCACCACCCTTTGCGTAAAAAATATGCCTCGCACATCTCGTCTAAACTTTGCCCCACAGATCTTAAATCTATGCCCCCTGGTGACTGACCCCTCCACCCTGGGAAAGAGTGCCTGCCCATCCACTCTGTCCATGCCCCTCATAATCTTGTGGACCTCAATCAGATCACCCCTCAACCTCAGTCTTTCTAATGAAAACAGTCCAAGTCTATTCAGCCTCTCCACATAGTTAACACTCTTCAGACCAGGCAACATCCTGGTAAACCTCCACTGCACCCTCTCCAAAGCCTCCACACCCTTCTGGTAGTGTGGCAACCAGAATTGGATGCAATATTTCCAATGCGGTCTTACCAAGGTTCTGAGCTATTTAAAGACTTATCTACATTAATATATTTTAAAAGGCCCAACACCTCCTCCTTTTCGATGTTAACATGATCCAGACAGTCCACAAGAATCATCTTCCACAAAGTCCTTTTTTTTGGTGAACACTGATGCAAAGTACTCATTTAGTCCCTCGCCCATTTCCTCTGCCTCAACATATAGATTCCCTCCACTGTCCTTAAGTGGTCCAATCCTTTCCCTGGCCACCCTCTTGCTTTTTACATATGAATAAAAAGCTTTGGGATTCTCCTTCATCCTACTTGCTAAGGACCTTTCATGACCCATCCTAGCCCTCCTAATTTCCTGCTTCAGTACCTCCCTACTTTATTTATACTCCTCAAGGGTTTCAACTGTCCCCACCCTTCTAGACCGTACAAAAGTCTCCTTTTTCTTTTTGACGAGGTTCACAATATCCCTCGTTATCCAAGGCTTCGTAAACTTCCCATACTTATCCTTCGTTCTCTCAGGAACATGACTTTCCTGAATCCTAATTGAAAGACTCCAACATGTCCGATGTTAATTTACCCTCCAACAGTCGCACCCAATCCAAATTCTTCACTTCCTGTCTAATGTTATTGTAATTTGCCTTTCCCCAGTTTAGCACCTTAACGCGAGGGTTACCCTCATTCCTATCCAAATGTACCCTAAAGCGTACGGAATTTTGGTCACTACTCCCAAAATGTTCCCCTACTGAAACCTCACCCACCTGCCCAGGCTCATTCCCCAATACCAGGTCCACTACTGCCCCTTCCCTATTTGGACTATCTACATATTGCATCAAGAAGTCTTCCTGGATACACGTTAGAAACTCTGCCTCATCCAAGCCCCTAGCACTCAGTGAATCCCAGTCAATATAGGGTGAATTTAAAATCCCCTATCACAACAACCCTGTTAATTTTGCACCAATCCAAAATCTCTCTACCTATCTGCTCCTCTATCTCTCACGGGCAGTTGGGGGGCCTGTAATAAATCCCCAACATTGAGATTGCGCCCTTCCTGTTCCTGAGCTCTACCCAGATTGCCTCATTGTATGAGCCCTCCGGGGTGACCTCCCACAGTAAGGCTACAATATTCTCCTTAACCAGTAATGCTACTCCCCTACCCTTTTTACATTCACCTCTATCTCTCCTGAAGCATATATATCCTCCAACATTCAGCTGCCAATCCTGCCCTTCCTTTAGCCATGTTTCTGTGACAGCCACAAATCAAATACAGCCGTGACTCTGGTGTAACATGGAGTGAAAATCCTGAATTGATGATGTGACTGATTAACGTTCAGCTGCATACCATGACAATAATCATGTCTGTTATGTTGTGAAGATGTACAAGAAGCACAATCCCGTAATTTCCTCAGAGTGGCAGTCACCGACGCATTGCAACTCAATCGTGACTTACCTTTGTTTGAATTCCAAACCAGCCGTCTTGCCGAACATTCCTGACTCAGGTGCGATTGAAGAAGTGAAGCAGGTCAGTGTAAAATAAGCGGGGCAAAGAAAGCCACATCCCCCCTCTTGTTACGGCACAATCAGGTGAGTTTAAATGTCCCATTGAAAGGGAGAAGATAAGTTCCGAAGTGAATTGGATGTGAGGATGGGAGTTCAGTCAGCGGTAGGAGGGGTTCGGACATCATCAGAGGGTTGGTTTGGACATGAGGTGGTTGGGTCAGACATGGGGGGAGGGGAAGGGTGGGAGGACCGAAACGGATAGGGGGTGTTTGGTTGGGTCGGACATGGGCGAGGAGGTTGGGTCAGACATGGGAGTGGGGTCCTATCAGACACTGGGGGTAGGGGATCTCCGATTGGACGTGGGGGGGGAGGAGTCAGGTCGGACATGGGGGAGGTTGAATCGGACAACATCGGGGGTATTGAGATGGATGGTTGGGGGGTGTCTGGTCAGACATGGGCGAGAGGTACAGGTCTGATGTGGTGGGCTGTTGGGTTGGGCATGAGGGATATCGTGTCAGATATGAGGCGGTAGATTTTGATGGGGTGTGGTGTCGGATTCGACACGGGGTGGGATCGGACATACGGTTTGGACGTGTGGGAGGGGTCGGGTCAGATATGGAGGTCGGAAGTGAGAACCGGGATAGACGTGTGTGTGTGTCTGGGGGGGGGGGGGGGGGGGGGTGGATGAAGGGTGGGAAGTTTGTGTCTCACATGGGGGGGAGTGGCCGGGGGGGGGGGGGGGATCATTTGGGTAAAGAGGTATGTTGAGTTGGGGGGAGGGGTTGTTCGAATCGGGGGGTCTGTCAATGAAGGGATGGGGAACCATGTGCATGTGGGGAATGTCCTTGGGAATGGGGTGTTTGGGGGCTGTGGGCGTTCCCCTGGGGGGCTGGAGGTGTGAGAGTGTCCCGTGCGAGGCTTGGCCTAGCTGTTTAAAATAGTTGCTCTGGAGTCAGACGTGCTTTTCTCCTTGTAACTCTTTCAGAGTAACTATCAGGGTAAAAGCGGTAGAACTAACCAAAGTTAGCGATTTAAATCACTTTGTTAGATAGTTGCCAGTGCAGCACTATTGTCCAGAGAAAGTTAACCCATCTGGACTATCGCTGGGTAAGCCCTTACGTGGGAACTTCTTAGAGGGGTTTCCCAGCAGATCATGGGGTCTTCCCTCGCCAAATCCTATGCTGGGAAGCCAGATATCTATGGCCAAATGAGATTAAGTTGAATTGGCCACTATTGAGCTTGCAAGCATGATCTTTGGGGGAGCACAGGGTTAAGGGAGTGGAAACTAGTAATTCATCTGTGCAAACACACACTTAAACAGAAGTCGGTATGAAATATTTTCTGTCCTGCGTGTGTTACATTCTTAAGGCAGCGCATTGGCAAAACAATGGCTGGAAACCTGTAATTATAAAAGGTCAGGTATGGGGTCTGTTTTCATTGCAGACATTTCAATGGTATCAGGCACTATGATTATCAAAACACTGTCAGGAAGAATCTCATTAAGGGCATTTTGAAAGTTCTTCTGATCTCATTGGTTACCATTGGGATCAGAGGAGCCAGGAATTTTAAAACTGTCAGAAAATAATCACCTGGGTGATGCTTATCAACTATGTGGAATGCTGGACCTCTTAGGGGAATTATGGACCAGTCAGAAATGGTATTTTGAATCAGCTCATAGGACCCTGAGAGATGACATCAACTTTGACCACTCACTTAGTTGACCATGCAGAGGGTAAGAAATCCTTGATCACCACAGGTTTGGAACGGATGGGTATCAAAAAGGTGCACCTTCCTTTTTTCTTTGCTGTGCAACCGGGCTTTGGCCAAAGTGTCAGAAGTCACAACTTTTCCACTTGGCATTGAGATCAGCATTCAGGTGTGAACAGGTACTAGAAGGGACCAGCTGGGCTAGATATTGTGAGTAACCCTTTAGTCTCCTGGTTAGGTTAAAGACTGAAGACCTGGATAAAAGAGGCCAGTAGCTTTTTGCGGTGGGTAAAGGTGAAGAGATTGAAAATCGAGGCTGGGGGCTGTGTGCAGGCTCAACTTTATGAATATCATCCAGACAATAGAATGTGTAAAGTTTGGATCTCATAGTTTAAAGTAAGACAGGGAACAGGTTGAAAGAGGCCAGTTGTCCTCGAGTTTAAAAGGTAAACACAATTTGGATTGGGGGGGGGTACAGCTTTTGTGGGGTAATTATAAAATTAGGGCATAGCTGAATTGAAAGAAGTCAGTTTGAGTTTTGTTTTCATTGATAGACCTTGCATGGTGTTATTCATCTGCTATCAATATGCCATCTAAATCCTCACCATTTTAAAACATCGTTCAATAAAATTGGGTTGCGAATTTTATGATCTTTTTGCCAGTGTCAATGTTTATTCTATTCAAGTCTGGGTCCTCGTAACAGTTCACGTGTTACATTAGTACTGAACACCTGGGAACACCACTGCACACCTCCCTTGAACATTGAAACAGCCTTTTACCTTGACTCTTTGCTTCTTGGCCTTGAACAACTTTTGCATCCATGCTACTGATGCTCTTTTATCCCATGGGGCTTCAATTTTGCCAACAAGCCTAACATGGATTATCATCAAGCCTTTTGAAAATCCATATAGACTATTTTCCACCTTCTATGTTGCCACATCAAGGCTCTTGGTTATTCATCCATGTTTTCCAAGTGCTTTATGTTCCCCCCATCACTCATGTTAAATCGACAGGCTGATAATTTCCAGGTTCATCCTTCTCCCCATTTTTTGATCAATGGTGTAAGATTTTGAATCCATTAAGCTTCTTGCACCACCATGTATCTGATCGGATTGGAAGATTGTGGTCAGCACCTCTGCAATTTCTAGTCCTTACTCCCTTCAGCAACCCAGGGCGCATCCAATCTGGACCAAGTGGCTTATACAATTCAATCTTTCTTGTACCTCCTCTTTATATATATTTTCTCCTCTATCATCCTGATGACCACCTCATTTATAGCTTTGGCAGAGTCTTCTTCCTTGGCAAACATTAGTTATCCATTTACCATAGTCATGCCGCCATCATTAAATTTTCATTTTCACAGCCTCACTGATACACTGGCAACCCATTTCTCATTGATATGCAATATAAGACCTTTGGGTTCCCTTTTATGCAAGACATCAATCTATTCTGGTACTGCCTCTTTGATCCTCTTAGCTACTTTGTTCACTTTTCCTCTGCATATTTTAAATTCAGCTTTCTCTCAGTTTTATTAGCAAGCTCACATTTGACATACTTATTTTCTGCTTCATTCTACTCATTCATTACTTTGTCATTCAAAGAATTCTGACTTAGATTGCTCTTTCCCCCCTCCCCCCACTTGGCTGAGAGGCAGACATTCATTCCTGTAACAAAACATCTGGCTGCAGGGAAAACATTGTTTTGACTGACAGCTCTGCTTCTCTGGGGCGTCATTCTCCGACCCCCCGCCGGGTCGGAGAATGGCCGTTGGCCGCCGTGAATCCCGCCCCCGCCCCCGCCGAAGTCTCCGAAGGGAGAAAAGTCGGCGGGGCGTTAATGGCGCCGCTGCCGCGGAGAATGTCACGGGTCTGCGCAAGGCAGCCGATTTTCGGCCTGCCGATATTCTCCCTTCCGGATGGGCCGAAGTCCCGTCGACGTGATGACCGTTCACGTCGACGTGAATCAAACCTCCTTTTCATCGGCGTGACCCGGTGCTCCAGGCTCACGCCGACCAGCGAGGAGGTGAGTGACGGCCTGGGGGGTTGGCTCTGGGCAGGAAATGGCGTGGCCGCAGACTGATTGCCTGAGGAGAGGTGTGTCTCGGCTTGTGTGTGTGTGCGGCGGGGGGGGGGGGGTTAGAGTAGGCTGGGCTCCGGGGGAGTGCCGGGAGGGGGTCCGTGCCGGGGTGGAGGTTGGGGGTTGTGGAGGGGGTCCGTGCCGGGGTGGAGGTTGGGGGGGGGTCCGTGCTGGGGTGGAAGTTGGGGGTTGGGGAGGGGGTCCGTGCCAGTGTGGAGGTTGGGGAGGGGGTCCGTGCCGGGGTGGAGGTTGGGGGGGGGTCCGTGCTGGGGTGGAGGTTGGGGGTTGGGGAGGGGGTCCGTGCCAGTGTGGAGGTTGGGGAGGGGGTCCGTGCCGGGGTGGAGGTTGGGGGGGGTCCGTGCTGGGGTGGAGGTTGGGGGGGTCCGTGCTGGGGTGGAGGTTGGGGGTTGTGGAGGGGGTCCGTGCCGGGGTGGAGGTTGGGGGGGGGTCCGTGCTGGGGTGGAGGTTGGGGGTTGGGGAGGGGGTCCGTGCCAGTGTGGAGGTTGGGGAGGGGGTCCGTGCCGGGGTGGAGGTTGGGGGGGGGGGTCCGTGCTGGGGTGGAGGTTGGGGAGGGGGCCGTGCCGGGGTGGGTGATGGGAGGGCAAATGAGTTGGTCCACCTGGCCAGGTGCCAGCCTCCAACAGTTGGACCCATGCGGTCCATGCCACCTGGCTGGGGGGAGGAGGGGATATGGGCAATGATGACATGTCGTCGTTCCCCTCCCCCCCACCAGGCCGTCATGTTTTCAGACCATCCAGCGATGTTGGCCGCCGTGGTGGCAGCCGCTCATGTCTATGTTGCCCTGGATGAGGAGGAGGAGGAGGAGGAGGAGGAGGAGCGTGCCAGAGAGGCGGCGCAGGCTGCCGCAGAGGGGCAGGCGGCAGCCGCCCAGGCTGGAGGGACACCTGACCGACAGGACGAGGAGGGGGAGGAGGACGTCGCGGCCCCACGGCAACGGAGGCACCCGAGGGCGCCCCGTGTGTACCGGCCCCGGCAGTCATACCAGGACCTCACGGACCGGGAATGCAGGAGGAGACTCCGGATGAGCCGGGAAACCATGGCACACATCTGCCACCTGCTGACACACCTGTCACCGCGTGGCACTGGCGGGGGACACCCTCTCCCCGTGTCCGTAAAGGTTACGGTGGCCCTGAACTTTTATGCAACGGGGTCATTCCAGGCACCGAGTGGGGACCTGTCCGGCATATCGCAGACATCGGTGCATCGGTGCATCCGGGCAGTGACAGATGCCCTTTATGCCATGGCGCACCGCTACATCCGCTTCCCCGTGGACCGGGCCAGCCAAGATGCCCGGGCCATGGGCTTCTCTGCCATTGCCGGGTTCCCCATGGTCCAGGGCGCGATCGATGGGATGCACGTCGCCGTGCGGCCACCTGCAGATAACAGGGCCGTGTTCACTAATAGGAAGGGGACCTATTCGATGAACGTACAGGTGGTCTGCGACCACCGCATGATGATCCTGCACGTCTGCGCCCGTCACACAGGCAGTGTACACGACTCATTCGTGTTGTCGTGGTCATCCATCCCCGGCATGTACGAGGGACGCCATCCCCGGCTGAGGGGCTGGTTGCTGGGCGACAGGGGCTACCCATTGCGATCGTGGCTGATGACGCCTATACGGAGGCCACGCAATGAGGCGGAGAACCGCTACAATGATGCCCATGTAGCGACAAGGGGAGTGATCGAAAGGTGCTTTGGCGTGCTGAAGATGCGTTTCAGGTGCCTGGACCTCTCTGGGGGTGCCCTCCAGTATCGGTCAGATAGGGTCGGCCGCATCATTGTGGTGTGCTGCGTCCTGCACAACATAGCCCAGCAGAGGGGCGATGTGCCGCAGGCAGAGGAGGGCGGAGTGGAGGAGCAGAAGGAAGAGGCCCAGTCCTCCCCAGATGAGGGGGATGGGGGCAATGGTCAGGGCAGACGGGGTAGACACAGACGGGTGGCTGTCCACCGTTACCGGCTGGCCCAGCGGGCACGGGACAGACTGATAGCCGCCCGCTTCACTGACTAGATGGGCGTGGGAATCGGGTAGTATGGCCACAGACCGCACACCATGGCAACAGCCGACCACCCACACCCCCCACCCATCCACCCACCCAGCACGCTCACCCCCCTCCCCAACCCCACACACCCCACCCGCATGCACACCACCCCCCCACCCACAATTGCCGATCCACCGGCGGCACAACGGGCCGGGCTCACCCAGTTGCGGGTGGACGCGTGTCTATCGCAGGCCATGGAGAATGATGACAACCCGCCTCCGATGAGCTCCTGGCTCTACATCGTTGGACTATGTCTGACCCATGGCCACAGTACCACCATCCACCCGGACCATCCCTGCATGCGGCTGTGACACTGCAGCGCACGGTCCCGTCCTCTGCACGGGGGATGTTGATGGCGGCCCAGGGGGAAGGGGGCAGACTCACCTGGGGCTGAGGTAAGACCACCCCTCACACACACACTTGCGCTCAACGTATATGACACCCCCGCACACTTTGGACAGAGCACAAATGCAGCTTCGGTAGGTGTAACATTGACTTTAATAACCAAAGGAGTTCATGCACGTGCCCTAGCGCCTAAAACTCATCTGTGCCCTGCACCCGTGCCAACTTACTCAGTGTCTAATTGTTTGGCCTTACGGGCCCTTTGACTACGTCTACGTGGTTCCCCAGACGGTACAGCAGAACTGGAGGTGGACTCCTGTGATTCCTGCCCTCTGACACTGGATCCCTTTGGCGGCCGTTTCCTGGGGCGTCCTGGCCTAGATGGGCCAGGCTGCGGCCCGGGCGACTGGGATGGCGAGCTGCCAGCCTGTCCTGCCCGTTGCCCACCCGATGCACCTGGGACGGAAGGGGGGGAGTCCGAGGTGTCGCGGTGTACCGGGACCTCCCCTACAGAGGGAGCCGGGACGGACCACACCACCTCCTCCTCCCTCGGGGTGCCCGATGGCCCCCAGGCCTCTACATGGGTGGGGGATGCGAACGGACTGGCCATCCGACGCGCCCCCGACATCTGGCGCTGCCAGTCCTGGAGGCCCGTGCTGGTATCGACAGGGGTCTGCAGGTTTGCAGCCATGGAGCCCAGGGGGTTGTCGAACCCTGTCTGCGACAGTGCGACGCCAGCTCGCACATGGCCACTGGCGCCGATGCCCTCAGCGATGGCCTGCTGAGACTGGGCCATGGCCTGCAGAGACTGGGCCATGGCCTGCAGAGACTGGGCTATGGCCTGCTGAGACTGGGCCATGGCCTGCTGAGACTGGGCCATGGCCTGCTGAGACTGGGCTATGGCGTTGAGCGCCTCTGCCATCTGGCGCTGGCACTGGCTCATGGCCTCCTGTGAGAGGGCAGCCATTTCCTGGGCCACAGACGCCGCCTGCACGGAAGGCCCCAGGCCTCGCAAACCGTTCCCCATGTCTGACACCGTCGCACCCATTGCCTCCACCGCGGACGCCACCCGTGCGGTGTCAGCCTGGGTGGCACGCATGACCGGGACCACTCCCAGCTCCTGGACGCGGGTGGACTCCTCCACCTGCGACCGCAACCGCCGCAAGCCACCCGTCACCCTATTCGCTCGTCTCCGTGTCGGTGGTTGCATCGGATCTATGTGTGGGTGTGGTAACTGCAGGAACCCGGGATCCATCTGGGCGGCAGATGTTCGCTTGGCCTGGGCTGCCCTCCGACCGCCCGGTCCCTCTGCTGCTCCTACCTCCACCTGCTGTACCGGGACGGCTGTGTTGTGCGCACCAGTGAGTGTACCAGACGCCTCATCACTAAAGTGCCCAACCGTGGTGAGTGTTTCTGCGATGGTGGAGGGTGTTGGTGACAGCAGTGGCGTTGTGTCATGCTCTTCGTCCCACTCTGAGTCCATGGCACTTTGGGGTGGGGGTTCGTCTCCACCCATCCACTCTGAGTCACTGTCCGGTATTTCGTCTTCCCGGGTAGGGGTGTCCTGGGTAGTGCTGTCCCGGGTAGTGCTGTCCTGGGTAGTGCTGTCCCGGGTAGTGCTGTCCCGGGTAGTGGTGTCCCGGGTAGGGGTGTCCTGGGTAGTGGTGTCCCGGGTAGGGGTGTCCTGGATAGTGGTGTCCTGGGTAGTGGTGTCCTGGCTCGGATGTGACGGGGGCCTGTGGCTGCCCCCCTCATCGCTGGGTGGTCGCTCCCGCACGTGACGGGGGTGTCGTCTCCCTGTTGCTCCAGGTCTCTCCGTCTCCCGTGGTGTGCGAGAGGCATCCTGCGGGCGTCGCATGCTGGAGGGTCCGGGTCTCTCCGTCTCCCGTGGTGTGCGAGAGGCATCCTGCGGGCGTCGCATGCTGGAGGGTCCGGGTCTCTCCGTCTCCCGTGGTCTCCGAGGGGCATCCTGCGGGCGTCGCATGCTGGAGGGTCTGGGTCTCTCCGTCTCCCGTGGTCTCCGAGGGGCATCCTGCGGGCGTCACATGCTGGAGGGTTCGGGTCTCTCCGTCTCCCGTGGTCTCCGAGGGGCATCCTGCGGGCGTCGCATGCTGGAGGGTGCGGGTCTCTCCGTCTCCCGTGGTCTCCGAGGGGCATCCTGCGGGCGTCGCATGCTGGAGGGTGCGGGTCTCTCCGTCTCCCGTGGTCTCCGAGGGGCATCCTGCGGGCGGTCTGCATCTGCGGGGATGGGTGCCTGGACGTTTGGTCCTGCGATACACAATGAAGCATGCATGGTTCGACATCAGGCAGTGATCAGGTGATACGGGAGAGGGTGATATAGGGGAGGGGGGATATGGGGACGGGCTGTTGGTGGCTCACTTGCTCGTGGGGCCCCGACCTCTGCATCAGCAACCTCCCGGTCCTCAGGTCCGCCAGCCAGTTCCAGGGCCCTTTCCTCGTGTACGGTCAGTGGCCTCTCATCAGCGGGCCCTCCTCCAGTCCTCACATATTCCCTGGTGTTGTGTGCGCGCTTCTCCTGTGGGGGGGGGGGGGGGGGTGGTGGCAGGGGTAAAAGGCAACAGTGTTAGGCAGGTATATGAATGCACGCCATCGGTTGCGCGTGCATTGCAGAGGTTAAGGTTAGGGCTGGATTCACTTGGGGATATGGGGGATATGGGGGAGGTGGGGGATATGGGGGAGGGGGGGATATGGGGGATATGGGGGAGGGGGGATATGGGGGATATGGGGGAGGGGGGATATGGGGGAGGGGGGATATGGGGGAGGGGGGAATATGGGGGATATGGGGGAGGGGGGATATGGGGATATGGGGAGGGGGGATATGGGGGAGGGGGGAATATGGGGGATATGGGGGAGGGGGGATATGGGGGAGGGGGGATATGGGGGATATGGGGGAGGGGGGGTATGGGGGATATGGGGGAGGGGGGATATGGGGGAGGGGGGATATGGGGGATATGGGGGAGGGGGGATATGGGGGAGGGGGGATATGGGGAGGGGGGAATATGGGGGATATGGGGGAGGGGGGATATGGGGGTGGGGGGATATGGGGGAGGGAGGAGTATGGGGGATATGGGGAGGGGGGATATGGGGGATATGGGGGAGGGGGGAATATGGGGGAGGGGGGATATGGGGGATATGGGGGAGGGGGGGATATGGGGGAGGGGGGGATATGGGGAGGGGGGGATTTGGGGGAGAGGGGATATGTGGGATATGGGGGAGGCTCACCCTGCCTGCTCTGACGAGGTCGTTCACCTTCTTGTGGCACTGGGTGCCTGTCCGTGGTGTTAGGGCCACAGCGGTGACGGCCTCTGCCACCTCCCTCCACAGACGCCGGCTGTGGCGTGGGGCAACTCTGCGGCCGTGCCCGGGATACAGGGCGTCCCTCCTCTGCTCCACCGCATCCAGGAGCGCCTCCACATCGCGTGACTCGAACCTCGGGGCTGAGCGACGGCCAGCCATCAAGTCGGGTGTTGCGGTCGGCTGTTCCGGTCGGGTGGGGGGGAGCTGCGCGGCCTTATGAGCCGTCACGCCGTGCAGCGCGTATGACGCTGCAAGGCGTGAACCGCTGCGCAAGCGCGGATCCCGTTACGTCGCTGCTAGCCCATTTCGGGCCGCAGACTATCGGCCCATTTTTATGACGTGACGCAAGTGGGATTTGCGCCGTTTTTTGCGCCGAGCGGCGGAGTTTCCGCCGATAACGGAGAATTTCGCCCCTGATCTCTGGGGCGAAATTCTCCGGAAACGGCGCGATGTCCGCCGACTGGCGCCGAAAACGGCGTAAATCAGTCGGGCATCGCGCCGCCCCAAAGGTGCGGAATGCTCCGCATCTTTGGGGGCCGAGCCCCAACCTTAAGGGGCTAGGCCCGCGCCGGACGAATTTCCGCCCCGCCAGCTGGCGGAAAAGGCCTTTGGTGCCCCACCAGCTGTCGCGGAAATGACATCTCCGGGCGGCGCATGCGCGGGAGCGTCAGCGGACGCTGGCGGCATTCCCGCGCATGCACAGTGGAGGGAGTCTCTTCTGCCTCCGCCATGGTGGAGACCGTGGCGAAGGCAGAAGGAAAAGAGTGCCCCCACGACAGAGGTCCGCCCGCGGATCGGTGGGCCCTGATCGCAGGCCAGGCCACCGTGGGGGCACCCCGCCGGGGCCAGATCGCCCCGCGCCCCACCAGGACCCCGGCGCCCGCCCGCGCCGCCTTGTCCCGCCAGTAAGGTAGGTGGTTTGATCAACGCCGGCAGGACAGGCATTTTAGCGGATCGGTGGGCCCCGATCGCGGGCCAGGCCGCCGTGGGGGCACCCACCAGATCGCCCCGCGCCCCCCCCACAGGACCCTGGAGCCCGCCCGCACCGCCTTGTCCCGCCAGTAAGGTAGGTGGTTTAATCTACGCCGGCAGGACAGGCATTTTAGCGGTGGGACTTCGGCGCCGGAGAATCACGGGGGGGGCGCCAACCGGCGCAGCGCGATTCCCGCCCCCGCCGAATATCCGGTGGTGGAGAATTCGGCAACAGGCGGGGGCGGGATTCACGCCAACTCCCGCCGATTCTCCGACCCGGCGGGGGGTCGGAGAATCTCGCCCCAGATGTCAATTGCACGATATTTATTTACACAAGGCAAAAAGGTTTCTAGTGCCAGCAGTTTTTTTAGAATTCATTTCATTCACTGCAAGGCCTGGATAGAGTGGATGTGGAGATGCTGTTTCCACTTGTAGGAAAAACTAGAACCAGAGGACACCATCTCAGACGAAAGGGACGATCCTTTAAAACTGAGATGAGGAGGAATTCCTTCAGCCAGAGGGTGGTGAATCTGTGGAACACTCTGTCGAAGAAGGCTGTTGAGGCCAAATCACTGAGTGTCTTTAAGACAGAGGTGGAAAGGTTTTTGATCAATAAGGGGATCAAGGGTTATGGGGAGAAGGCTGGAGAATGGGGATGAGAAAAATATCAGCCATGAACGCATGGCGGAGCAGACTCAATGGGCCGAGTGGCCTGTTTCTGCTTCTATGGGTGGGCTAGACCACGATTCATTGTAAAAGATCAATAGAAATGTTACAGTGCAGAAAGAGGGCATTCAGCCCATCATATGTGCATCAACCAACAAAAGAAAGAAACTTGATGGTCATTTTAATCTCACTTTCAAGCAACTGCTAGGTTACAGTGCTTCAGATGCCGATCCAGGATGCTTTTAAAAGAAGTTGGACATTTCAGCCTTAACCACCAACTTTAGCAGTGAATTCAAGACGCCCACTACTCTCTGGGTGAAAACGTTTTTCCTCATGTGCCCTCTAATCATTCTGCCAATCATCTTGAACCTATGCCCCTGTAATTAACCACTCAGCAAGTGGAAATGGGTCATTCCTGTCTACCCTGTCTAGGCCCCTCATAATTTTGTGCACCTCAAATAAGTCACCCCTTAGCCTTTTCTGTTCAGAGGAAAATAACCCTAGCCTATCCAATCTCTCCTCATTGCTGCAATTTTCAAGTCCTGACAACATTCCTGTAAATGTCCTCTGCACTCTCTCCAGAGCAATTATGTCCTTCCTGTAATGTGGTGACCAGAACTGCACATAACTGCAGCAGTGGCCTTACCAGCATTTTATGCAGTTCCATCATTACATCCTTGCTTTTGCATTCAATATCCTACTCAATAAAGGAAAGCATTTCATCCGCTTTCTTGACCGCTTTGTCCACCTGTCCTGCCATCAAGGACCTGCGGACATGCACTCCAAGGTCTCTTACTTCTCCAGTCCCACTCAATGGGCACAATTCTGCAATCACGCCGGGTGAATAGTGGGAAAGGCCAAAATCGAGATTTGCACTGGCAAGCTATTTTACGATTTACCCAACCCTCTCTCCAACCCTCCTCCAGATCATGCCACAAAATGGTGAGGTGTCCTTAACCCTCATTTGCATTCATTTCAATTTCATTAATGAGATTGGAGTCGAATGCAGTGGCCTACCAGGAATTACCTGACTCTGCAGTGGGATGTCACGTTTAGTACTCCTTTTCAAAAACATGAAACTGGTGCAATGGCTACTGGGGGGAAGTGGGGAGGTGTGCAGCCATTTCCATTTACTGCCATGTAGCTCGAAGGCACCAGAGCTGCTGTCCCAGTGCTTGGGGGGGAAGGCTTAATCAAGGGACTGAAGCGTTCTAGGTCGGAGGTCGCCCCTGGGCTGGGAGTGGAGGGTTGAGGGGCTTTGTGTCTGTGAGGCCTTCAATCCATCTTTAAATATTGTGGAGACCCATAACGGAAGCAACCACAGCTGCTGCACGTCTGTCCCACCAAACTTCCCTTGACAGATCCCGGCTGCTGCTTCTAGCCTGAAATTCAATTTCACTTAGGTTTAAGGTGCGAGGGGTAAGGTTTAGAGGAGATGTACGAGGCAAGTTTTTACACAGAGGGTAGTGGGTGCCTGGAACTCGCTGCCGGAGGAGGTGGTGGAAGCAGGGACGATAGTGATATTTAAGGGGCATCTTGACAAATACATGAATAGGATGGGAATAGAGGGATACGGACCCAGGAAGTGTAGAAGATTGTAGTTTAGTTGGGCAGCATGGTCGGCACGGGCTTGGAGGGCTGAAGGGCCTGTTCCTGTGCTGTACTTTTCTTTGTTCTTTGTTCAAATGAGAAATTAGCCTTGTTAGAAGTGAGGGCATGTCACACTCCCCAACTCTCAAATGCCTCCTTGAAGGTACATGTGCCATGTCTCACAGTATGATTAGTGCTATGCATGTCCAGCAAACTTTGATGCCTGAACAGTGGGCCTGAGCTCTGGGAGCGTCAGCGCCATAGAGGCAGCTGCCAACAATCAAACACTAAAGTGCAGGGCTTCAGCACTGTGAGCCTTCTCGCGTCCTAATGTTCCCGGCAGAGGTTCAGGATCTGGGGCTCCTGATGTGGCGGGAGCTGAGTGTGCAGAGCAAGGTTTGCCAGCATAAGTGGCTCTCTGGGTGGCACTCTGAGAGAAGGCGGGCCACGCAAGGATGGGGAAGAGTCTTGGGGGATTTGAAGGTCCCCGGGTAGAAGACCTAACTGATTGTTGGTCTCTCTCCTTCTCCAATTCCTTACAGGTAGAGCGATGTCTGCTGGAATCGACCCCGCAGAGGTTGCCGGCACGTTGCTTGTAGCAGCCGAGGCAGACAGACATCAGAGATGGTAGAAGGCCAGCACAGGCTGGAGAGAGCATCCGATGTGCAAGGGGCCACAACCACCCTGAAGACCCGGCCGGCCATCAGGCTGAGGAGGGACCCAGAAGGGGAGGCCAGCAATGGCCCAAAGTGTATAGGCGTCGTTGGTCTTTCAATGAGGACACCATGTTCCGCAGAAGACTGCATCTCAGCAAGGCGACCGTGTGGCACCTGTGCCTGTGGCACATCCTCGCGGACCTGACGCCCCATGGAGGAGGAGGACACTCACTCCCGGTGGTAGTGAAGGTCACTGCAGCCCGGAATTTTTATGCCACTGGGTCATTTCAGGGCTCAAGCGGGGACCTGTGTGGCATATCACAATCTTCTACCCACAGATACATCTGGGAAGTTATGGATGCTCCGAATGCCTGGTCATCTAACTGTATCAACTTCCAGCTGGACCAGGCCCACCAAGATGCTCATATTGCAGGATGTTCTGCCATTGCCGGGATGCCCCAGGTCCAGCGGGCAATCGGTGGCACACATGTCACCCTTTGAGCACCGAGGCATCAGGAAGTACCCTACATTAACAGGAAGGAGTTCCACTCCCTGAATGTTCAGATCATGTGCAACTATCATCTCTGTAACATGCACTTTGTGTACTTGCTGCCCAGGGAATGTACATGACAGCTACATCCAGGAACACTTGGAGATCCCTGGTGTCTTTGAGGACCACCCAAGGATGATGGGTTGGTTCCTGGAGGACAAAGGATACCTTCTAAGATCATGGCTGATGAAGCAGGTTCAGAGACCCATTATAATGAGGACCACACTGCCATCCTTGCTTTTATTGAGTGATCATTGGCCTGCTGAAAATGCAGTTCTATTGCCTGGACCGCTCTGGTGGTGCCCTGCAGTACAACCCCCAGCATGTCTCCCGCTTTGCGGTGGTCTGCAAATCTGACACAGCAGCAGAGTGACATGCTGGAGGAGGAGGAACGGGAGGAGGAGGGATCTGCAGCCTCATCCGAGGAAGAGGAGGCGGGCCTGGAAGGGGTGGTGGTCGAGCCAAAAGAGGACAGGTGGTGGCAAGGCTCCAACATGGGAGGACGACTAGGGAAGCCCTCATTGTCTCCAGATTATCTTAGGATGAGGCTGTGTCCATCAGTTTACCATTGCTCCTACCATTTCATCCCCTTCCAATACCTCTGTGATGATATGCATAAGAAATCCTGGGTGCGATTCTCCCAAAGGGAGACAAAGTCCCGACGCCGGAGTGAAAACCGTAGTGTTTCACTTTGGCGTCGGAGCCCGCTCCCAGCCCCTTATTCTCCCGCCTCCGGGGGGCTAAGAGCGGGGTCGCATATTTTACACGCGCTGGGCCTTGGCGCTGCGTTAAAAAGCGGCGCCGAGTAAATGATACGGCCGGCGTTGCGTAAATGAAGTCACCCGCGCATGCGTGGGTTGGCCGGCGCCAACCCGTGCATGCGCAGTTGCTGTCCTCCACGAGGCCGCCCTGCAAGAAGATGGCGGATGGATCTTGCGGGGCGGCAGAGGAAAAGAGGTCCTCCTTTAGAGGGTTCGGCCCGCCGATCGGTGTGCCCCGATCACAGGCCAGACCCCTTCGGAGGCAACCCCCTGGTGAAGGAGCCCCCCTCCTTCCCCCACAGGCCGACCCCCCAGCATTCCCGCACAGTTCCCGCCGGCAGCGACCAGGAGTGGTACAGCGGCGATGGGAACCTGTCGTGTCGGAGCGGCCGCTCGGCCCATCCGGGCTGGAGAATAGTGGGTGTACCGGAGAATCACCGTTGTGAGTGTCTTGGGCGATTCTCCAGCTGGCGCGGCGCGGAACTTGACGAGGCCGTTCTCGCCGGTTGGGAGAATGGCGGGATGTCGTTGGACCGGCGTCGCGCAAAATAATGGCGCGGCCGGCGATTCTCCCAACCGGCGCGGCCTTGGAGAATCGCGCCCCATATATATAATGATGCAAACAACCTCCGACCAGCAGGTGGCAGTGTAAATCTACCATGTGACTCTGCACCTCAAGGAGTTGGGAGTTAGTCATGTCAGTGGATAGTCTTACTTGCAGTAGCTCTAGGATAATTTATCAGTATTAGTAGCTTGTGATATATTTCTTCTAGTTATCTTTGCCACGCATTTAATTTATAATAAAATGCTTTAACTAGTCAAGAACTAGTTACTGTACATCATTACTTTCGGCCAAGCAGCAGAACGTAACTTGGTACTAGGACTGAAGATCTACTAAGAAAACAAGATTCTTTGAAGATCTGAACAACTAAAGATAACTCCAAAGAAGAAGAAGGTAAAATAAAATCTTCTACTAACCTCAAGAACTACTGGCAACTAGAACTCAGCACGTTGATAGACTTCAAAGTCCAGAATGGAAGGTCTGAAGGCACCACACCAGCTTCGAGTCATTGGTAATGTAGATGAGAATTGGTGTGTGTTCAAACAACAACTCAAACTGTATGTTGCATCCCTTGGTCTGCAGGCAAAGCCTGATGAGAGGTGCACAGCATTGCTGCTCATGGTAGCAGATCCACAGCGATAGGCATATTTAATATGTTCGTTTTCGATAACGAGGCTGTGGTGAACCCCTGTATTAGGAGATGTAAGGTAGGACCTGCACTACAGGTTCGCCGGTAGCTCCTGCCGGCTGGCTCCGCCCAGGGAGAACTGTATAAATATGCATGACCTCCAGTGCCCTGCCATTTCGCCAGCTGCAGCAGGAGGCCACGCATCTGACTCTAATAAAGCCACAGTTGTACCCAACTTTAGTCTTTGTGTAATTGATCGTGCATCAATTTATTACAGTCAGATTTTTTCACAGAATGGATATCAGAATTAAGTCCGATCGCCTGCGGCTGGATCCGCACTTGCCCAACGCCAGTAAAGACTTTACTCACTGGCTAGCATGGTTTGAGGCCTATATCAACGTGGCGGACCCCGCGCCAACGGAGGCTCAGAAGATAACCGTCCTGTACTCCAGACTGAGCTCCAGCGTGTTCCCGTTGATCCAAGACGCCACGAATTACACAAAAGCAATGGAACTCCTAAAGGAACACTACGCGCAGAAGGCGAACATGCTCTTCGCCAGGCATGTGCTCGCCAACCGCTCGCAACTACCTGGTGAGTCCATCGAAGACTTCTGGCGGGCCCTAATTCCACTCGTCCAGGACTGTGACTGTCAGGCCGTTACGGCCGCCGAACACGCGAACCTCCTCATGCACGATACTTTCGTGAAGGGGATTGCGTCGGACCGCATCCGAGAACGATTACTGGAAGGGGCCACGCTCGAACTGGCGGAGACAAAAACCTTGGCGCTCTCCATGACGGTCGCATCCCGTAATGTGCAATCGTACCCCTCCTGCCCACCCTTCTACCCCTTCCTACCCCTCCTGGGCGCCGCCGACGACCTCCTCGGTCGGGGCCCTGCCTTCCCAATACGCGTGCGGCGGACGCCGATCCGCGCACCATGGGGGTCCCAGCTGCTACTTCTGCAGTCAGCAGAAGCACCCCGCCAAAACTGCCCGGCCCGCACTGCCGTTTGTAAAGCCTGCAGTAAAAAGGGCCACTTCGCAGCTGTGTGCCAGGCCCGCGCGGTCGCTGCGATCGCACCCGCTATCGCCCCCTCCCCCACGCCAGATGCACAATGGGAGCCGCCATCTTCTCCTCCCGGGGCCATGTGCGACCAATGGGCGCCACCGTCTTGTCCCACTTCGGCCACGTGCACCCCATCTTGTCCCGAACCCGCAATGTGCGCACCATGGGCGCCGCCATCTTGTCCCGACACCGCAATGTGCGCACCGTGGGTGCAGCCATCTTGTCCCCCACAGGGTCTCCGGACATCCTGACATCGGAACCGCACACGCTCGCCACCGACGGCTACCCTCAGCTCGCTTCGATGACGCTGGACCAATCACGCCCGCACAACCTGGCCACCGTATCGACGACGGTGAAAATCAACGGCCACGTGACCTCGGGCCTGCTGGACTCCGGGAGCACCGAAAGCTTTGTACACCCAGATATGGTAAGACGCTGCTCCCTCGCGGTCCACCATGCCAATCAAAGGATCTCCCTAGCCTCCAGATCCCGCTTCGTCCCGATCCGGGGCTTCTGTACAGTCCAGGGCGTAGAATTTAGTAACTTCCGCCTCTATGTCCTTCCTAACCTCTGCGCTGCACTCCTGTTGGGCCTGGACTTCCAGTGCAACCTCCAGAGCCTCACCCTCAAATTCGGCGGGCCCTTACCCCCCCTTACCGTTTGCGGCCTAGCGACCCTCAAGGTCGATACCCCCTCCCTTTTTGCCAATCTAAATGCGGATTGCAAGCCCGTTGCCACTAGGAGCAGACGGTACAGCACCCAGGACAAGACCTTCATCAGGTCCGGTGTCCAGCGGCTGCTTAAGGAGGGTATTATCGAGGCCAGCAACAGTCCCTGGAGAGCCCAAGTGGTAAGTGGTTAAAACTGGGGAGAAACACAGGATGGTCGTGGACTACAGCCAGACCATCAATCAATACATGCAGCTCGACGCGTACCCCCTCCCACGCATATCTGATATGGTCAATCAGATTGCGCAGTACGGGTCTTCTCAACAATCGACCTGAAATCCGCCTACCACCAGCTCCCCATTCGGAAGTTGGACCAGCCATACACAGCCCTCGAGGCGGATGGTCGCCTCTACCACTTCCTTAGGGTCCCTTTCGGTGTCACAAATGGGGTCTCGGTCTTCCAAAGGGAGATGGACCGAATGGTCGACCAGTACGGTTTGCGGACCACCTTTCCGTACTTCGATAATGTCACCATCTGCAGCCATGACCAGCAGCACCACAATGCCAACCTCGATAAATTCCCCCGCACTGCCACTCTTCTCAACCTGACCTATAACAAAGAGAGGTGTGTGTTCAGCACGACCCGGTTAGCCATTCTCGGCTATGTAGTCCAAAACAGACTTCTCGGGCCCGACCTCGACCGCATGCGCCCTCTCATGGAGTTTCCCCTCCCCCACTGCCCCAAGGCCCTCAAACGCTGCCTGGGATTCTTTTCCTACTACGCCCAGTGGGTCCCAAACTATGCGGACAAGGCCCGCCCACTCATTCAGTCCACCCAATTCCCCCTCGCGGCCGAGGCACAACATGCTTTCGCCCGCATTAGAGCAGACATTGCCAAAGCCGGGATGCGCGCAGTGGATGAGTCACTGCCTTTCCAAGTAGAAAGTGACGCTTCAGGGGTTGCCCTTGCCGCCACTCTAAACCAGGCAGGCAGACCCGGGGCATTCTTTTCCCGCAACCTTCATGCCTCAGAAATTCGACACTCATCTGTCGAAAAGGAGGCCCAAGCTATCGTTGAGGCTGTGCAGCATTGGAGGCATTACCTGGCCGGTAAGAGATTCACTCTCCCTATGGACCAACGGTTGGTAGCCTTCATGTTCAATAATACACAGCGGGGCAAGATCAAAAATGATAAAATCTTGCGGTGGAGAATCGAGCTCTCCACCTATAATTATGAGATTTTGTATCGCCCAGGTAAACTCAACGAGCCCCCAGACGCCCTCTCCCGAGTACATGTGCCAGCGCACAAGTGGACCAACTCCGGGCCCTACACGACAGCCTTTGTCACCCGGGGGTCACTCAATTGTACCATCTGGTCAAAGCTCGCAATCTGCCCTACTCCGTCGAGGAAGTAAGGACAGTCACCAGGGACTGCCAGGTCTGTGTGGAGTGCAAGCCGCACTTCTACCAGCCAGACCGTGCGCGCCTGGTGAAGGCTTCCCGCCCCTTTGAACACCTCGGCGTGGATTTCAAAGGGCCCCTCCCTCCACCGACTGTAACACGTATATTCTCAGTGTGGTCGATGAGTACTCCAGATTCCCCTTCGCCATCCCATGCCCCTATATGACGTCTGCCACCGTCATCAAGGCCCTCAGCACCATCTTCGCTCTGTTCGGTTTCCCCGTCTACATCCACAGTGACAGGGATCCTCATTCATGAGCGATGAGCTGCATCAGTTCCTGCTCAGCAGGGGTATAGCCTCCAGCAGGACGACCAGCTACAGCCCCCGGGGAAACGGGCAAGTAGAACGGGAGAATAGGACGGTTTGGAGGGCCGTCCAGCTGGTCCTACGGTCCAGGAACCTTCCAGCCTCTCGCTGGCAGGAGGTCCTACCTGATGCTCTACACTCCATCCGGTCACTATTGTGCACCGTGTAGCTACCTGGGTTGGCTACTTCCCGACTTAAAATGGAGATCCGCAAATACTACAGGGAAATTCAGTCAAGCCAGAAAAAACTAGCAGGTGCAAAGTTTCCTGTGTATTAGACTTTGCAGAAACCCAGACAGCACTGAAACTCACAGCCATCTGCATATTAATGAGCGATCCCCGGGAACAATTGAAACATTTAAGGTGAATAAGGCCATGCCAGACTCCTCGGCGCCAGCAGGAGCCAAGACAAAGGAAGGCCAACGGACACTCAGGGACCGCCCAGCGATCAGGGAACGGCTCCAGTATTGGAGAAATCGATCCAAGTGATCGGAAAGTAGTCCAATTACTTGAAACCAGGTACGGGGTCCGCCCCGAATGGCGCAAAGCCCCTGGGGACTATAAAATAGAGTCCCCAAGTTCAACTCGTCCTTCTTGGCAGGGTCACTCAGCAGCGCAAACCAACCCTTGACAGTGAACTGCCTAGCTGCCGCATCAACCAAGGAAGTCTCCAGTCAACGCACGCTACGAGATAGGCACTTCAAGCTACCAGTCCATACCAGCTTTTGAATCCTGCAGGCTCAGAATCGAACGAAAGGCCATTTGTTCCCCTGACCTGGTGGGCCAGTTCCAAGCTAAGTATAGACCTTTTAGTGTCAGAGATAGTTTAGTAAGTAGAATTTTATGCATGAGTAGCGATTGACTGTGTATAATAAATGTGTTTTGATTTGAATCTTATTAATTAGTGTGTCGAGTTATTGATCAGTACTTGAATTTGAACCTCGTGGCGGTATCATAAAGATACCTGGCGACTCGAGAGCAAAGGTTATAGAAACAGAGCAAATTAAGTAAAGACACAACGGGCAACAAATTAAGAGCCAACCAAAGTTAGCAACAACCACCACTAATAATACACTCCATGAATGTGTTTTTACTTTCCCCAGGAAGTCCACATCCGGGGTGTCGCTCCCGACTTGGCTCGCAGATCCAGGACCGGTCCTTCTCCATAGGCACGTCCGACTCCACAAGGTGGGCCACTTGGTGGACAGGGTTCACCTGCTCCACGCCAATCCTCAATACGCCGATGTTGAGTTCCCCGACGGCCGCCAAGATACTGTCTCACTCAGGGACCTGGTACGGTCAGGTTCCACCCCAACACACACACCCACCCATGCGCCCCCCCCCTCCCACCGCGCCGCCAATATTGACCCCACCAGACCAACCCCCCCCCCACTTTTTCACACAAGAGGACGAAGAGTATTTTGGCACGCTCCCGGAGTTTTCCGATGACTGGCCAGCATCAGCACCACCACCACCGCCATTGGTGCCACCTCCACCACCGCCAGCACCGGCTTCGCCGCCAGCGTTACGCCGCTCCCAACAAAGCACCGGACCGGCTGAACCTTTGACGGACTCCGGACTGTCAACATGGACTTTTCTTTTTTTTCCTACCACTGTACATAATTGCACTATTTGTATATAGTTACATGTCATCCCCGCCGGACTCATTTTTAACAGGGGGTGAATGTAGTGAACCACTGTATTAGGGGATGTAAGGTAGGACCTGCACTACAGGTTCGCCGGTAGCTCCTGCCGGCTGGCTCCGCTCACAGAGAACTGTATAAATATGCATGACCTCCAGTGCCCTGCCATTTCGCCAGCTGCAGCAGGAGGCCACGCATCTGACTGTAATAAAGCCACAGTTGGGCCCAACTTTAGTCTTTGTGCAATTGATCGTGCATCAGAGGCGGATAGCAAGAACTTCAAGGAAGTTGTAAAGCAATTTGATTGACATTGCACTCCTAAAAAAATGAGACGTTCGAGCGCTACATATTTCACACTCGCACCCAAAAGGCAGGCGAATCATTCGATAGTTTTCTGACCGAATGGCGGTGCAGTTGTGTAATTTTTCTACCCTACAGTCATCGATGATCCGCAATCAGATCATGTTCAGTCTTTGTAACGGCAAGGTGCATGAGAGACTGTGAAGAGAAAATGAGCTTCAGCTTGATGATGCAAGTAAAATTTGTCATGCCAGCGAGTTAGCTGCACTGCAGATTAGCACTTTGAATCTCAATCATTTTGCCGCGAAGATAGGAGACGCAGCCGATGCCACTAATGCAGTGACGCACTCGAGTATTAAATGTGGTCACAGCACTGGCGGTCATTTTAAGCGGCCAACTGAATCCTCCATTTCATGTAAGCGATGCGGGCAAGCAACATTGGCCACGACAATGTCCTGCGTTTGGAAAGACATGCTCCAAACATAAAAGCAAAGGTTTGCTGAGCAATGCTTTACCAGTAAAAAAGCAGAACAAAAAAATCAATCAACATGATTGATGAAGTATGCTTCGGAGACACGTTCTTCGTCAATATGATTACTAGTGAGGACAAGGATAGTCCAGAAATGTAAAGTGACAACATTTTAATGACGATTTGCAGCAACAGTGCAGTAAATCCAGAAACTCCAAAAGACAAATGGACAGTTCCATTAATGATTAATGACACATTAATTAACTTCAAACTCGACACAGGAGCTAGTGCCAGCCTTATCAGTTTTGTCAGATTTAAAAGAGCTGAGAATTAAACCACAAGTGTGTAATAAAGCAGTGCTACTGAAAGACTACAACGGAAATGAAATTACTACGCTAGGAGCAAGCGAGCTCGATGTATCTGTGACGAACAAATTTCACACGGTAAAATTTCCCATTGGAGAGTCGGAACATGACTCTCTGCTAGGAGTGGAAGCACGTGAAGCACTTGAGCTAGTTAAGCGAGTTTACTGTGCAGACTGTATTGTAACCAGACAACATGCATCAGTAGATTCCATACTGAAGGAATTTCCTGGGATATTTCAAGGCTTTGGCATTTTACCTTTCCCATATCATATCCTGTTAAAAGAGAATGCACAACCAGTAATATACGCACCAAGACATGTACCAGCTCCATTGAAAGACAGATTGAAGGATGAGCTACAATGGAGCACCTTGCTTTAGACACAATCAAACACATAGAAGAACCTACAGAGTTGGTAAACTCTATGGTCAGCGTTAATAAGAGATATAACAACCTATGTATCTCTATGGCCATCAGGTATGCTCAAATTGAAAAATAATGTTTAGCTTTAATTAATGGTCTTACTAAGTTCCATGACTATGTATATGTCTACCAATGTTTATAGTGGAAACTGACCACATAGTGCATTGATCGCAATAGTTTAAAAAATCTGAACGAGATGCCCCCTAGGGTCCAGCGCATGATGATGAAGCTACAGAGATATGGGGCGGGATTCTCCAACTCCCGCCGGGCCGGAGAATCGCCAGGGGGCGGATTGAATCCCGCCCCGCCGCCCCACGCCAGCTGCCGGATTATCCGGCGGCGTTTTTTTGGCGGGGGCGGGAAGTGCGCCGCACCGGTCGGGGGCCGAGTGGCCTCCCGTTTACGGTGGGTCCCGCCGGCGTAAAATACACCAGGTCCGTAGCGGCGGGACCTGGCTCTGCGGGCGGCCTGCAGAGTCCTCGGGGGGACCTGGCCCGGGGGGTGCCCCACGGTGGCCTGGCCCACAATCGGAGCCCACCAATCCGCGGGCGGGCCTGCGCCGTGGGGGCACTCCTTCCCTCCGCGCCAGCCGGTGTAGCGGTCCGCCATGGCCGGCGCGGCGAAGAATCTCCCTGCGCATGCGCTGGGATGATGCCAGAACACGCTGGCGCTCCCACGCATATGCCAAATCGCGCCGGCCGGCGGAGGCCCATTGGCGCCAGTTGGCGCGGCGCCAAGCCCTTCGGCACCGGCTGGCACGCGCCAACCCCGCGGGCACCGGCCTAGCCCCTGAAGGTGCGGAGGATTCCACATCTTCCGGGCGGCCCGACGCGGGAGTGATTCATGCCACTCCCCGGCGCCCATACGGCCCGCTCCGCCGGGTAGGGGAGAATCCCGCCCATGATTTTGAAAGTTGCCCATATCTTCTGAATCAACCCACAAGTTACCATGTACATTTCTGATAGGTCCTACCTTTTCCAAAAACGTCTTAGGATTTACTTTGATTTAACCTCCCAATATTTTTTGGATCCTCTCTTAGCTTTCCTAATATCCATTTTTACTTCACCCCTGTACTTCCTGGACTCTTCCTGGCTTTTTCAGAATTAAATCTTTTGTGACTGGCATAAGTTCCCTTTTTCTGCATCATCTTGGCCTGCGTGTTTCTGTGTAACCAGGGGACTCTAGATTTGGCAGAGCCATCTTTCTTTTTTGTGGGGGCATGTTTATATTGTGCCAGTAGAATTTCACCTTTAAAAGCCTGCCACTGATTTGACACAGGGCACAATCTTCCCAAAAGGGAACAAGGTCCCCGAGCGAGCGCGGTTAGCCGCGTGTTCCCCCGCAATCACAGTGCCAAGAAACACATGACTATTCAATGCGACTTGCACTCTCTGCGCGGGATGGGCCGAGTGGCTGCCGCGATAGGCCGAGCCCCACCGGCGCCGTTCACATGTGATCCTACTAGGCAGCACCACAGCATCCATCCTGCGGGGCCGGCCTGGTGGGGCGGGAGGGGAGGTCCGACCCTGGGGGGGATCTCCACCGTGGCCTGGTCCGTGATCGGGACCTACCGATCGGCGGGATAGTTTCTCCTAGGTGGGGCCTCTTTTATTCCGCGCTGGGCCCCTGTAGCTCTACGCCATGTTGCGTCGGCGCCGGCACGGAGAAGGAAACGCACGCGCATGCATGAGTTCACACCGGTCGTAACGCGCATGTGCAGACCCGTGGCACCCGTTTGACACCGATATCGGCAGCTGGAGCTGCCTGAGTCGCTCCAGTGCCGTGCTGGCCCCCTGTAGGGCGCAGGATCGCTGATCCTGGGGGCCTGTTGACGCCATCGTAAAACGTGATGGCGTTTACGACGGCGTCAACACTTAGCCTCAGGATCAGAGAATCCCACCCACTATCTCTCCAGCAAGAATCGCATTTCCCGATTCACGCAGGATTTTTTGCCTTTGCTGTTGATACCGTGGGCTACTGCGGGTTCTAAAGCACCCACAATAAGTTTGAAATGTAGCTTTTTCTGGCTATGCGCTGGGCAGAAATAAAGCAGGGGACCTCTATTGACAGAGGAAAAGGTGGAGCAGCCATGTCAAAGCATTTTGGTACTGCACCTTAACAGACCATTATGCTGGACAAAGCATTTTGAGAGGTGGTACCAAAAGGGAAGAAATTAATGCCAATTCTAAAAGAATGAAGAACACTGGAATTCAAAACAAGGGAAAATCTTATCTATAGGTGAAGCTGGACAATTGGTATGTGAGGAGCACTGTGTTACATGTCTCAGTTTTATTTGGTTTAGCAATTCACTGAAATCTGCTACCTATTGTAGACAGTCCTGAAACCTCCGCGGTGTGAGGCCAGCACTCCTGTGTCTGTGAAGGTGGACAGTGCCATAACCTTCCAGGATATCAGGCTTTCAATGGTGCAGGGTGCGACAGCACAGACATTTCTCCATGGCGCCACAGTCAAATTCAGAGATCTAGCACAGCTGCAAAAGGGCTGTAGTCACTAGTGTGCAGCTGGTGTCCAACCATGTTCAGTGTATTGTTGTCTGAAATGTTAGGCACTTTGACCAGTTTATACTAAAACTTGTTTTCCCAGGTGCCCTTACTCATGAGACGAACAAAGGACAAGAGTGAATTTGTGGTTCAACCCGATTTTATTACAGAATCTTATGATCCAAACTCTAAATCCTTAAACTAACTTATCAATACTATATTGTCTATCTGACAATCTGGTACTACCTGTGCACGTGAGCTTGGCCAAGCTGCTCCACCAGCTTTGACCCTTCGCTGAGCTGTGCCAATTTCGATGAGCTTGTTTCTGAACTCAGGGTCTACTTGAGCCGGTTGAACCTTCATAAAGGTTAGTCTTGTACGTCCTCTTCTGTCGTCGCCATGTCTTCTCTTTGCTGGGGTTTAGTCTTCACTTGGGGTGGAGTCGTCACTCGGGGTGGTGTCTTCACTGGGGGTATCTTCCATCTGTCTCTTCTTATACCCCCTTCCCTTCTTTCTTTCATGCCCAGGGGGGGTCACAGCACCTAATGGGATTGCCGATTCCGTACATGGAAGACACCAGGAGCCCACGAGGGGTCCATTCTCAGATGTACGGAGTACATATTTCCAGATATGGTGTTGAGGTGCTGTTGAATCTGATCGATACTGGACCTGAGGTGTCTGTGAGTCTGGCCGACACTGGCCAATAAACAAAATACTGTCCTTATTTGGCCAAGGTCGAGCACCTCCGGTCACAACTTTCAGGACAAGTTCAGACTTGCCCTTGTTCGCCACTGATCGGTATCTGTGTTTATTAGGCCTGTCTGAACTCCCATCAGGCCTGGTGGTTCAAGCTGTTGCTGTTGTTTAATTTAGATTGTCCAATTCTGCATCTGGCCTAGCTTTTCAGGCTGTTTGCCATTTTGTCACAGTATCATGCAGGTCAGTGCCTGGCACCCTGACATGAGTCACAATGCCTTTAGTCTGCACCAGCCTCCTGAACAATCTGAATTTGAGTCACCATGAAAGAACAGAAGAAGGCAGCTGGATGACAAGTGCTGTCCATTGATCAGCTGCATCATGACTCTGGTGCATAACCCATTGACATAAGGGTGACAGGCAAATAGCCAGGCTGCCAACCGGAATGTCATTATCAGGGGGCCTGTTAACTGAAAACTCTAGAGCAGCACTGCATTACTCTCCAGAGTGTATGTCACGACTCTTCTGTTGCTTCCCACACAACCGTACCATAATGAGGGCACAGCCCTTTTTTCCAGGTATCAAGCAGCTAAGGCAAGGAGGGGGTCAGGACAAGGTGACCAACACATTGGGTTTTTGGCTGGAATGTCTGTGATTGGTTCATTTGATTGCAGCACCAGACACTTTTTATCGGGACTCATGCAGCCACTGGAACAAAGATCTGAAGCTGAACCGGGGCGGGGGGCGCGATGAGGCTGGGGGGGAGGGGCAGGCTTGGGGGGCAATTGGGGTCCAATGAAGACAAGGGGGCAATGTGGAAGGAGGGTTGTGCACGGATAGTGGGGGAAGGGCTCCTGTTGACGTACAGAAATGTAAAGAGGTTGGTGAGGATCACGAACATTGGAAGGGAGAGGGAAGACTGAGGGGAAGGCAGTGGGGTGAAGCTGGACGTTGACAAAGCTGCATGAGAAGCTCACAAACAAGGGATACCACATTGTTTACTGGGAGGGGATGGATGAAGACTCCAGATGGGGGAGGTAGAGGTCCAAGTGGGACATGGGTGCCTTGCAGGTGATGGGCCCGGAAGTGTCATGATATGCAGACATGCACATAATGAGATACAGACAGGCAGCTAATGAACACAGAGAACAGGACATAACCAATCAGCAGGCAGAACACTTGGGGGTGGTTTCCCACTATAAAAGGCATGAGGCACTCACACTCCACCTCTTTCCACTGGGGACATCTACAGAGTGAGTCAGGTGTATATATCACATAACACCTGTCGTGTTATTCACCCTGGGGTAACACGGACTTCAACTGGATGCAGTGGTACTGTGGTAAACCACTGTTGCACCTCTATTAGGTGATGTAAGATAGGACCTGTACTACAGGTAAGTTGGTAGTCCCTGCCTGCTGGCTCTGCCCAGTAGGCGGAGTATAAATATGTGTGTCCTCCATGCTGCAGCCATTTCGCCAGCTGCTGTGGGAGGCCACACATCTTAGAGCAATAAAGCCTCAGTTGTACCCAACGCAAGTCTTCTTGCAATTGATCGTGCATCAATTTGTTGCTCTAAGATTTTCAAAAGATGGACCTCCGTATCAAACCGGATCGCCTGCAGCTGGATCCGCATTCAAGCTACGCCAAAAAGGACTTTCAACACTGGCTAGCTTGCTTCGAGGCGTACATCAACTCGGCTTCCACCCCTGTCTCGGAGACTCAGAAAATACAGATCATGTACTCAAGGTTGAGCTCCAGCGTATTCCCGCTAATCCAGGACGCGCCGAACTGTGCCGAAGCCATGACGCTTCTCAAGGAGAATTACGCTCAGAAGACGAACACGCTCTTCGCCAGGCACATACTCGCCACTTGCTCTCAACTCCCTGGTGAGTCCATAGAAGACTTCTGGTGGGCCCTAATCCCATTCGTCCGGGACTGTGACTGTCAGGCCTTTACGGCCACTGAACATTCAAACCTCCTTATGCGGGACTCGCTTGTTACGGGGATTGGGTCGGACCTCATACGCCAGCAACTGTTAGAGGGGACCACGCTCGACCGAACGGAGACAAAGAAAGTAGCGCTCTCCATGACGGTTGCCTCGTGCAACGTTCAGGCCTACACCCCCAGCCGCGCGGCCCACCCCTCCTACGCATCGTGGACACCACAGACGGCTACCCCAGCGGGGGCCTTACCCAGCCAATATGCCTGCGCCACGTGTCAGACATCAAACCCCAGGGGTCCCCGATGTTATTTCTGTGGCCAGCAGAAAAACCCCTGCCAATGCTGCCCGCCTGCGCTGCCCTTTGTAAGGCTTGCGGCAAGAAAGGGGACTTTGCCGTGGTGTGCCAGGCTTTGGCAGTCGCCGCTATCGCCCCCACCCCCCACGTTTACAGACAATGGGCGCCGCCATCTTCACCCCCTCAGACCACGCGCGGCCAGTGGGCACCGCCATCTTCCCCTCCGAGCAACACGTGTGACCCATGGGCGCCGCCATCTTGTTTAAGCCCCACCACGTGTGGCCCATGGGCGCCGCCATTTTGTACTCCTCTAGATCTTCAGCCACCATTTTGTCCTCCTCGAGATCTTCAGGCGCCGCCACCTTGACTCCCCCATGGCACATGGGCACCACCAGCGTTCCAGGACCAGGGCCCCCCGGGCTCCCTGTCATCCTACACCAGCCTCAGTGACCATCGACCAGTCTCGTCCGCACAACCTGGCCACCTCATCGACCAGCGTGCAAATCAACAGACACGTGACCTCTTGCCTGCTGGACTCCGGGAGCACCGAAAGCTTCATCCACCCGGATAAGGTAAGGTGCTGCTCCCTCGCGGTACACCCCGCCAATCAAAGAATTTCCCTGGCCTTTGGATCCCATTCCGTGGTGATCCGAGGGTACTGAACGGTCACACTCACGGTCCACGGCGTAGAATTCAACGGCTTCCGCCTCTACGTCCTCCCTAACCTCTGCACTGCCCTACTGCTAGGCCTGGATTTCCAGTGCAACCTCCAGAGCCTAACCCTGAAATTCGGTGGGCCCCTCACTGTGTGCGGTCTCGCAACCCTAAAGGTCGATCCGCCTTCCCTTTTCTCAAATCTAACTTCGGATTGCAAACCCGTCGCCATCAGGAGCAGACGGTACAGCACCCAGGACAGGACCTTCATCAGGTCCGAGGTCCAGCGGCTGCTTCAGGAAGGCATCATCGAGGCCAGCAACAGCCCCTGGAGAGCCCAAGTGGCCGTAGTTAAAACTGGGGAGAAACACAGAATGATCGTGGACTACAGCCAGACCATCAATCGGTACATGCAGCTTGACGCGTACCCCCTCCCACGCATAACTGATATGGTCAATCAGATTGCACAGTACCGGGTCTTCTCAACTGTAGACCTCGAATCCGCCTACCACCAGCTCCCCATTCGTAAGGCGGACCGTCCATACACTGCCTTCGAGGCAGACGGCCGCCTCTATCACTTCCTCAGGGTTCCCTTCGGCGTCACCAACGGGGTCTCGGTCTTCCAAAGGGAGATGGACCGAATGGTCGACCGGTATGGTTTGCGGGCCACCTTTCCGTACCTAGACAATGTCACCATCAGTGTGGATTTCAAAGGGCCCTTCCCCTCCACTGACCGTAACACGTATTTTCTCAGTGTGGTTGATGAGTACTCCAGATTCCCCTTCGCCATCCCATGCCCCGACATGACGTCTGCCACCGTCATCAAAGCCCTCAACACAATCTTCGCTCTGTTCGGTTACCCCGCCTACATCCACAGTGACAGGGGATCCTCCTTCATGAGTGATGAGCTGCGTCAGTTCCTGCTCAGCAGGGGTATCGCCTCCAGCAGAACGACAAGCTACAACCCCCGGGGAAACAGACGGTAGAGAGGGAGAATGGGACGGTATGAAGGACCGTACAACTGGCCCTACGGTCCAGGAACCTCCCGGCCTCCCGCTGGCAGGAGGTCCTCCCTGATGCACTCTACTCCATTCGGCCACTACTGTGCACCGCCACGAACACCACGCCCCATGAATGTCTTTTTGCCTTCCCCAGGAAGTCCACATCCGGGGTGTCGCTCCCGACGTGGCTCGCAGCTCCAGGACCCGTCCTGCTCCGTAGACATGTCCGACTCCACAAGGCGGACACATTGGTGGAAAGGGTGCAATTGCTCCATGCAAACCCCCAGTATGCCTACGTGGCATACCCCGACGGCCGCCAGGATACTGTCTCTGTCAGGGACCTGGCACCAGCAGGTCACGCACACACACACACACCCAGCCCGGCACCACCCTCCCCTCCCCCGGCGCTCCCAGCAGCAACCCCCCCGGGACCATCCGTCCTTCCCCTTCCCACGCTTGAGGATGAAGAGGATTTTGGCACACTCCCGTGTTAAGTAATGGGTTAAGAGACATTGCAATTAGTTGTCTCATTTATGTTAAGTATCCATTAATTGACACTGATATGTAAAGGGGCTTCAGGTGGCCTCTGGGAGGTGGTGTGTTGTTAAGAGCTTTTGCAGAGGCTGTGGAAATGAAATAAATGGTGTTTGGTGAAAAGGAACAAGAACTTTAGACTCTTCATATCACAGCAACTAAAACGGTTAACATCCCGGAGGCTCCGGACATCAGACCAGCATCGGCACCGCCACCACCACCACGTCGCTCCCAGCGACACATCAAGGCCCTGGACCAGTTAAACCTCTAACTGGTCCACTGTACTTCAAAAGACATTTTTTTTCCTCTCTATCAAAAATTGTAAATGTAAATGTAAAAAGGAAACCATTTGTTGTATATAGTGAGGGGGGGAGTCCGTTGTTGGGTGGGTGGTTCTATTTTTTTATTATTGAATCAGAGCACCCTTTAAAAGTGGTGCTCGATCTTTTAAAAGCCAAAGTTGTTGGCGGCTGGGCTCGAGCATGACGTCATGGGACCCGCCTTTTTCATTTATTGCGTCAAAGTGTTTGAAAATACGACAGGAAAAGTTGGCAGTCCAACCAGTTGGCTATCTTTCGCTTTTCCCACCTGAAATAACACTTTGCCAAAAAATGACAAAATTCCATCCAGATGTCTAGCAAATGCTTTCTTAAATATAATCAGTGACTTGGTCTCTACAGGCTTCTTTGGTCGAGAATTCCACAGGTTCACCAAGCTTTGGGTGAAGAAACTTCTCCTCATCTCAGTCCTAAATGGCCTACCCTCTACCCAGAGACTCTGACTCCTTGCTTCTAGACACCCTAGCTAAAGGAAACAGCATCCCTGTATCCAGTCTGTCCAGTCCTGGCAGAACTGTGTTTGTTTTAACAAGATCATCTTTCATTCTTCTAAACTCCAGTGAATACGAACCAAGTTGACCCAATCTCTCCTCATATGATAATCCTGCCTTCCCAGGAATCAGTCTAGTGAACCTTCACTGCACTCCATCCATGGCAAATATATCCTTAAGTAGGTAAGGAGACTAAAACCTCACACAATACTCCTGGTGTGGTCTAACCAGGGCCCTGTACAGCTGCTGCAAGATAGCATTCCTCCTGTACTCAAATCCTCTTGCAATGAAGGCCAACATATCATTTGCTTTCTTAACTCTTTGCTGTACCTGCAAGCTTGCATTCAGTGACTGGTGTCCAAGGACATCCAGGTCCCTTTATAAATCAACATTTTCCAATCTATCACCATTTAAATAATACTCTCCTATTCTGTTTCTCCTACCAAAACGGATGACTTCACATTTATCCCCACTATACTGCATCTCCCATGTTATTTGTCTGTTTACTAAACTTGCCTAAATTCGCTTGAAGTCTCTTAACACCCATTTCACGACTCACATTCCCACCAAGTTTTGCGCTGTCAGCAAGCTTGGAAATATTACATTTGGTTCCCTGACCTAAATCACTGATGTATATTCTGAATAGCTGGGGCCCAAGTACTGATCCTTAGGGTATCCCATTCGTCATCTTCTGCCACTCCAAAAAGATCCAGTGATTCCTGCTCTGTTTCCTGTCTGCTGACCAATTCTCAATGCATACCAAAATATTCCCACCAATCCCATGTGCTTTAATTTTGCACACTAACCTCTTCATGTAGGACTTTATCAAAGCTTTCTGAAAATCCAAATAACCACATCCACTGGTCGCTCCTTATCGATCAGGTGGTTGGTCCTCAAAAAAACACACCAAGTTTGTCAAACACGGTTTCCCTTTCATAAATTTCCAGGTTGACATTTAACCTGTTTGACCCTATCACAAATGCATCTTCCTTGGCCATCAAGTCCTGGAAGGGATTTGAAACTGGAACTTCTGAGACGGCATGGAGAGACTCCATTGTCTTTCATGAAAATAATATTTGCATCTAGCACTGGATAGTAATAGGAGGAGATTAGCACTGTCAGTAGTTTTTTACTATCAACATTTGTTTTCCTCAAGGCATTGGCGCCAAATGAAGGGAAGACCATGTTTGATAACTTAACAGTTTTACATTAGTTATGTGCTGAATCAAAATGTGTCAATCAATGAATTTGATATAGGAGGCACTAGTATCACACTATGTGAGTTTTTGTCTTTAGTGCATTCCCACTTGACAAGTGAAATGCGCTATGTTGTCTTGGATCCAAGTAGAGTTATGTTTTATGGTTTTACGCAGAACAAATGTCGAGGGAAACTTGCTGTCACATTTTATGGATTGATTTGAGGATTTCCTCTAGTTCAATTGTAAAAACAAATGCTGCAGAAATGCTGTAGGAACTCTAGGAATCATAGAATTTACAATGCAGAAGGAGGCCATTCGGCCAATGGAGTTTTGGAAAGAGCACCCTATTTAAACCCACCCTCCACCCCATCCTCATAACCCAGTGACCCCACCTAACCTTTTAGAGACTAGGGGGAAATTTAGCATGGCCAATCCACCTAATATGCACCTCTTTGGACTGTAGGAGGAAACTGGAGCACCAGGAGGAAAGCCATATCGACACGTGGAGAAAGTGCAAACTCCACACAGTCACCCGAGGCCAGAATTGAACCTGGAGCTGTGAGGCAGCAGTGCTAATGGTTTGACAGTTATGCTGTATCCCTCTCAAAGCCTGCTGTTTGAAGTAAACAAATTTATATGTGTTAAATTGTGTTAGCTTTTTAAAATAAAGCATCTTAAAGAGAAGCTTTACTTGACAGTATACAGCAGACTTTGTGCATTACTATGTTTTTTGTTACCAGTGTTGTAGATCTGTAGCTTTGCTGACTTTTATTTCTTATGAACATGTAATCTATTAAGAGAATATGGTTATTTTTATTTGTTCATGGGACATGGGCGTTGCAGGCTGTGCTGGGCTTATACAGTGAATGGTAGAACCCTCAAGAGTATTGAAAGTCAGAGAGATCTAGGTGTACAGGTCCACAGGTCACTGAAAGGGGCAACACAGGTGGAGAAGGTAGTCAAGAAGGCATATGGCATGCTTGCCTTCATTGGCCGGGGCATTGAGTATCAGAATTGGCAAGTCATGTTGCAGCTGTATCGAACCTTAGTTAGGCCACACTTGGAGAATAGTGTTCAATTCTGGTCGCCACACCACCAGAATGATGTGGAGGCTTTAGAAAGGGTGCAGAAGAGATTTGCCAGGATGTTGCCTGGTATGGAGGGCATCAGCTATGAGGAAAGATTGAATAAACTTGGTTTGTTCTCACTGGAACGACAGAGGTTGAGGGGCGAACTGATAGAGGTCTACAAAATTATGAGGGGCATAGACAGAGTGGATAGTCAGAGGCTTTCCCCAGGGTAGAGGGGTCAATTACTAGGGGGCATAGGTTTAAGGTGCGAGGGGCAAAGTTTAGAGGAGATGTACAAGGCAAGTTTTTTACACAGAGGGTAGTGGGTGCCTGGAACTCGCTACCGGAGGAGGTGGTGGAAGCAGGGACGATAGTGACATTTAAGGGGCATCTTGACAAATACATGAATAGGATTGGAATAGAGGGATACGGACCCAAGGTTAGTGTAGAAGATTGTAGTTTAGTCAGGCAGCATGGTCGGCACGGGCTTGGAGGGCCGAAGGGCCTGTTCCTGTGCTGTACTTTTCTTTGTTCTTTGTTCTTTGTATTGCCCATCCCCTAATTGCCCTTGAGGGGGCAGTTAAGAGGCAACCACGTTGCTGTGAGTTTGGAGTCACATAAAGGCCAGACCAGGTAAGGATGGCAGATTTCCTTCCCTCAAGGACATTAGTGAACCAGATGGGTTTTTACGACAATCGACAATGCTTTCAAGGTCATCACTAGACTTTTAATTCCAGATTTATTTTTATTGAATTCAAGTTTCATCATCTACAGTGGCGGGATTTGAACCAGGGATCCCAAAGTACTCTGGGTCTCTGGATTACTAGTCCAGTGACAAGAGCACTATGCCACCGCTTCCCCATTTTGTAATGTGTATACTGCTACCTCAACTTTAACACACTAATCAGCTTGAAATGCTGATTTATGAAAATGAAAATTACTTATTGTCACAAGTAGGCTTCAAATGATGTTACTGTGAAAAGCCCCTAGTCGCCACATTCCGGCGCCTATTCAGGGAGGCTGGTACGGGAATTGAACTATGCTGCTGGCCTGCCTTGGTAGCCATTTAGCCCAGTGTGCTAAACCAGCCTCTATTTATATGTGCTGTAGTCATTTTGTTAACACTGTAATGGTTTAAGATTGCATACTTCTTGGACTTCCAATTATGTTCCTTTGTTATTCTGTTGTAACTATTAACATATCCTTTGGAAGTACCCTTTCATTCAAAATTCACTCTTGCCCTTCACCCTTTCACAGATCTCTTATTTTTGCTCTTTAATACTATCCCTTTTCACCTGGCTCAATTCTTGCTTAACAGCTGTTACAACTCTAACAGGGGTGGCATGGTGGCACAGTGGTTAGCACTGCTGACTCACAGTGCCAGGGACCCAGGTTCAATGGTGACTGTCCATGTGGAATTTGCACTTTCTCCCCTTGTCTGCGTGGGTTTCCTCTGAGTGCTCCGGCTTCCTCCTACAGTCCAAAGTTGTGCAGGTTAGGTGAATTGGCCATGCTAAAGTGCCCCTTAGTGTCCAAGGAAAACAGTTCAGGTGGGGTTGCGGGAATAGGACGGAGCCTGAATGGGGTGCTCCTTCAGAGGGCTGATGCAGACTCAATGGGCCGAATGGCTTCCTTCTGCACTGTAGGAATTCTGTGATCCTAACTTTCAGTTCTGATGAAAGATCGTTGACCTGAAAGATAAACTGTTTTTCTCTCCCTATAGATACTGCCTGCCTTCTGAGCTGTGTCCAGGACTTTCTGGTGCTGCTTGACTTCCAGCATTCTACAGTATTTTGCTTTTGTTTCATTACAACCAAGAATATAAATCAGTAATCTCAATGGGGTAAAACCATTTGAATCTGACACTGGGCGAGAGAGCGGTATTCTTTATTGTGTATCTTTGAAAATTTCCATACAGTTGAATTTTCACAGGAATTTACATTTCAGAAGGACAATTATATCAATCTGTTTCCAACCCAATCATCTTCTGGACTCTTTAGTGGTCTCGATTAAAAAGCAATCCATTACAATTGTTCAAACCATCCTGAATGTAAAATTGTGAAATGCATCCAATGAACAAACTTCAATCAATATAATTATTTTCATCTTAATCTGTATTGTAAGGAATCAAGTCAAGTGTTCTCTATCTGACAATTTCAGATATGAAATGAATACAAATGGGGAAGATTGTATTTTATGTTTCGCACAATGCTTTGCCAGTAACACTGAGCAGTGACCTGCAGCCACTGTGGTCCCACACTGTGAGGGGCAGGAGCAGCAGTCAGTGGTGTGGGCCACCAGCTCATTGTTAACCTGCTAATGTGTTATTTGGAACTGTGGACTTTGCTTATCCATCAAATAAAATCTTCAGATTATGGACTGGCATGAAGATTGACTGCGAACTGTCAGAGCAGTTGGTGTGAAGCTGGTTACAATGCTAGAGCAGAGCTGAAAATTGATTAAAGACGGCTGGTAATAAATTAGCACAGAACCATTGCTTTGTGAAAGTAATGAACTCAAACGTGAGTCTTCACCTTTCTAAAGTTAAACAGCAGCTGGGGTGTAAATCCCTCGGCTTCATTCCCTGCTAATGGTTCTCAGTCACTGGGACCGTATGATTAAGGATAGGTATTCTGTGAATGCAGTGAGTTTGAATGTAGTGGATACAATGACTGACAGGCCTCAGTTCATTTCAAGTGAGCTGCTCAAGGCATTCCTCACAATGACCTGAACGCCACAAAGGCAAAATTTTACACCCCATCACAATTTGTCTTCCCCCAGCTTGCTAACCCGAACAATGCCACATCACCTGCAATTTTGTCTTGTATTAGCTAACGGTGTAAGAAAAATAAAAACAATAATGAGGCATAATCAGGTTTTATTGGACCAGATTGTGACCGATTCAGCGTAGCTTCTGCTGATGAGAGGCCATTTTCTGGTTTTACCTCAATTTTCCATGGAGCCAATAGTCTGAGGAATTTATATATTTGATTAGCTTTAGGTCCAGGACCAGTAATAGATGATCAATTCGATTGGGGAGTGACCAGATCAAACATAATTACATTTAATTACTTAAAGAAATGTTGCCTTTAAATTGCTACATGTTATATGAGATTAATTTATGAGTAGTCCTGGAATATGAGAAAAACTTTGCCCAGAGTTGCAGCCTTAAATAAGAATCACAACAATGATCATTAGAATTAGATACACAAAAAACAAGAAGTGAAAACTAGGTTTTCCGAACAGTATTGTTTTAACCCATGGGAAAATCACTGGCATTAAAATAAAGCCAACGAAAAATCTAGGCAATGTCTCAAAGTCATTTTCCGAAACATGGACTGATCAGATGTCCCATGAAAGTAGATTGTTTACATATGCCATTGCAGTTATCTTTTATCTCTAACCAAACTCTATCTCCATGTCTCAGGCGAATTAATATACCAGCGGATGCGACTTCATAAAATGAATTAAAAGGTTGGAAGGTGCTCCAAACAGTATTATCATTTACTTTGAAAACTACATAAGCATTCCTTGAATACACTTGTAAGATATAATGAAAACGATAAATACCAGCTATCCTAACAAGGTATGTACCTGTGTTAGACTGGAAATCTCCATCTGCATTAAAGATTATTCTGTGCCAAACAATTGGCCCAGGAGCGGCAGAAGTGCCTCCATTATATACAGTTGAAAATGCAGTTAATGCCAGACGGGTATCTGGCCCACTGGGTCCCATCGGTCCACGGTCACCTTTATCTCCCATGGGCCCTGTCGGTCCAATTGGGCCCATTGGTCCTCTTCCTCCAGTTATTCCTGTGAGTCCTTTACGTCCCGGTGAGCCATTTCTTCCATTCGCACCACTTGCACCTGGTGCACCGCGATACCCCTGTTGCCCTGGCCATCCAGCAGTACCAGCTGATCCAGAAGCACCTGCTGCACCCGGCATTCCATCTATTCCATTGCGCCCATGCCAGCCACGGGAACCTGCAGCTCCATTATCACCTTTAGGCCCAACTGGTCCTGGTGGTCCAGGTGGACCTTTATTGCCCTTTGGTCCATAATATGTAGCTGAAAGAAAAAAGTTTATCGTGTTGTATTGCTGTGATTTAATAACACATTATTTACTTGAGTGCACTCACTGAAACATAGAATAGTTACCACACAAAAGGACGCTGTTTGGCCCATCATTTCCCGGTAAGCTGTAACAGTCACTCAGCTAGTCAGCTAGTCTTTAATTTTTAAAAAATCTTCATTAGTGTCACAAGTAGGCTTACATTAACACTGCAATGAAGTTACTGTGAAAATCCCCCAGTCGCCACACTCTGGTGCCTGTTCGGGTACACGGAGGGAGAATTCAGAATGTCCAATTCACCCAACAAGCACGTCTTTTGGGACCTGTGGGAGGAGCAGCTGGAGGAAAGCCACGCAGACACGGGGAGAACGTGCGGACTCCGCACAGACAGTGACCCAAGCCGGGAATCGAACCTGAGTCCCTGGCACTGCGAAGCAACAGTGCCAACCACTGTGCTACCATGCCGCCCATTTCTCCATTGCACTGCAATATCTTTCTCTTCAGATAATGATCCAATTCTCTTTGAAGCTATGATTGAATCTGTCTCCACCATACCTTCAAGCAGTGCAGACCGCATCCCATTCAATCACGGTGTAAAATAGGTTTTTATTTCTGTTGCTTCTTTTGCCAATTACCGTAAAGCAGTGTTCTCTGGAAAATATTTCTTCCCACCTCCTCTCTCCAGGCACCTCATGACTTTGAACATCTCTATCAAAATGCCCCTAAAGAAAACAACAACTGCTCATAAGGGGAGGCGATGGAGGAGTGGTATTGCCATCAACCTGGTAATTCAGAGACCCAGGCTGATGCTTTGTCACCTGGGTTCAAATCCCTAGAATTTAAATTCAATAAAAATCTTGCAATTCATGTTGTGAGCAGGTGTCCAGGGTACAGGTCTGGGCCCGCTGCGGCCTGGAGTACGTGGGGAGGGCATTTTGGTAGGATGGTGGGGGGGATTCACTGGGGAATGGAGGGTCCAGGGGTGGGAGTCACCACTGTTTGTCGGTCTAACACCCTCTCCCAATACCTTACAGATATTGAACACTCTGGCAGGGATGTTGGACGCAGAGGTTGCCCTAGTGGTGCTGGTGCTACGCGATGTGGGCAGACGCCAGAGAAGGTGGCAGCAGCAGTGTCTGCAGATGCTCGAGGCAACGTCCCATGTGCCAGACCCCGCCCACACACTGAGGACCCAGCCACCCATCAGGCTAGAGAAAGACCAAGAGGGGGGTCCCGCAACGACCCAGGTCATTGCCGCTGGTCATTTGAACAAATAATGGCCAACTTGTGCCGCAGGAGGTTCCGTCTCAACAAGTATCCTCGCAGACTTGGCATCACATGGAGGAGGAGGATACCCGCTCTTTGTGGCCTTCAAGGTCACTGCAGCACTGAACGTTTATGCCACGGGATCATTCCAGAGCTCGAGTGGGGACTGTGTGGTATCTCGCAGCCCACATGTGCACCCGGCAGGTCACGAATGCCCTGCATGCCCGAGCTGAAGACTACATCATTTGTGACATGGATCCGGCCCAACAGGATGCCCGGGCAGCAGGTTTTTAGTCGGGATGCCCCAGGAAGTCACAGATGCCACGCATGTTCTCCTGCACTCACCGGGTCATCTTGGGGTGCCCTATGTTAACCAAAAAGTGTTCCACTTCTTCAACATGCAGCTCATGTACGACCACCAGTTGAAGGTAATGCATGTGTGTGTCTGTTTCCCAGGGTGTGTGCATGAGAGCTACATCCTGGGGCAGTCGGTCATCTCTGTCCTCTTCGAGGAGCACTCCAGAATGGACGGCTGGCTCTTGGGGGATAAGGGATATCCGTTGAGGACCTGGCTAATGACGCCAGTACGGAGGCTGGAGACTGAAATGGAGGCCCGCTACAACCAGACGCATGCAGCCACCCGGTCTGTCATTGAGCAGTGCATCGGACTCCTCAAGATGCGGTTCAGGTGCCTCGACCGCTCCGGAGGTGCCCTCCGGTACACTGCCCGGAGGGTTGCCCGCTTTGTTGTGTTCTGCTGTATCCTCCACAATTTGACACAGAACTGGAGGTTGGTGACAAGGAACATTTGGCCACCTCGCAGGAGGAGGGAGATGAGGATGATGAGGAGCCGGACCACCAGGGGCTGGAGGATGAGGCCTGGAAGGAACTTGAGGCCCGCCTCAGGACAGGCCACAGTGGTGACGGGTCTGGCAAGCCCAGAGGGCAAGGGAGGACCTCATATTGGCCTGATTAACCTCGGACCAATCATCGCATCCTTATTTCCCACCCTCCCAGGGTATGAGTCACATCACTCCAGGGTGCTGGGACTGTGTCGGCACTGTCAGCGGGTCATTGTCGAGGGCAAGGGAGGTGTTGATAACCCACAGAGAGCTGGGCGCTGGTTCCTCAATCTATGCCACAGTCTGACCCCTGCCTGTCTGCTGAGTGCTCGCTGACACCCATCACCTGCACGCGGTGCTACATTGCGGAATAAAGTGACAGAGGCTTCCTACTGGTTGTTCACAAGGGTGTTTATTGTTCAATATATGTCCCCACTCTCCAGATGGCACAGACACCCCCCCATCGCCTCACCCCCCACCCACCCCTCACCCCGTTACCCCCTACCTACCCCGTCTCTCTTTCCCAGGTGCCCTCAGTGATCCTCAATATACCTGGTCCTCCTAGTTCTACAACTGCATCAAGGTGTGTCCCCAGGATGCACATCTGAGGTGAAGGCAGCCAGCTTCTTACCTCGTCCCATGGCCCTCGTTGCCCCTGGCGGGCATCCTCTGGGGGCTCTGAGGCTAGAAGGCCCAGGCTCGCTTGTCGACGGCACATTCACAGCCATGCCACTCTGTCCCATGTGCTGACCCTGAGACATGGCCTCAACAGAGGGATGAAACTCGGGAGAGCTGGTGGTCACCGTCTCCACTCCATTGGTTGAGTCAGGGTTGGCACACAGCACCCTCTCCTCCCAGTCGGTGCCCAAAGGGCCCTGGGCTTCACCTTGGGATGAAGGGGCAGCTGATTCGAGCCCCGGCTGCCCCTGCATCGTCTGGTTCTGCCAGCCCTGGTGGTTCCCCATGGTCTGCACCATAGTGCCGATGATCCCGGCGATGCTCCTCAGTGACTGGGACATGGTCTGCAGTGCCTCGGCAATGCCCACCTGCATCTGGGACAAGCTCCGCAGCGCCTCATCTGGGAGTGGGACATGTCTCGCAGAACCTCATCAAGGTCAGCCTGGGACTGGGTGACATCCCCCAGCGAGGCAGACATACTGCCGAGACCCTCAACCATGGCCGTCACCGACTGCGCGACACCTTGGACACCTTCACTCATGGTGCCAACGTCGTGCACCAGCTGGGTCCTGGGATCCAGCAGGCCTCCAACTGCTGTCTCACCTGGGGGTTCCTGCCACCACCAGATGTGCGTCATCAGCAATGTGCTGCTCACAAGATTGTGCCCCAGAAGCCTGTCCACTAACATTTCGCACTGCGGTGCGTATATCTGCATTGCTGGAGGGTGGGGATGACAACTGTGCCTCGGCAATAACAGTTGCACCTCAGAGCTCTCCTCTGAGGTGTTCTCCTCGGGGTCAGGAGAGGGCCCGGGATGGGCCGGTGCCATCGGTTGCTGGACCTGTGACAAAATGGACATTTGGTTAATGGGAGGGATGGGTCGGTCAGTAAGGCAATCATTATTCACGTTTGACAGGACTTCTGGGTGGAGTCCGGTGGTTCCTCACCTCTGCAGCATCCGCCAGCCTCCACGTTGGTGACCATTCTGTCCTCGGCCACACTAGTCACCTCCAGGGCCCGCACCTCGAAGGCGGTGAGGATTCTCAAGTCCGGCACTGCACCGCCAGTCTGGGCCCTTTGCAGTCGATTATGGGAGAGCTTTTCCTGAGGAGACATAGCGAGGGCATCGTTAGCCACACGCGTGGTTCACAGTTGTGGGGGACAGTTGTGAAGGGAGGGTTGGATGGAGGGAGGATTGGAGGTGGAGGGGGTTGGAGGGAGGGTTGGGTGGAGGGGGTGGGCAGCACGGTAGCACAGTGGTTAGCACTGTTGCTTCACAGCTTCAGGGTCCCAGGTTCGATTCCCAGCTTGGGTCACTGTTTGGGCGGAGTCTGCACGTTCTCCCCGTGCATGCGTGGGTTCCCTCCGGGTGCTCCGGTTTCCTCCCACTGTCCAAAGATGTGCAGGTTAGGTAGATTGGTCATGCTAAATTGCCCTCATTGTTCTGAAAAGGTTAGGTGGGGTTACTGGGTTATGGGATAGGGTGGAGGTGTGGGCTTAAGTGGGGTGCTCTTTCCAAGGGCCAGTTCAGACTTGATGGGCTGAATGGTCTCCTTTTGCACTGTAAATTCTATGATTCTATGATTTTATGAGTGCTGAAGGGGGAGGGAGATGGAGGGAGGGTTGGGGGTTGCCTGCGGGGATGCTCCCTTGGGGGTTGGGGGGTGGGACATTGGTGTCTACTCACTCGTGTTGTCCGGTCTAGGTCGTTGAACTTCTTCCGACACTGGAGGCCAGTCCTCCTGGTCACACTGCCCGAACTGACTGCCTCGTCCCAGGCAGTACTGGCTGCCTTGTGGCTCACCCTCTGGGATCCTCGGTCAAACAGGACATCTCTCCTGGTCTCCACCACATCCAGGAACCTCCCCAAGTCAGCCTCTCCGAATCTTGGGGCCGGTCTCCTCGGCGCCATTGTTGTGAGCCGGCTGGAGTTGGCTGAGCATGTGCAGCTTAAGTCTGTTCGCCATTGTTCGCGGGTGGCTGGTGAGAGCGGTCCCGGTGAATCGGCTGGCGAGCCAGCATTCGGGGCAGGAAGCCCGTGAGGCCTCGCTAAGTGGACCAATTAACGTTGAATAGCGTTGCCGGCCTCGCTGGGCTAAGCGCCAAGAAACTCACGGCAATCCCCGCTTGCTACAGCACTTGGAAATATTTCCAGAAGATCACGCCCATAGTAAAGGTAATCTTTCGTTGAAAGTTTAGCTTATTTTATGATGTGCAATTTCCTGTTTATTGAGGCACTTTATGTGTTTCTCTCCCTGTCTGTCCCGAATCAGTTAACCTATTTTGAGGTCTGGTTTCACTAGTTGTCTCATTCCACCAGCATTTTAGCTGAGTAGCCTACTGGTTGAAACTTATTGAAAGGGAAATGCAGACATCAAAGGCAACCTCCATCTTGCCTTCCTGTAACATCCAGACATGTATGTTGTTGAAGTATTGTGAGGCTTGTGATAAACAATACCTCTCATATGTCACAGATACCCAAGCCTGGTTGTGAAGAAGACACCGATTAGTCTGCTTTGGCAGAGACTATAGAACTTAGTCTCCGCTCCTGCACCAGGCACCCAGTGCTGGCTGATTCTTCTTTATATACACATTTGAGTATAATTAACTAATCAATGCCCAACACCCTTTCACCTTATTACTTTAAACTACTAGGAATTTAACATCCATTGAACAGAGCCTATTAGATTCTAACATCATGCCACTCCCATAATGCACCCAATTGTCATGGATATATGTTTCCTTCATTGTTACTCTCGAGGTGTGAGCACCACAGGACCAAGGTCTTTTGACTTTGCATCTGAGTGAGGACTTTTGCTGATTTTCTGTTGTTAGCTTAGAGCTGATGAGGCCAATTGCAGTGCTCATACTGGTGTCTTGGGAACCTAACCAGCAACTCTGTCCTTGCTTCCATATCAACTTTTTAGCTGGCTGATGGGAACTCTGTTGTATTATGTAATTGTTTCCAATTAAATTTTCACTTCCGCTAGTTAGTTTTAAATTTAAAAGCTTGATGACCTACGATTCATCAATTGATCCCATGCAGCAGTCACTGTTTCTGCATTTGATAGTAAGTTATTATATTAATGTTCTTACCAACACAATAGGGTACTGGATTCTCCCAGCGGCAGTTTGACATGCATTTTGATGTTGGATACCCCACCAAATCAAATCCACGATTGCATTTGTAAATGACTGTCCTGTCATTTATTGTCCACACTCCATTTTTTAGAGGAGAAGGTTTGCCGCAAGGAAGATCTGTAATATTGAAAAAGAAATTTTAAAAATCCTTACGATTGCCAGAATTTATTTGAAGGATTTGTTACTCTCTTTGTACTACAGAGACTTCACTGATCATGAAAATCATATACCGACCACTCTGAAACGATGGAAAGAATAAGCCACCAACAAGCAATATAAGAGAATGGTATACTGTAATACCGGACAAAGGCTAAAACGTTGGAAGCACCTCCAAAGCTGATGTTCTCAATGATCTAGAAAAATAAGGACTCAGGTGCATGAGACACCCCAACCTCTAAATTTCCCTCTACGTCAGTCACCATTCTGACATGGGCAGAAATCATCGGTCCTTTTTTACCACTAGGTCAAAATCAACCAACTCTTTTCCAAATGACATTGTGAGAGATAAGGAATAACGTAAAATTCTGCACCTCAAAGTCAAAAGAATATTTCTGAATGGCTGGGTATCTTGACAATGTTGCTGAAAACTGTTGGCCATTCAAAAGTCAGGCATTTTTATTTGGTGCAAAAATAAATCAATGTACCTGTCAACCTTCACTGCCACCCTTCCATTGAGCAAAAGGGAAGACAATTAAATCAAATGTTCTTTCTTAGCTGGTGTGATAGACCATCTCAGGGATGGTCTCTCTTCCTCCAGCATCCTAAAGAAAATTTTGCTCTTAAACTGATCTGCTGATAGGTTGTTTACTATCATACCCAAGTGAAAAAGAATAGTGTGCAGAAACTCCAAAGTGATGGTCACAGAAGGAGGGGCAACATTCCAGTGGTGTTGTCTTGGCAGGGGCAGGTTGGACATCTTTCTGCTGGTGGTAGTTTTGTTGGGAGCCTGAGGTATGTACTTGCCATCAGCATAGTGCATAATAAGTCTGATATGCTGCTGGGGGTGGGAAGGGAAAGGGAAGGGAAAGCAGCAGCTAGTTCCGAAAATAATTCTGACTGGTTAGCGGGGACAGTGTGTAAGTGGAGGTTAGGGATATCCAGAGGTTTGACTAGAAAATACCTGGTGGAGAAGTGGGATATGAAAAAGGATATTACTGGGGGAAGAATATAACTTGCATAACAAGGATGTAAGACAAAGTAAAGCCATCAGAAAATCCCAGAGAGCTAGACCTCCTCCTCTACATAATTAAGAAATAGAACAAGAGGAACAGGCTGTTTCGGGTCAGTGGGCAAAGGCCTGTTAAGAACGTGAAATGTATTGTAGATGTTGGTAGCTGTGGCAGGCAGTGCCAGCTGCTTAAATGCTAGGCCTCTTTTGAAGTGCAGGAAGCAGTTTAACAACCTTATTAGAGCTGCCAAGATGAGAAACCTGCCCCCGTTTATCCTTCATGCATTGATTTTTTTGGTCAGTCAGATGTGAAGGTTAGATCTGGAAGTGGGAAGCATAAGCTTCATGAAGACATCCCAGGTTCCTTAGCCTGTGTCTCAAATGTGTAGGATCATGCTCTAAAGGTGTTGGATGAACATATTTTTTCTATGGGGGCAATAAGCCCCACTTCAGAGCTCCTGTAATAGATGGCTGGGGCCATGGCAGACTTCAATGATATCCTCAGTGCTAATGTCTGAGAATGAATTGGTACAATGTAATCCTACCTGTAGTGAATGGACCCACATGGGTTATCTGCATCCATATCCATGCACACTCCACCACCATCCCTACCCCCCTCACTAAGACAGAAGCCTCTAATCCTCTATTATAAGGACATATGTGAGAAAATACCACATTGTGAGGGCAACATGACAGATGATTGATAGAAAATAAATGCCCGACATGAATCTGCTGAAAACCCGATGTGCGGAATCCTTTCTTAACAGCAAAGTTTTTAATGTGAAATTTCTGGAGAACATGACCAGCAATGACTTGCATGTTATAACACCTTTAATGTAGAACAAGGTCCCATGCATTTTAAGTGTATGCAAACAAAATTTAGCCAGGGAATAAGCTTTCGGGTGTGGCCAAATCCTCAATCAAAGAGCTGAAAGTCATAGAGAGAGAGGTGTTTAGGAAGGGAATTTCAGAGTATGCAGTCGACATAACTATAGTAACAAGTCTTACAACACCAGATTAAAGTCCAACAGCTTTATCTGAAATCACTAGCTTTCGGAGCTACGCTCTGATGAAAGAGCTATGCTCTGAAAGCTGGTGATTCCAAATAAACCTGTTAGACTTTAACCTGGTGTTGTAAGACTTCTTACTGTGCCCAGTCCAGTCCAACGCCGGCATCTCCACATCAAACATAACTGTAGACACAGTATTCAATGAAAGGGCAAGAGGAATGCATCAAGCCAGGTTCAGAGGAACAGAGAGTTCAAGGGTGAATTGTAGGGCTGAAGGAGACTAGAGAAATGGAGAGCATGGTACTAAACATGGGGACAAGAATTTTAAATTGGAAAAATTAGGGAATCAGGAACTAGTTAAGCCCAGCAAGGACAGAGGTGATGGATGAGTGAGCCTTGATGCAAGGAAGAACTTGCACAGATGTTTGGATGAGCTGAAATTTACCGAAGGTGGACAATAGGAAATTGCACAGGAAAGCATTGAAATACTTAAAGCTGGATATGAATAAACATTTCAGTAGCAGCGAGTAGATTGTCTTTTTGATGTGGTGGCTAAAGTGTCAGAAGCTGAACTCAGGGGTAAACGGGAAGCCGAGTTTGCAAACAGACTCACTCAATCACACAAATTACCCTCAATGTGTAATCGGTTCACTACACAGTGACAGGAATGCAGTTTGAAATTATTGCAGCATTTATGTGTTTATGAAAGAGCAAGGTTCAACCCTTGATCCAGTGCGGCTGATAACAATCAGATCCGGTCTGCACCCTTCTCACTCTCAATTGTGATTAAAACTGATTCACAACTCACCTATGTGAGTTCGTGTTTCCAAGCCATCTATTTCAACTTCAGATTCTTGGGGTACATAGCTGGATAATAAATAAGAGGGAGCAAATGTTAAAGAAAATGTAATTCTATGAATTATCTTGATAACAATGGACAGACCTGCTGTGGAATTTCAACGCAGTCAGGAACAGTAAGGAAGTGACATTGGTTGTGGCACATGAAGTGGAATGCAACTTTCCTCACACTGAGTCCGAAGTGTTTGGTGAAACCTGCCCACCAGATCAAGTACAGCAGGTGATACAAGAATTCCTTCTGTGTTTACACCATCTACAACATTCAAACTATCAGTTTCAAGCAAGGTCTTAGGTAGTCTGCTCATTTCCATCACTTGCTGGTTAAATGAGATGAAGGAAATGCATTTGGGGACAGCACGGTAGCACAGTGGTTAGCACAATTGCTTCACAGCTCCAGGTTCCCAGGTTTGATTCCCGGCTTGGGTCACTGTCTGTGCGGAGACTGCACGTTCTGCCAGCGTTTGCGTGGGTTTCCTCCGGGTGCTCCGGTTTCCTCCCACAGTCCAAAGATGCGCAGGTTAGGTAGATTGGCTGTGCTAAATTGCCCTGAGAGTCCAAAATTGCCCTTCGTGTTGGGTGGGGTGACTGGGTTATGGGGATGGGGTGGAGGTATGGGCTTGGGTAGGGCGCTCATTCCAGGGGCCGGTGCAGACACGATGGGCCGAATGGCCTCCTTCTGCACTGTAAATTCTATGATTCTACGAAATGGTGATCCTGCATGAATAGACGAAGACAACAGCAACTTTCTTCTTTCTGCAAATCTCTTTAAAAGGACCAATTGGAAACATGCTCACCAGTTACTGAGGGGAAAAAAACTATTGACTGAATTTTCATGGTCCCAGGAAGGTGAAATTGGAGACAGGACAATAGCAAGCTGTCCCCTTCAGGTGACATTCACGCCACCAGGCAACAGATCAGCTGCCTGCTGAATGGAGATGGGCAGCCAATTTACATACTTAAAGGGCAATTAGAAGCAATTTTACAGCACCATAGGCATGTTGTCCAGTGCAGAGGCTGCTCCATGGAGACAGCCTACTCGTAGTAAGTCGTGGGCCATTGCAGCCATAAGGCAAAGCCACATCTATAATCCAAATAATGCCGCCTCTAAAGAGAGGGGCCTACTGGCTTGGCCTGTCTGAAACTTTAGTCTCTGACTTTGTATCTGACCTGCTTTAACCTCTTATGGTGGGGCTGCAGAGGGTCCAACTGCCTGCCCTTTGATTGGACCAGGAATAATAAGAGCTCGATCCAAGGATGGCAAACATGGGGATAACCAATTGGAAGGCCGACTCTGTAAATGTCAGGATCGCGAACCCCATAGGAAAATCCAGCCTAAGTGATTTACTTCCTTGTCATGACCATCAAATATAAATACTGTTAGAATTTTGGATGAAGTCAGATTAGAAATGGTTTCCTTTCATTAATTATCTGACTTCCTCCGACCATACTATTAACTATTAGACTATAGTAGAGATAGAAACACATCATGAGCACTGGTCACGCAGTAGGAACAAGAGCAAATCTAACCTTTTTCAGATAAATCCCAGAAGCTGTCACAGGTCGGGTGGTCCTTATCTATGGTGGATTTATGGGCTGTTCAGTGTTAAGGCTTAAGCCAAGTTTCAGTATGAGGTAGCTGTGGAATGTCTGAGGTATCTCACATTTAGTGATATCACAAACCATGATGCAGAACTGCAGAGGATTGTCAGCTACAATGACTTCGATCTTTTTCACAGAACAGCATAAGCATCTACCAAAGCAAACTTATTACGCACTCAGTTTATTCCAAACTGTGTTAATTGATCGAACATTTGCTTGGTATAATTACTGACCTTGAAGAACAACAGCCTACAGCACAAATGTGATTACAATTCACCAATGATTAATTAGTCTGAGCTGTGAGAATAGCAGGTACAGCAGTGGAAACATAACGGGGGCGATTCTCCCAAATGGAGCCCAAGTGTTCACGCCGTCGTGACCGCGTCACCTTTCACGACGGCGCGAACCGGGCCCGGGAACGACCTATTCTGTCCCCACAGGGGAACAGCACAGTGCTGGAGCAGTTCACGCCCCTCCAGCCTCCTTTCCCGGCGCCCACCAACCCTTCTTTAGCACGCCGGCCCCGACTAAAAATGGCGTCGGTGTTCAGGGGCCGGTCGCGCAGGATAGCAGGCCCGGGGGGGGGGGGGGGAAGAGACCGGCCCTCCGATTGGTGGGCCCCGATTGCGGGCCAGACTCCATCGGAGGCCCCCCCCGGGGACGGAGCCCCCATCCCCCCTCCCCCCACAGGCCGCCCCCCCGACCGTTCGCGCAGAGTTCCCGCCAGCAGCGACCAGGGTTGAACGGTGCCAGCGGGACTCTGTCATATCCATGCGGCCGCTCGGCCCATCCAGGCTGGAGAATCGGCGGCTCCACCAATTCCAGCCAACCATGCTGGCGCAAATGGTGCCGATTCTCCGCACCGCGGAGAATCGCGCACCAGCGTTGGGGTGTCGTGGCGCGGTTGCGCCGATTCTCCGGCGCGGGGCTCAGAGAATCGCCCCCAACATTGGTATTGTAGAACCATACAACTGTTCTCTCCCTAATGACCTGTTGGAATTGCAATTGGCAGCAGAGCGACTATCTCAGGATAAGGGTAGTGAGAAAGAAGGCCTCCAACATCTCAAATGTAGGATTTCCTGCACGTTTTGATTGGTTCTTTGAATGTGTTTCAATGATTATAATATCCTGGGGTTCCCATTCTGCACAGTACAGTGCCAGCAAAAATCCAACATTGTTACTGTGCTGGCATTTACAGACAGCCTAGTTTGAGAGAAATACCTGTTGAAAGATATACCTACACAAATGATCTCTCCTCCAGTCCAATAAGTTCTTCAGATTCTACAGTGGGATCAGAAAAAGGGCAAGTCAGTCTCACAACACAAGATTCAGAGACACGTCTATTAGATAGAGCTTATGGACAGAATTCTGTGTAACCCCCTATCCCCCCAACACAGGATTGGACTGGCAGATTGGTTGTGGGGGTAGTGTTGTGTAAAATCTGGTGGGGTATCGTGGGGTGCCATGTGTATCGCCCATCCACATCAGAAGGAATTTTACCAGTGCAGGATGAGCTGTTGGTTAGCCCAACTATGCCAATCAAGGCTCTTGTGGGGACAATTAATGACCAATTCAGTGTCTCTTCCTGCCGCCAGCAGTATACCGATGATGGTGGTGCTTACACCACATGATGAAGCTGTCAATTATACCCCAGTGGCCTGACTGCAGAGCGGGATGGTGGCGAGGTGGCAGGGGAGGAGTGGCCTTTGTGCTCTCCCGCCCTATGCCACATGGAAGATCTTTCTGGTGGGAAGAGACATCTCAACTTGATCAATTCCCCTGGCCTCCAGACTATTGTCCCACTCCTCGCCGGGACCTCCTTTATTGCCCCACTCACCTCATTCTCCAACTTTCCTTGCCGTTCTGATTGATACCTGGGGCGAAATTCTCCTACCCGCCCCGCCACATTTCTGCGCCGACCGGCCGGCGGGAGTCTCCGTAACACCGGCCGGTCAATGGGGTTTCCCATTGTGGGGCACCCCCACGCCGTCGGGAAACCCCCGAGCGCCGGCAGAACGGAGACTCCCGCCGGCGGAGAATGACGCCCCTGGTTTCAGTCCCAACAGTGGCCACAGCTTCTAGTAACACTGCTGTGAATAAAGAGCTGCTGCCCTCTGATCTCTTGGAATAGGGGCTTTCACTTTCATGGGGGCTAAACCCACAATCACAGCTAATTGACTGAGCTACACAAAATGGCACACTGAGCTAGAAGTTTCCCCCCTGATGGACAGGGCCACCACCTCCACTTTAAATTCCAACAAATGGTTTTATTTCAATCAATATAATTTAAACTTATGGAAGGTAGTTAAGATGTAATGCTTCATCTAACTGAATATGGGATTAAATCACAGTTAATGCAACATCACAGAGTAAAAGAAAATATATGTTTCACAGGTAAGGCTCATAAGTTTAACAGCCTCTGTTTATTGAATACTGAACTGTAACCCACCACTTATTTTCTGTAAGATTTCTTTCCGTTGTTACTGCATTAACTCTCTGGTACTGATGTCCAGTTTGAGTTTTGCTAGGTTTCCCCAGCTTCAGACTTCATTACAGCCTTGGTCCAAATATGGCAAAAAAAAAAGCTGAATTCCGGAGGTGAAATGAGAGTGACTGCCCTTGACAACAAGGCAGCATTTGACCAAGTCTAGTATCCGGAATCCCAAACAAAATTGGATTCAATGACAAATAATGGGAAAGCTCAATACCAACTGGTGTCATTGATTAGTAAGTTTGCAGACGACACAAAGGTTAGTGGAATTGCGGATAGCGATGAGGACTGTCAGAGGATACAGCAGGATTTAGATTGTTTGGAGGCTTGGGTGGAGAGATGACAGATGGAGTTTAATCCGGACAAATATGAGGTAATGCATTTGGAAGGTCTAATGCAGGTAGGGAATATACAGTGAATGGTAGAACCCTCAAGAGTATTGAAAGTCAGAGAGATCTAGGTATACAGGTCCACAGGTCACTGAAAGGGGCAACACAGGTGGAGAAGGTAGTCAAGAAGGCATATGGCATGCTTGCCTTCATTGGCTGGGGCATTGAGTATATGAATTGGCAAGTCATGTTGCAGCTGTATAGAATCTTAGTTAGGCCACACTTGGAGTATAGTGTTCAATTCTGGTCGCCACACTACCAGAAGGATGTGCAGGCTTTAGAGAGGGTGCAGAAGCGATTTACCAGGATGTTGCCTGGTATGGAGGGCATTAGCTATGAGGAGCGGTTGAATAAACTTGGTTTGTTCTCACTGGAATGACGGAGGTTGAGGGGCGACCTGATAGAGGTCTACAAAATTATGAGGGGCATAGACAGAGTGGATAGTCAGAGGCTTTTCCCCAGGGTAGAGGGGTCAATTACTAGGGGGCATAGGTTTAAGGTGAGAGGGGCGAGGTTTAGAGTAGATGTACGAGGCAAGTTTTTTACACAGAGGGGAGTGGGTGCCTGGAACTCGCTACCGGAGGAGGTGGAGGAAGCAGGGACGATAGTGACATTTAAGGGGCATCTTGACAAATACATGAATAGGATGGGAATAGAGGGATACGGACCCAGGAAGTGTAGAAGATTGTAGTTTAGTCGGGCAGCATGGTCGGCATGGGCTTGGAGGGCCGAAGGGCCCGTTCCTGTGCTGTACATTTCTTTGTTCTTTGTTCTTTGTATATCCAGCACAAGGAAATATGACTACATAGGTTATATAGAATTGAACAGGGCATACAGCATAGTAACAGGCCATTCATCTAATTCTATCCGCATGTGGTAGTTGTAGGTCTATCATCTCAGCTCCAGGACATTGTTGCAGGAATTCCTCAGGGCAGTATCCCAGACCCAACTGTCTTTGACTAACTAACCTCCATCATAAGGTCAGAATATAATTGTTCAATGGTGATTGCACGGCATTCAATTCCATTTGCAACTCCTCAAATACTGATGCGGTCTATTTCCAGACAACGAGGCATGGATAATATTCAGGGCAGGATATTCCAGTCCCGCCCACCTGCCGGATTTGCCAATCGGCGAAATCAATGGCCCTTGGCTGGCTTGCCGTACCTGCCGCGGCCGGAAAATCCTGGCTTCAGACTTGGGATGAGAAATGGAAAGCACCATTTCTGAAACTATCAACATAGGGGCCACCTACGTAATGTGACTGGAACAGTAAGCCACCGACTGGGAGCTGTGGTACATTACAAAAGCCAAGTGTTTTTTATACTGCCCCCACTGCAGCACGTTCTGTTGGGAAGATGTAGGTAAAGGGCTGGATTCTCTGGCCGCGCCCGCCGCAAGATTACTACCGAAGGGACGGGGACCATGTCAAGGTCCGTTGACCTCGGACTGGAATTTCTGGTCGTCAGGCGGGCGCGGCTGAAGAATCCTGGCCAAAGTTTTTGCAATAATGGCTGTCTGTAGTTGAGCATGTATTAGTCTTACTCAATGAAATACACAACAGGTATTCAGCTGTGAGAGACTCCCAAAGCTTTTTTTGGAAGCATTTGCATCTACAAGACACAGTCAGGAGTGTGATGGAGTACTCTCTACCTGCCTGTATGAATGCAGTTCCAACAATACACAAGAAGGTTGACACCTATGACAGAGCAGTCTGTTTTTATCAACATTCCATTCAGCACCTTGAACGTTCATACCCTCCACCCCAAAAAGGGTAGCAGGCACATATAGGAACATCTGCCCGTTCCCCTCTGAGCCACACAACATCCTGATGTGGAACAGCATTGTTTATTATATGCCATTTGATCGTAATCCCCACCTAACACTGTGATTCAAGAAAGCAGCTCACCACCAACTTTTCAAGGAAATCTCGGGGTGAACATAAAATGTTGGCTTTGTTGGAAATGGCCACAGCCTATGAATGAATTTTAAAAATCCACAACATTTTCAGCTTCTGCTTTGTTTGAGAAAACCTACTTTCCCAACTGATTGAATTATGTATACAAGTAACTATTTTCAGTGTTTAACTTCGAATTTCAATAAACTCAACAATATTTTAGCATAAAATCTAAGGTCTCATATAACAACAAAATATCTCCTGAGACCATCAATTCATGTGACCTTACAGCATAGAATGCCATTCGATCCATCAAGCCACTGCCAACTCTTCGAAAAACCTAACCACATGGCTCCATTCCTCTGCTCTTTGTCCATATCTTTTTTATTGCCAAATACTTAACTACTGACCTTTTACAAGCAATTGTATATTCTGCTTCTATCACTATTTTTGGAAGAACTTTCTATCATAAAAATTATTAACTAGTTCCGCACCTTGAATTTAAATTTGCATCTCTGGTTACTGACTCTGATCCAATGGAAACATTTCTCATGATTTACTTTACCAACACCCTTCAGAATTTGGAGCAGCTTTATCAGAACTCCCTTTAGCCTCTGCAATAGTAAAGTTTCCACAGTCTTTCCTCATAAGTATGCCTCTCATATCTCAAGAACATCTTCTGCACCCTCTTCATATTTTTAATAACTAGGTTCCAAACATGTTTTAACAGCTTTATTCACTTGTTCGCCTATTTTGCACATTAGAACCCCAATGACTCTTTGCTTTTCCAGGCACGCACTGTCCTGAACACCTTGTGGGATGTGTCCATCAGGGATCAAAGCTAATAGGGTGAGGATCCGTTTAATACAGCCCTCAGTGAACATGCCAGACAAGAGTTTGCAATTGCAGCATGTAGGACTAGCTGCCATTGTAATCTCCACAACACTGTTTGTAACCATGGTTCTCATCAAAGTTACAAAGGGCCGAGGTTCAGTATCTGCAGAGGGAGCAAATATTTTCCTGCAGTTCTGCATTTCTTTGCCTTTGAGCTTAATCTGAGAATGTTATGACATGCAGCAAAGGGATAACCACAAACGTAGGGCAGAGTTTTACAGTCCTGTGCCAACAGATTTGCAGGCGAAAGGAGGGGGGGGCGGGACTGCTAAAATTCCCACGTGGCCTTGCCTTGGCCTTTCAGCTTACCACCAACATATCTGTGATTTTATGGGTGCGCGAGGAGGGGGGGGGGGGGGGGGGGGCTCTCCACTCTCACACAAATGAGACCCTTGCCACTTTTTTTGCTGGAGTGAAAGATTCAGTGGGAGGCTTGGTAAGTTACCCTGTTCGGCAATGGAGGGGGGAAAGGAGGGATGAAGGAATCCGGGCAGAGAAATGGGCAACTCCATCACTGGCTGTCTTTCGTGATCGGGCAGCCTACCCCAATCGTCTGCCCCCAAACCCAACCCTTTGGGTGATCCCTCCAGACCTGACCTTGCCATCAAAACCTCAGCCCTTTTTCTCCACCAACAAGGGACTGTCCTCCCATCTCCCACCACATGGCCTCAGACCTATCTGATCCTGGGGATTTAAACTGGCAGCAGTGGACATCACTCAATGGGGTCATGCTGGGACTACAGAGATGCTGACTAATCAGACGGTAAGGCAGCGCTCTGAGATTGGATTTCCTACAGATGAGGGACTGAAATCCTACCTCCAGCCAAATAACACTCCTTGGAACATTAAATAGATGTGCGGCAGCTGTGATCGGCGAGGATGCATTCTTCGTGACTCTAGGTGACTGAGTGAGAAACGTCACCATCTGAAAAATCCTGCCCTTACAAAAGCATCAGAAAAAAACTATCCGGTCCCACCCTTTCATAAACTTAAGATGTTTCAAGTTATTTAGCTGAATTTCAGTGACCTCTTACCAGTGAAATCCTGAATTCGAACATGGCTAACATGTCAACTCCAACCCTGTTGTCCAGTGGCTGATTTTATAGTATTGTTTTGTTTGCATTTCATTTACTTATCAATATGAAGTGTACGGTTGTATCAGTAAGTGAAACGGCACAAACAGAAATCCAGGTTAATGGTCACATGGATATATTTACCTAAAAACCTGGCTAGTTAAAAAAGCTTTAAACAAAGCCATTAAAACATCTACATAAGGTAGAGTTTCTGATTCATTGAGGAGACCCTCTCCCCGTATTTGATCAGATCACGGAGAATGTAGCTAACCAATGTTTAGCGATCCCCAAGCACACAGAATAGTGTTGGAGGTCAAAAAATACTTGTTATAACCCACACGGGTCTTATAGGGTAGGGGTGATTAACTACCCCCCGTGGATATTGCGGAATACAAGCTCCCCCGATAAGGGGGCGCGGGATAGTTAACAATCTCTGATTATGTATAGAGTCGGCCAGTAAGGCATCAACTAGAGACGACGCAGTAGGGAATTACTGGAAGTGTATATAATAGCTATTGTCAAATAAAATAAGTTTTCTAAGTGTGGACTCTTCGTAGCCCATACAAAAATACTGAAGGTCTAGATAGAGAAATGACAGGTTTCTCATTTCATGATCAGCTAAGATCATAATTAAGGCACCTCATTGGAACGAATCTCCCTCTTCAGTGAAATATGCAGCTTTCACAACTGAGTCAGGTATGCCTGGAATTCCTGCAGAGTGAACAATTGGATACATACCTTATGTGATACATAACTTGCAAGTAGGACTGAGCTACCACCAAGGGAAAAGCGTCAACACTCCTTTAATTCCTTCTCAGCACAGTCCAGAAGAACCCATGACCCAGCCTCCACTTCATGTACGGTGAGGATTTTGGACACCTTTGTGCCAAAAAGTCTGATATGAACTGGTCTATATTTAGTTAAATCAATCATTGTTACAATAGGTCTCCCATAAAATATCAGCACAGATATGCCATTCAATCTCGTTACTGCCACAGGTTATACTGAGAAGACAGATCTGAGGAGCTGGGCTCAGTCTCTTACCTGCTAGGGATGCATCACCCTGACACAGGAAAAACCCGGGGAGAAGCACACCCAAGACCCAAATAGGTGCCATTCTGAAAAAAAGCAAACATATTTAGTACATAAGTTCATCTAAGGGTTCAGAAAATGAAGCTGTGAATAATGGAAATTCAGCTGCATTTGAAACTAAAATAATCAATTAAGGAGCCTGAAAAAAATCTCAGATTCTTTATTTCCGATTCTAGATGTCCTGAGCCGAATTCTAAAGCTCATCCCAAGCATGAGAGCAGAGGTTAGTTATTTAAAGTCTTGTTTACATGTCACTGTCCCTACTATCACCCTAGTTCCAATGTTGATACAAATAAGGGCCTGCAGGTTGTCAGCAAGTGACCTACACAGCCCCCAGAACGGGAAGCAGACTGTCACTCACCTCAGGCTTTCAGAATCTCTCTGAAAATGTTTCAGGATCTCAGCCTTTTAAATAACTTAGCCCCTCCCATCATTTGCATAACATGGCTCCTTTTCTGGCTTGTCACTTCACACAGTGAGTTATATGGGTTTGTACAATGCCAGGCTCTGAGTGAAATCAATCACTCAGTGTTGCCAGCTTTAAAGGAACTGTTCTGCTAACTGAAATTGCAGAATGAGGATTAAAGATAATTCCCCTTAAAAAATCTATTAACACAATGGCAAATTGTGTGCTGCCTTTTGGCCTACTGGTGACTTCCCTTCACAATTCCTTGGGTTATTAGATGCTTTTAGTGACATTCCAAATACCTAGCAAAAGTTGAGTAGAGGGGCAGATGGTGGTGGAAGTCGGGGTTGGTCATTATATTGTTGGTAATGAATCGCATGATGAAGGTGTTTAGTTTGTCTAGTTTTCGATGGACCTGGATATGGGACAGAAGCAGGTGCTGAAGATCAAGCAAAGAACACTCCATGTGAATCTGCACTGATTTTCTCTCCACATTAACGACCTAGCCTAATTTCACTCTCCTGTTTGCTTCCACAATCATAACTATACCTCTTTAACCAACTAAATATTGGAAAGACCCAAAACGTTCTCTTCCACCAGAGTCTCTGTTCCCTAACCACCCAATCGATCCATCTCCCTGGCACCTGGTTGAGAGGGAACCAAATATTCGCAACCTCAACGTCATGTTTAACCCCAAGTTGAGCTTCCCACCAAGTGTCCATGCTATCACTAAGACCACCTACGTTCACCTTTGTAACATTGCTCAATTGACCTCCTGCCTCAGTTCATTTGGTGCTAAGACCTTTAATCCTGCCTTTGGGATTTCTAGACTTGAATATTCCAGGACTCGTGGCATATTCCCACACTGTTATGGTAAGCAACACTGCAATGTTAAAATTGTCCTCCTTGGTAATGATTTACTTCATGTCAAAAACCAAAAAGATAGTGAACGGAATTTCCTGCCTGCTCAGAAATTCCTGCCCGAGGTCAATGCACCTTTAAATGGTTAGCTGAATTTCTCATCCTTCCCACTACAATACATGGAGCATGCGAGAACGGAAAATCTGCGCCATTGTACACATATGGACTCTTTCTCACTGGGAAACAACAGAACTGCACGGGATGGAAGTAAATATGGCATTGTACGCCTCCTCAACCTGGCTAATGTACCCTTATGAACAGAAGTGACATGTTAGACTGATTCCAGACAGATGAGTTTTGCCTGTAACATGTAAATCGAATTGTCTCTACCAATGAAATTCCTGATTAACTTCACAAGTTCCTTTTTTTTATGGCCTTGTCCCTATTCTCTGAATGGTTGTCATTGACATAGCTCTTAGTTGGGAAAATTAACCTGTTTTCATTTTGGATATCAACCATTCCCAGATCAAATATTGTAAATCAACTTCAACGTTAAAGTTACTCTGTCCAAATAAAAGATGTTGATCACCAAGCTTATAAAAGTGTCCTGAACACTATCTGTTCATTTTACTCTTTTATTTCCTCGACAGCCATCCTCTTTGTGAGATAGACAATTTGGTCCAAACTGGGTTAAATTGTGCACAATTTGCAAAGAAAGCCAGTTGATGAGGAACTGAGTAGAGTTTCCCAAAAGTCATTTAGGCGCGTGGTAGCAGCACAGCGAGGCCATGTGCCGAAAACATTAGGGTGCTATCTAGATTCAAAGTCATCGCCCAAAAGGCAAAGGGGAGACTACATTAAAATTGTTGTGAACCGATGCCCTCAAGCCAATTCCTTTTGACTGCAACATCAGCATGGTTGGGATTATATGCATCTATGCTCTGCAAGAAATTGCAGGCAAAATCTAAACAATTTTGTTTGGAGGCTTTCTGAGAGGAGGTGGAAGAACTGCGAGCTGGCAGACTGCCATAATGCATGCTGGCACTCATTGCAGTATGCTGGACATACTAGCAGTGATGGTTGAAAAAGGGTGGCATGGCGGCACAGTGGTTAGCACTGCTGCCTCATAGTGCCAGGGACCAGAGTTCAATTCTGCGTGGAGTTATACCTTCTCCCCAGGTCTGCATGGGTTTCCTCCAGATTCTCCTGTTTCCTCCCACAGTCCAAAGATGTGCACATTTGGTGGATTAGCCATGTTAAATTGACCCTTAATGTCCAAAGGTAGGGTTATAGGGATAGGGTGAGGGAGTGGGCCTAGGTAGGGTGCTCTTTCAGAGGGGCGGTACAGCCTTCTGCCCTGTAGGGATTCTATGATTCTATGAAAATCCTTTGAGATTTCAGTTATCGTACAAGTTGAGACAGGGTTCAAACCTTCTGTATCTTTTATATCCTTACAAGGCCATGTAAAATGGACTATGAGTAAACATATATCCAAGAAAATAGAGAAAATAGAATTAGAAAACAATATTTCAACTCAAACATCCAAAAGTGTGTTCCAGCTTATGTGAGGAGGCAACATTTGTATTAAGGTTGATAATTTGATCATAATATATTGTTTTCCAGAGAAGACTCATAGAACTGTGTTCACCCGATACTCCAGTACATGTGGAAAAACAGTGCAACAGCACTTTTCTTCTTTCCAATAAACGTTTCTTTAAAGTCTTAACTGATCACTTTCACACTGATAACAAGAAAACATATCATTTCACACGTCCCTCAGTGCAAATACGATGAGCCTATTGGTGGCTGGTGACCTGATCCTGATATAATAATCAATCATTTAATCATGAGTGTGCATGGATGGTTTTTGAGAAGGTATGCCTGTGTTTCGTGCTCCACCAGATTCTGTGCTGCCCATTATGTTGACTTCAAGCTGGTTATCATGCCCTCAATCAGTCAGAGATGTAGCAGATTAGATTCTGATTCGCCTGGAACATTGTGCAGGGTTTCCCAACCACAACGGCTTCACTGGTCATTATGGATAGTACAGTGTGTGACATGGAGGAGTATCCTTGCTCCAGTAAGCACATTTATGTTGCATTTTATCAAATAACACTGTCGTCAGTCAGGCATAGTTACAATAGTTTGTAAATGGTTTAAAATGTACTTTCGCCTAACATGATGATTTATTGTGTTAACCACGAGATTAAATAACTGCTCAGCTGTTGGGCACCAAAAAATAAACGATTGGAGGCAAAATATTCTCCCACGCAATGTGGTCAGTTTGCCGGGATGTGCAGTTTGCACTCTTCACCACAGGAGGAGAACGTGCCTTACAGTTATGTGCCATTCTACTGAGATGTACCAGATTGTTACTGAGTTGTGCATGAGGGGATGATGAAATCGTCACACCATCTCCTTCACTGGTGACTGTGTCGGAACTAGGGAGCTGAATTTCCATTTCTAACTTGGCTCCATGGAAACTGTTGGTTGAGACTGGAACCTGGAAGATAGGTTACAGATTTTCTTGCCCCTTTCTTTTGCTTCAAAGGGAATAGAAAGAAGTATAGCTCACCACCTTTCACCTCAGGCTGGGAATTATCTCCCTTTCTTCTCTGCTCACCCAGGGCACCAGATCATTTTTCACAATCTTAAGGCTGAGACTAATCCTTCATACTGCACTCAGGAAATGGGCAGGCAATGTTTGCTGAAGGCATCTCAACTTTTAAATCCCAAACTGACTTTGAGGACATTGCCATAGACACTCACTTAATTTAGAAGATGTGCAGCATCTTGCCGATGTAGGGTTAGTAACTGAACACCACATGTGCCCTCACATGACACAAAAATAAACTTCTGCTGCCTTTCTCTGTCTCCCTCATTCCAGCAGTGTAATGCTCACTCATTCCTAATGTCTTCTGTTATTTGCAGACAGCAACTGTGATGAAGATTGTGGAGATGATCGTTTTGATGATATGTGAGGAGAAGGAGCAAGAGCCATTTTCTCCCTCATCAATTACAACCCAGTGGTAATGATAAAGAGGAGGATGAGGGCCAGCTGCCCAGCAGTTTCATCCCACATACTTCCTTTGTTCCGGCCACTCCAGTACCTCAGAATAGCAGAACATGCCAACTAATAAGATTCAAAAAGTATTTCCAGGTGATAGAAAACAACTAACCATCAATGGCACTTCTTCCTCTCTCCCAGCCATCAGCACATCCACTTTCCCCAGGGGATAGTAGATAGTGGCAGTGAATGTGTGGCATCAGGCAATTCACAGTGCATCAGAGCAGTAGGGGAAAGGGTAGGCACGTGCCACTCTAATGGCGTCCGAGGAGACGACTGCCGGTGGCTTTGCAATTTTGTGAGCAACAACCTGCCAGTTCCCGCCTGAAATGCAGGATGTGTGAAAAACACAATACCTACAGGCAGCCTCAGGAGATCCTTCTACAAAGAGGGGCAGCTGTCATCCTTTGAGTCTCCATCTGTTCTAAGAATCACAGGACCACAGAACTGTTACGGCCCAGAAGGCCATTCGGCCCATCGTGTTTGCATCGGCTCTCCAAACGAGCATTATGACTTAGTGCCAATCGCCTCTGCCTCGACCCAGTCCACCAGCACATTGTTTCTAAGAACCTGGATCTCTGGATTACTAGTCCAGTGACATCATCACTACACCACCATCTCCCCCTGTTGTTTGCGGAAACATTATGGAAACTTTGGCTATGTTGTAGTCAGCAGTGGAGAGAATTATTTTTTCCCTTGGGGTGGATGGCTTGGAAAGTGAAAGTTCAGAGGCACAGCAGAAGGTGGTAGATACAGTAAGTGAAAGCAGTGCTGTTTAGAAGATGCAGGGTACAATTCAATGACATTACCAGAGGTGGCAGAGTAGAGACATACACTTCAACATTATGACTTGTTGCTTAATCCTACCCATAGAATGCCAAATTGCACTCGCTATAAGCATACACATCTAATTCCACAAGTTTGCTTTTCCTGCACCACTTATTTCATTTCAAGCTTGTAAATTCTAACCCCTTTCAACTCCTTTCATGCTCTGTGCATGATTCTTTCAGGGCACTCCAATTCGAAGGCATGACACTGAATGTATTTGAAAAAAATATATAGTTATATGCATTCACAGATGTGGACATCATTGACAAGTTAAACATTTGTTGCCAATTGTAAATTAACAATAATAATCTTTATTGTCACAAGTAGGCATGCATTAACACTGCAATGAAGTTACTGTGAAAAGCCCCTAGGCGCCATATTCTGGCGCCTGTTCGGGTACACTGAGGGAGAATTCAGAAAGTCCAATTGTTCTTGAGAAGGTGGTGGTGAGCAGCCTCTTTGAACTGCTACAATCCATGTTGGTACAGGTATTCCCACAGTGCTGTTAGGGGATGTGTTTAAGGACTTTTCCCAGTGTTAGCGAGTGACCATCGCCTACAGGAGAGGATCTAATCATTGCCCCTTGACATTCAATGACATTACCATCGCTGAATCTCTCACAATCAACATCCTGGGGTTACCATTTATCAGAAACTGAACTGGACTAGCCACATTAATATTGTGGCTACCAGAGCAGGTCAAAGGCTAGGAATCCTACTGCGAGTAACTCACCTCCTGACACCCCAAAGCCTGGCAACCATCTACAAGGCACAAGCCAGGAGTGTAGTAGAATACTCTCCACTTGCCTGGATGAATGCAGCTCCAACAACACTGAAGAAGCTCAACACCATCCAGGACAAAGCAGCCTGCTTGATTGCTCCTCCTCCCAAAAACATTCAAACCCTCCATCACTGATGAACAGTGGCAGTCGTGTGTACCATCTACAAGATGCACTGCAGTAACTCACCAAGGTTCCTCAGTCAGCACCCTCCATACCCATGACCACTACCATCTAGAAGGACAAGAGCATCAGATACCTTGGAACCTCACCACCTGGAGGTTCCTCTCCAAGTCAGTCATCAGCCTGACTTGGAAATATATTGAAGTTCTTTCACTGTCGTTAGGACAAAATCCTGGAACTCCCTCCCTAAAAGCACAGTGGATGTACCTACACCTGAAGGACTGCAGCAGTTCAAGAAAGCAATTCGCCACCATCTTCTGAAGGGCAACTAGGGATGGGCAATAAATGCTGGCCTAACCAGCGACGCCCACATCCCGTAAATTAATATTTAAAAAATAGTGATATATTTCTAAATTAGGCTCATGTGTGACTTGGAGTGGGACATACATGTGGCGATGTTTCCACGTAGCTGATACTGGTAAAGGTATGGGTTTGAGTGGTGCTGACAAGTTGCTGTAGTATATCTTGTGGTTGCCACTGAAAACAGGGTGCACTTATAGTGGATTGAATTGAAATGTCTAAAACCTGGCTTCTTTTATTCTGGAGACCACAGGAGGAGTCTGATTTGGATCATCTACTCGGCAGCGCTGGCTGAAGGTGGTTACAAATGCTTTGGCCTTCTCTTTGGCCATCTTAATGTGAGGCTCTGACAATGGCGAGGATGGGGATATTCATGGAACTTCCTCTTGTCCACCATCATCCAAGACTGGATATGATAAGAGTGCAGAGTTTTGATCTAACCCTTTGCTGTGGGATCATTTAGCTCTGTCTATGTAGGTGCACCAGGTTGTCACCTCATTTTTAAGTGTGCCTGGTGGTACTCCTGGGATGCTCTCCTGCATTTATAATTGAAGCAAGAATAGTCATGTCGCTTGGAAGGTAATAGTAAAGTGCCAACATTTAATATGCCAACATTAAAGTCATAGATTGCGATGGAATACAGTTCTACTGACAGTTCACATCTTCTTGCAGGTTACAAATAATCCCCCAGTGGATCAAGTTGGGTCCCCAAAACATTGCCCGTGTCCAAACAATCTGACCAGAAATGGGTTTAATGCAGCAGTGACTCCTCACCTAGCAGTGGCAGGTAGAAAATTAAACAGTTCAGGGACTAATTGAAGACAAGATGTTGCTGCCATCAGGAATTTCCTGCCATCATGTTATGGCCATAGCCCAGTAGGCAGCCTCCCAGCGGTAGGCTGGGTGAGATGTTTGCCGGGGGATGGAGTGGTGGTGTTGGTGTCAGTGCTGTCTCTTCTCAATTTACTCATGAAATGGCTACAGGGATCAGAGGTTAATGGCCTCTGCAATATGCATCCCTGTGGGAAGGATCCCCCTCCACAATGATGTCCAGATAGCTGTGGCCTTTCCTTATATTTTGTTTGAGAAGTCTTCAGAAAGTGCTTCCATTTGGAGTCATCCTTTCTGTCCCCTACAGCAACAGTGCTCATATCTCCCAGTGAGGCAGCCGGCCATCCACAGCTTTGGGCCCTCTGATTGGGAACCAGCCTGGCAAATCCACCCAACATCCTTAATTGGCCACCTCCCGGAAAATCGTGACCCCATGTGACCAGCCTCAACCACTGTGCTCAGCTTTTGCTCCTAATGACAAGAACATTTCAGAGTCGGTAAGACTGGCTCCAATACTCCAGGTGAGGCATGACCTGTATGCAATACAAACTAACCATCACTCCTTCCGAATTGTGTGCTATCCTCTAGAAAGAAACCCTATCATCCAGTTTAATGCTCTTTGGTAACAATCAACCTATTTCTATAATAACTGGATCCAAGCCAGTTGGTGAAGTGAAAACTAAGGTACACCAAATTTCTTTGGTGGAGAGAGATTCTTGACTTAGTTCACAGTCAATGCTACACCACCTCACCAGTGTTTCAGCTCTCACCATTTATAGGTGTACAAATATCCTTCATTTGTTTTTTTACCCATTTAAACCACAACAATATAATTGATAAGACATGTCAAAGTCTTGGTCGTTAGTATTTCCCCCATCAATATTGTTGTTGAGTCAAAAGTAGAGGAACAAATAGCCCTTCGGAATTCAAGCAATCTTCTGTTTTTGTGGAATTTTCCAAGGTTAGGCTATTAGTTATTCAAAGGAGTTGGATTATTGGCTAGAAAACAATGGAAAACAATACTTAAAGCTCCAGTTTTCGTGTAGAAGCACCCACCTGAATTATTGCTATGCACAAAAGTTGACAGGGCTGGCACAAGTAACAAATCTGTGCCATTTTCTGATGTTACTTTCAAAATTATATTGCTGGTTTTCAAAGGAGGACAGCATACCTCTTACTTGCCAGAGTGACCCTCCCACATTGAAGAATACCCAGACTCCATGGTAGGAGGTGGTAAACTGAGTTTCTTGAAGTGGCCACCATCCAGAAAAGCTGGATGCAGATGCCTGTAAACATCTATCCTCTCAGGCAGTCTGCCAAGGTAAAACAAATTAACATATATCTACTATGTCAAGTCGATAGGCAAATTTTCCAGCTCATTAACTGTTTCCACTGATTATTTCATCCTGACTGATGAGCCAGCAGTCTGAGTGATCAGAAAGCAGTTCCTTCCAGAGATTCATTTTCACCCTCATTCTGCAGCAGGGCACACTTCGGAAGGAAAATGAAATGGAGGCAGTTTTTTGGGGGGTTGGGTGGGTAATGGGTGACCATCAAAGCTGAGGAAGACTCCCTCAGTTCAGACTCTCATATGATAGGAATAGGCTCCACTTGACAGGTTTGTGGCAGAGATTATTGGGAATGGCTGTACATCAAAACAAGCATTATCTTTCTTTTGTTACTTCTCTTCCCATACCAACTCTCCATTTTACACACATACTAATTTCCTCATTCACCCATTTACCCATTGACCCATTTGCTCACAAACCCAGTTGCTCACACACTAATTGTGCTGACTCACCCATGTACCTACTCATTCATGTGGTCACTCACTCACATGTTCACTCACTCATGTGCTTACTCACTCAGTGCTCACCTGCTCATGTGCTCACTGACTCACTCATGTGCTCATTCATTCATTTGTTCAAACATCCACTTACACAGTAATGTGCACACTTGAGAAGGAATGCAGCCTATAAATATGGAATTAAGACCGTAAGACCATAAGACATAGGAGCAGAATTAGGCCACTTGGCCCATCAAGTCTGCTCCGCCATTCAATCATGGCTGATATTTTCTCATCCCCATTCTCCTGCATTCTCTCCATAACCCCCGATCCCCTTATTAATCAAGAATCTATCTATTTCTGTCTTAAAGACACTCAGTGAACTGGCCTTCACAGCCTTCTGCGGCAAAGTGTTCCACAGATTCACCACCCTCTGGCTGAAGAAATTCCTCCTCATCTCTGTTTTAAAGGATCTTTATAAGATTAAAATACTGATTCACCTATGAAGTAGGGAATAAAAATTAAAAGGCCAGTCCAACTGTTGGATAAAGGTTTAGAAGTTTATAAATATGACTAAGCATAATTGTGTCCTGAAGGACATTAACATCCTGTGATATACAATATGGTTTAACCCCGGACACAAAGTATTCCTGAAAACGTAGGAACTGGCCTCTACATCAGCTCAGCTAGGGTTTGATAAATTGTAAGAGACCACAAGCTAATAATGGATAACCTCAAGCGCTGAGAACAAAAAGACAGCCTGCGGTTAGAAAAACAGCTGCTCCGCTGTGTTAATGGATCCTTGCAGAGCTATATAAATAAATAATCTTGATCCTCCCTTTGAAACTGCCTGAAACAGTCAATCAGAGAACTTCTAAAATTGAATGGAAACAATGCAGTTCAAAGATTTTAGACTTCAGACAGGCCAGAAAAAGTTAAGGTGCAATGAAATTGACTGTGAAAAATAAATTCAAAGGAATACTTTTATTTTCATCTCACAGATCTTTGCACCTATGTGTGCACACCACCACAGTGGTCAGGGGGCTTCCCAGTAACCTTCAGTGCAGGATGATTGTGGTGTAGTTTTGCCAACTGTGTCCCTCTGTGTCCATGTATGGAACTGTGCAGCTTTCACCGGCAGAATGTCCATGAAGTTCAGCATTGCCATGACCTCATCTGTTACTGCTGGAGAAGGGGTGGGGGGGGGGGCTCACAGGAAGCGGGGGTCGACTGAGGGGGTCTGCGTTTTCTATCTATACATCCGAGCGATACTCAAACTTGTACTCGTAAGCTGCTAATAACAAGGCCCAACGCTGGATCTGGGCTGAGGGTATGGAGGGAATCCCCTTATTTTCCTTGAAGAAACCCAGCAGAGGCTTATGGTCAGTGGTGATAAAGAAGTGGCGCCGGACACATACTCATAGAATTTTTTCACCGCATATGTCACGGCCAACCTTTCCTTCTCTATCTGGGCGTAGCGACATTCTGCATCGGCCAGGGTCCTAGATATCTATGCTATTGGGTCTTCCGTGCTGTCATCCCACCAATGGGATAACACGGCTCAAATGCCATACAGAGAGGCATCATAATTTAGGACCAGTGTCCTTGAAGGCCTTTTTTAACCTGTCATTTAGTCTTTAGTTATTTCTGTTCAACCACAGATCCTAGCTTATCACCATTTACAATATACTCTGAAGTAACTTCGATCCAACTTAGATCCAAAGTGAGTGACTTCACAAATCTCAACACTTTATTGCATCAACCATTGTTCCATCAACTAATTTCATCTATCAACATCCTCTTGCAACGTTCCACTTCCATATGCACTATTTATTGTGTCATCCAGTTAGCACTGTCAGAAAACTTGGCCATAAAATTTGTCATTACTTCATCAAAGTCACTGAAAAATATTGTGCAAAAGCTAGACACATCCCACATCCCTAGACACATTTTAATCATTTAATAACACTGTTATAACCCTCACGAGACCCCACGGGGATGACCTGATTTATCTCCCTTGGGGATGACCTGATTGATCTCCCTTGGGGCTTGTGGAGTGTGTGATCTGTCATTGCGGTGCGGAACCCCACCAGCGGACTCATTAATTCCCCGGAATAAAAGCCAGCCCAGGAATGAGCTGACATCTCAGGATGGTCCCAGCTGGGACTGGAACTGTTACTTTGCTATTTTATTTCCTAGTGTGAGTAGGAAATAAATGACTTTTGACTCATTTTCTGGAATCCTCATTAACTACAATAAACGGATGGGTTAGAAAATTCATCAGAGTTGCACCACCCACACCACTATAACCTCGGGCAGAGGTGTGGCAGAAACTGCCTTTTATATGTGCAAGCTAGGTTTTCACAGCATTCATTAAGAGAGACAGTCAGAATAGCTCTGAAGAACTTTCTGCTTGTGGTTTAGGAGGGGAAAAAAATTACAAAAGAAAAATATATCCAAGTTCACCTTATTAGTGTTTATTTCAGAGGCTTAGTATTGGAAATCAAACAGAAAAAGCTGGAAATAATCAATAGTCAGGCAGTATCTATGGAGAGCGAGATAGATGTTTCTGGGTAGAATTTTCCATGTCCAAGGAAAAGGGGTTGGAGGAAGATGAGGGAGGAAGTCTGGAAAATTAGGGGAAAATTAGGGGAGCTGTATCAGGATGATTCCCTGCCATCTTTTTGACAATTTCCCAAGAGTGAGTTGTGAATCTGGTCGACTGCCTACGGAGGCAGGCAGCCAAATACAGCAATTAAGATCCCACTTCGGCACCGTTTTACGATGGCACAAGTATTTTTCTGCCGCCAACATGGCCCACCGCCTCTACGCTTTGAGGCCACCAGCTCAGTCAAGGTGGCATCCCGGTGTTAGGTCAGGTGGCCATCCAAGCTAGATGCTCCGTACCCCAGTGGCAGGATGACAGGCTGAAGCTATATCCATCATGGCTCCTAGGGAAGGGTTTCCCTTGACCCTGATATCCCTATTAGTTTATTCAGGCCTGTTTGTTTGAAGTCTTCAATGCAAACAACTAAGGGTGCTCTCAAATTCGAAAACACCCACTTCAATTTTCCCAATTGGAATCTTCCAGAAGGTTGAGCTGACAGACTGCCTCCAATGTCTGTGGACTTGAAACCATCAGAAGGCTTTCGACAAAGTCCCACGTAAGAGATTAGCATGTAAAATTAAATGTAATATCTCCAGATTTGCAGATGACACAAAGCTGGATGGGAGGGTGAGCTGTGAGGAAGATCCTTCAGTGTGATTTGGACAAGTTGAGTGAGTGGGTAAATGAATGGCAGATACAGTATAATTTGGATAAATGTGAGGATATCCATTTTGGTAGCAAAAACATGAAGGTAAATTATTATTTTAATGACCATAACTTAGGAGAGGGGAATATGCAATGAGACCTGGGTGTCCTGAAGAGAAGCAAGCAGGTGCAGCAGGCGTTAAAGAAGACAAATGGTGTGCAGGCCTTCATAGCAAGAGGATTTGAATACAGGAGCAGGGATGTCTTGCTGCAGTTATACAGGGCACACCTGGAATGTTGTGTGCAGTTTTGGTCCCCTCAATGGAGGAAGGATGTTCTTGCTCCAGAGGGAATGCAGAAAAGGTTTACCAGGTTGATTCCTGCGATGGCAGGATGACAAATCAGGAGAAATTGAGTCAGTTTGGATTGTATTGGTTGGAGTTCAGAAGAATAAGGTGGTATCTAATAGGAAAATATAAAATTCTAACATGACTAATAATAATAGTCTTTATTGTCACAAATAGACTTACATTAACATTGCAGTTACTGTGAAAAGCCCCGAGTCACCACACTCCGGCGCATGTTCAGGGTAGATGCACGAATGATGTTTCCGATGATGGGGGTGTTCAGAACCAGTGGTCGCAGTTTGAGGATACAGGATAAACCATTTAACACAGAGATTAGAAGAAATGTCTTCACCCAGAGAGTCAGCCTGTGGAGCTCGCTACCAAAGTAAGTAGATGAGGCCAAATCATTGTGGGCAGGATTCCGCGTTGGCCGCACTGGAATCGGGATACATGATTGGGCGGAGAATCGCGCGCCAGCAGAAAATCATGGCCGGCAACTGGTTGTCAAACGGAATGCCATGCTCTGGCCTCTCAACAGCGGTATACACCGCACATCGGCGTGGCGATGCAAATTGGACAGTAAACACTGTTGGCATTTCATTAACAGGCCCGAACCAGTATTCTCCAGACCTACAGCAATGCTTCCCATCTGCCAGAAGGAATTACCAATGGCAAGATTCACTTGTAGTTATATAAATTTGGGAAGCTGGAGGTAGGGCATGTTCACAAAGTCGCAACCATGGGCTGCCGGTGCTGCCACTGGCTAGGGAAGCTTCTGTCAGGGCAGGGGAGTGTAGGGAAGGGAGACCAGGGGATGGACCGTGGGGTTGGTGTGACCCTCCCGGGACTGGGATGAACAGGCACAGGCAGACATTGCCGTGGCCTGCAAAGCAGCCATCTTGCTGTGCACCCCATTGACCGCCCACTGAGTGCCACACTGCTAGCGGGCCATCACAAGGCCCACCCAAGGAGGACACCCATAGTAGATCCCACAGGAAGGCTGGGCAGAGGCCGCAGAGTGTGCAGGTGGCATGTGTGCGGCAAGCCATTGGTATCCTTGGCAGCAGTGACGGGTATCAGGGTCAGAGCGCCCCCCACCCTGGTGCCGGGCACCCACGGAGCCAGGGGTGCGGTGCGGAGAGCAGAGTGCCAGGTGGGATGGCTGGGTGTGAATGTCAGGATGCGATGGAAGGGGAAGGTGGAGGGTGACATGCAGGGACAGGGGCTGCAATGCAGACCAGGGCCACTTTGTAACACGTTGGGCCTGATCGGGCATGGGGGTATCCACCATGCCAGCATGTCCGCACTTTATACCCTGCAGACAATGGAATTCAGTATCTAACCAGACATGGCTGCCACCATCCTACCCGCTGCAGCCCTGGAGGACGCACTGAGGCTGTACGAGTAGGAGAGGGTGCAGAGGTGCCATGTATGCCATGGGGACATCACAATCCATTGGGGGTTCAATTGCTTTTCCAATGCCGACCTCCGCCTCGGCTACCAGCTCCAAAGCCCTCCGCTCAGTAGTGGTGAGGGGGTCGCAGGTCCGACAGTACCCATCTGATCTGCCCTCTCTCTTTGAGGTTGTGGGCCCCCTTCTTCTGGGGGACAGATAATGCATAGTGTGAGAAGTCCAGATGTGAGAAACAGAAGGGGTCCGCGGTTGGTGACCTGTGAGTGCAGAGCACACTTCCATGGTGGGTGGTATGGTTGTTGGCATGTGGTGTGGGGTGGGGTGTGGGTGGCCTGCAGGCCGGTGGGGTTCGATCGCCCTCTGGGGGGGCTAAAGGTGTGTGGATTGGGGTTGGTGCCAGGGGCATGGTGGTGAAAGTGCCCCACCCTGGCTGGCCTGGGGGGTTTCCGACCTGCTCCCAGCGCTATGTACTTGTCCAACTGGTGAGGGTCATGTGAAAGGAGGGGCTATGGTTGTGGGGTGTGTGGGACAGGGTGATGCCATTGGTATGGGGTTGGTTACTTACCCATGATCATAATGAATGGCGGAGCAGGCTCGAACGGCCGAATGAATCAGCATAGATTCATAGTCACTACAGTGCAGAAGGAGGTTTTTTGGCCCATCATGTCTGCACCAACCCTCCCATAGAGCACCCTACCCAGGCCTACTCCCCAGGGCTATCCCCGTGATCCCACCTAACCTGCACATCTTTAGACTGGGGGAGGACACCAGAGCACCAGAAGGAAATCCACACAGACACAGGAGAATGTGCTAGTTCCACACAGAACATCACCAAAGGCGGGAATCGAAGCAGGTCTCTGGCGCTATGAGGCAGCATTGCTAACCACTGTGCCACCATGCTGCCTCGTCCTGCTCCAATTTTCTAGGTTACTATCTATGCCCTCGTCAGCATCTTGATATCTGCCATGAAGTACAGTTCAACATTTCAGTTCAATGGCATTTGGTCAGTTTTCTCTCCATGAATGATGCCTGACATCTAAGTATTTCCAGCATTTTCTTTCTTTATTTACTGCAGATTTACAGCATCTGCACTAATTCGCTTTTGGTGTACGAATGATAAGCCCAGGATGGGCTGTGATTTTCACAGCAAATGTTTTTCACTCAATTCCTGGAATTCCAATCTTATGTTCCTCACAGTCTGTCAACTTAGGGCGTGATTCAACGGCCACACTGCGCCATAAAAGCAGCTTGCCGTGGCGCAGCGCGGCCGTTGAAAGCTGGGAGACTCCGCTCCCGGGATCTACTCGGCTCACCACACCTCATGAGATCCAACGCAATCTCGCGAGGTGTTGCGATGCGAATCCGGGCATGATCATTTTTTGGCAAATCTGCAAATTAGAGTGAGGCAGTAAGCTTCATTCCCTTTGCCTCAGAGACTTCAGGTGAGTGCTGTTCAGCACTGGTCCCCACAAACAGGGACCAGATGGAACACCACTTGTGGGGGTCTCTCAGGGGATCGGAGGCCCCCCCGCTGCATGTCCTTTGGGCAGGGTGGTGCCTTGGCACTGCTGGTACCACCTGGGTACTGGCCTGGCACTGCCTATGGGGTACTGCCAGCTGGCATTGACACTGCCAGGTTGGCACCACCAAGGTGGCCCCCTGGCATTTTTGGTGTGCATGTGTTTGGGCTGGGGTTTGCCTGGCTTGGGAGGTGGAGGTTGCGGGGACCTTCCCATAGTGTGTTCAGGTTTGGGGGGGGGGGGGGCGGGGGGAGAGGGTCGGGGATTGTTTTGGGGGCTTCGGAGATTGGGATGCCACTTAAAAATGGCGTCCTAATCTCTCGCTACAATGGGGAGTTCTGCTCGCCAGAACTCCCCACTGGACAAAATGCCGATTTGTGTTACCTCTGCTATGTGTTCCTGTTCAGGCCCCTTGTGGGCACGAGTTTCTCAGCACTGTGAGCACCAGGAAGCACACAGCTAAACTCGCTCGCTAGGGTACTTTGTTCCCTTTGGGAGAATCCCGCCCTCAGTATCAGAAGTGTCTGCTTGGAGCGTACTTTGGGAACATGAATTAAACCCATTCAAGCCTAATTCAATGCAGTTGAGCAACAGGACAAAAACATATTGGTCATTTGTACAAATAGCAATAGTGGCGTGCCATGGGAGAAGCTTTCTTGCCAGGAACACTGGATATCATGCAATGTAAAAGTTGTTGAAATGAATTTTGTGAGCATTTTGATAAAATAATGAGTTATAGTTTAATTCCATAGGCAGAAAAGCAGCATATGATAATTCATTGGCACTTGATCCATAGTTCACTAAAGCGATCAACAAATATTACTCCAAGTCACAAACTGTACCATCCATAGTGCCCAGTGAAGCCGTTGCGGTTGGGAAACTCTACACAATGTCCCAGGTGGATCAGAATCTAATCTGCTACATCTCTGTCTGATTGAGGGCATGATAACCAGCTTGAAATCAACATAATGGGCAGCACAGTAACTAGTGGAGCACAAAACACAGGCATACGCTGCCAGAAAAGGGGTCATAGTCAGATTATTATGTCTGAATCAGGTCATTTTTCGCTGTTTGGCTCATTATATCAGGACTCGAGTACACATGAACTGATTTTTGCTTGTCAGCAATGTGAACATGATCAGTTCAGCTTCCATAAAACTATTTCAATCGAAAGGAGTAAAGTGTTGCTTCCTGTAAATGTTCCACATGTGACACCTTTATTGGACATGTCTGTTCCATGTTTATTACAGCATTGGCCATTCACAGTTCCATCTGTATTCAAGTACTGGATCCTCTCGGGTCCATATTTATTATACTACTCTTTTTAGCCCTATATATGCTAGAGCATTGGGTGATCTCAGTTCAATGTACATTACAGAATTGGGTGCTCTCAGTTTCATGTATATTACAACATTGGGTGCTCTCTGTTTCATGTATATTACAACATTGGGTGATCTCATTTCAATGTATATTACAGAATTGGGTGCTCTCAGTTTCATGTACATTACAGCACTGGGTGATTTCAGTTTGCTGTATATTACAGCATTGGATGAGCTCAGTTTCATGCATATTACAGCATTTGGTTCTCCCAGTTTCATGTATATTACAACACTGGGTGCTCTCAGTTTCATGTGTATTGCTGCATTGGGTGCTATTAGTTTTAAGTGTATTTCCTAGGAAACAGCTGCATATATTCCGATTGCCATCTTTAGCATAAACATTTCAACCAACTTCAGTAATATTTACATGCTGAAAGCTACTGAGATTAATATTCACCTTTGCTGATTGGGTGGTAAACTGGGAAAGAGGTTTTCCTGCTTGTTATAGAATTTACCAATATGCCAGCTGAATGACCAATCAGATAACTGCTTCTTTGTACTCAAACATGTGACATTTAAACTGCAGACTATTGGTCAGTCTTTGAACATTGCTACAAGTCTTTTGCCGTCTCTGGTACTGGCTTTGTGGAATTTATCAATCTATTCATAATGTACATGGATGTATAACCCTCCACTTAAAGAGCAACAAGGTGTTCGGAACAGACGGAATCCCTACCGAAGCACTAAAGCATGGAGGAGAAGTGCTATACATGACCTCATTATGTATTCCCCTTCAGGGAAGGAAATTTGCCATTTGCCTTGGTCTGGCTTACATGCGACTCCAGACCCACAACAATGTGGTTGACTCTTAACTGCCCTGTGAAATGGCCTAGCAAACCGCTCAGTTCAGGGGAAATGAGAGACGGGCAATAAACACTGGCCCAGCCAGTTACGCCCACATCCCATGAAAGAATTTTTAAAATGCCAGATTTCAGAGACGTCATAATCATGACCATGTTCAAGAAAGGTGACAAGTCTGACTGCAGTGTAACTACAAAAGAATTTCCCTGCTGTCGGCCACAGGGAAGGCCATCAAAGGTTTTGGAGGCCTCAAACCAGTCCAACCCAAGTTGGTAAAAAGAAAACTAGGCTTATTGCAAAGTGATTATACTTACAATATACATCAGATCCCAGCTGGGTCTGCTGTGTTGGTTCCATACAAGGCCAACTTTATATAGATCTCAATCATGAATGTCCTCGAGCTCCCTGCCCCCTGGATCCATATGCGGCGAGACTCAAGGGAGACTGATTGCTCCAACCCCATGGGTCTCATGCAGGTTATAACAAAAAGAGTCCTCCGCAATTGCCTACTCTGTGTGGTGGAAGAACAGAGTCTTAGAGTTCCAGTGTGGATTTCCATATGATCATCACTGTGAAACAATAACAAGAGAAATGCAGGGAACTGCACCAACTCTTCTACATGGCCTTCTTTGACCTCAACAGTTCCTTTGACACTATCAACCCTCAGGGATTAAGATAATCCTCCACCATTTCAGCTATCTCCAAAGGTTTGTCACCATCTTTCACCTGCTCTGTGATGACATGAAAGCTGTGATCTTGACCAATGGATCCACTACAGGTCCAATTCACATTTGGACTGAGGTCAAGAAAAGATGTAATAATAATAGTCGCTTATTGTCACAAGTAGACTGCAATGAAGTTACTATGAAAAGCTCCTAGTCACCAAATTCCTGCGCCTGTTCAGGGAGGCCGTTATGGGAATTGAACCCCCGCTGCTGCCTTGTTCCGTATTACAAGCCAGCTGGTTAGCCCACTGTGTCAGTGCATCACCACTCTTCTCAATCTTCATTTCTGCTGGAGTGCAGCTAAAGTACAGAACAAACGGGAATCTGTTCAACCTCTGCTGCTTGCAGGCAGCATCCAAAGCCTTCCTGTCCTCTGTCATAAAACTACACAATGCAGATGCTGTGCACAATCAGAGGCCTAACTCCAAACCATCATCAACACCTTCAGCAAGGCATGCAAGAGCATGGGCTTTACACTCAACATCCATAAGACAAAGGTCCTCCACCAACTGGCCCTGCCATGCGGCACTGCCCTCCAGTTATCAAAATCCACGACAAGGCCTTGGACAATGTGGATCACTTTTCATATCTTGGGAACTTACCGTCAATAAGCGAAGACATCGATGACGAGGCTGAACCACCTTCAATGTGCCAGTGCAGACTTTGGTCATCCGAGGAAAAGAAGAAGAGAGTGCCTGAAGACCAGAACCTCAGACCCGGCATGAAGTTCATGGTCTACTGACCAGTAGTGGTACCTGGCCTCCTATATGACTCAGGGATGTGGGCTATGTACAGCAGGCACCTCAAAACCCAGGAGAAATACCACCAGCACTGCCTCCACAAGGCCATGCAAATCCATTGGCAAGATAGGCGCACCAATGTCAGTGTCCTCATGCAGGCTAACATCCCCAGCATTGAAACATTGACCACGCTGGATCAGATCCGCTGGGTGTGCCACACTATCCACATGCCTGACACAAGACTCCCGAAACAAGTGCTCTGCTCCGAGCTTCAACAAGGCAAATGGCCCCTGGGGGAGCAGAGGAAACTCTTCAAGGACACCCCTCAAAGTCTCCTTGAAATAGTGTAAGATCCCCACCGACACATGGGAATCCCTGGCCCAAGACCACCCGAAGTGGAGGAAAAGCACCCGGGAAGGAGCTGAACACCTGGAGTTTCATTGCCAAGAGCAAGCTGAAGCCAAGCATGGGCAGTGAATGGAACGCATGACAAACCGGGCACCAGACCCACCTGCTCCTCCAATCACTGTCTGCCCAACTTGTGACAGAGACTGTCAGTCGCACATTGGACTCTTCAGTCAGCTGAAAACTCATTTTTAGTGCGGAAGAAAGTTATCTTCAACTGCAAGGGACTGTCTAAGAAGAAGACTTGCACTTTAACTATCTATGTGCTGTAATCACTTTTGTTTGACAATAATAAATAGCCGAGGAAATAGTTTCAAAACATCCAGGGAGTGTTGAAGTTGTCGACCAACTTATCATTTCTTCAGGCTCCTCAACGGCAGCATAATTGGTAATCCATTAATGAAATAGTAGACCCAATGCCTGTGAAAAATCCTCTTTTCTGTGGCTCATGGTTCACATGTTAAAAACAAAGGGACACATTTTTCTTTTTTTTTCACAATTAAGGGGCACTGCAGCCACCATCAGCATCAGACGAGCAAATGAAAAGTAAAATGCACATGCTTATTGGAGAAATCCGTCTGTGTGATTTTATTACTCAATAGCAAGGCTGTAGAGAACAATAATATTCGCTGTCAATAAGCCTTTCGAGAGATCTCAACGCTTTGGCCACTAGCTTGTGCGCCCCCCCCCTCCCCCCACTGCATCCTCTGCCCTGCATGTTCCCCCTCTCCTCCCCCGCACCCCTCCCCTAAAGAGCAGGCACAGTAATGTGCTGCTCAAAAAACTCCAAGTGTTTCATAAAAATAGGGGATAATTGTACCTTTAAGTAGCTCCCGGCTGATCCCACAACAATGTCCAGGAAGCAAATATTGACTCGAGGTCAATAACAAGATCACCAACTCGGAATTATTTCCACCTCAGAGCTTTTTCCTCTGATTGATATCCCTGTTTCCGTACTTGCAATCTGGATTTTTCCACCTGTTCTCTGTATTGAAAAAGTCCAAATGTTCCTCAGTGATTTTTTACTTGAATGAATCCCCACAGAAATAATACATATTTATCATTAGGTTACGAGTTATTTATGCTTCCCCCTGACATTTCCAGTGTGCCCATCAGGAATCCTTTCACACATGCTCCAAAGTGGAAATTCCAATCAGATGTTTAAGGGAGCACGTCGATAAATTTGACCACAATTTGATTGAATGTAGTGAACATTTGTGAAAGAACGCTTTTGATCTTTGCATCAGTTTAGCTTCCAAGGGTTGAGTAAGTTAACTCAGGAGAGCAATCTTTGTTCTTCCCTTTTCTTTGTACTGTTCTATGGTCGGAGACTAAAGCAGAACAAGTTATTTTTTAAAAATGTATTTTTTTAAATATAGGGCGTGATCTTCCCAAAAGGGAACGAAGCCCCCTGAGTGAGCGCGTTTAGCTGCCTGTTTCACAGCACTCACAATGCCAAGAAACACATAGATATTCAACGTGACTTGTGTTGAATAAGGGACCAAAACATATTCAACACGTGGCCGAGGGCGCAAATAACCCCATTTTCTACAACGGGGAGCTCCGCTCGCCAGAACTCCCCGTTGTAGCGAGAGATCTGAGGCCCACAAAATGGTCCTCCCCCCAGCCCAAACACAATATGGGAGGGACCCCCACAACCCCCAACATGGGTAACCCCAGCCCAATCACACAAACGCAAAAAATGCCAGCTTGGCAGTGCCACATGGCCACTTCAGGAATGCCAGGCTGGTACTCCGGTGGCACTGCCATGCTACCATTGCCAGGGTCCGCAGAGGGCACCAGCAGTGCTAGGGCACCACCCTGCCCAAAGGGCATGCAGCAGGGGGCCTCCAATTCCCTTGGAGACCCTCACAAGTGCCATTCTAAATGGGGACCAGTAAACAAACGGCGCTCGCCTGACGTCCCCGTGCCAAAGGGATTGAATTTCAAAGCCTCAGGTATCTTGGGTATTTGGACATTAGAGAAAGGCCTCCTGCTTTGTTCTAATATGCACATTTGCCAAAAGGTGATCCCGCCCATTGTGGGCAGGATTCCATTGCAACGTCTTTGCGAGATTGCGTTGAATCTCGCGAGGCGTTGCGAGCCGGGCAGATCCTGGGAGCGGGGTCCCTCGGCTTACGCCGGTTACGCTGCACCACGGTGAGCTGCTTTTCCGGAGCAGCGTGGCCTTTAGATTGCGCCCATTATTGTTTTAAAAGACAAACTCCGAGTAATTTTCAGTTTATTCCTTCATGGAATGTCGGCATCATTGGCAAGGATGAGGGTATTTCTACTCTAACATAAAAAACTGTGCATTTTGGAATCATAGAATGATTACAGTGCAGATGGAGACCAGTCAGACCAGTGTATAGCGCTGCACCTCTCAAGCCCCTCTCCTGCATTTTCTTGGTAGCACTACACCCTTTTCTCTTTTCAGATAATGATCCAGTTCCCTTTTAAAATTCTCAATTGATTCGACCTTCACTGCGGTCTTAGGCCATGCATTTCAGATCCCAACGGTTCACTGAGTGAGAAGATTTTTTCTCATGTTATTATTGCTTATTTAGGCGATTACCGTAAACCATTGCCCTCTCTTGTTCTTGATCCTTCCACCAACGAGAACAATTTGTCACCCTTTACACTGTCCAGGCTCTTCATGATTTTGAACACCCCTGTCAACTTCACTCTCAAACTTATTTTCTCCAAGGAGAACAGTCCCAACTTCTTCAATCCTTCTACATAACTGAAATTCCTCATCCCTGGAAATGTTCTTGTGAATCTTCTCTGTACCCTCTCTAATGCATTCACATTCTCTCTAAAGTTTAGTGACCACAACTGAATGCAATACCCCATCTGAGGCCAAACTAAGTTTGCTTTTTAATCTTGCTTTTGTTAATTTTATTTTGCAATAAACTGACAATAAACATTTTGACAGTGTTAGTTCTCCATCAGCTGGGAGAGTGCTTGTTGATATCCTACACTCAGTGCACACCTTAATGGTAAAAGGATTTATTATTCAACCTGCAACTTCAATCCCAGATTAATTTTCACAAGGTCATTTTGGTCCATAAGAAATTGTATTATTCAGGTAAAATCAGACTACTATCGGCTGTAAGGAAGAAGCAATGGAATAAGCTTTAATTCCAACAAATTCTTGCCGTCTACTCCATACAGCACCAGGCACCCAGCATTCAATCACACACAACGGAGTTCTCAACTTATACCTGAGCCATTTAAATTTGAAACGTTCACACAGGGTTCAATACAATCCAGAAATGCACAACAGTTCCATTTTGTGTACTGTCAAGTTAAAGAGTAACCGAGCAGCATACTCTACCGAAGACCAACTGACCAAGTGCTAACATACAGAGAAATACTTGGAACAATTGCGTTTGCTCAGTTAACTGTATCAGACTCATTGCATTCTTTTTTTGGCAAAGTATGAAAGTTCAGCTGATACATATATCTTCCTGATAGACATTTTAACGCACTTTTACTGTGATTACTTTTTGTTTCAGTTGCTATTCGTGTCATGATATGCAGCTGTCATCTTTAGTTAGAGCTCAGGGCAGCCTTTAATTGCAGAAGTGAATGGTCCTTTAAAGGTGGTGGCACTGAGTGATTGATTCCACTCAGAGCCTGGCATTGTACAAACCCATATAACTCACTGTGTGAAGTGACAAGCCAGAAAAGAACCATGTTATGCAAAATATGGGAGGGGCTACGCTATTTAAAAGCCTGAGATTCTGAAACATATTCAGAGAGATTCTGAAAGCCTGAGGTAAGTGACAGTCTGCCTCCCGTTCTGGGGGCTTTGTAGGTCACCCGCTGACAACCTGCAGGCCCCTGTTATATTGACAATAGAATTAGGGCTATAGCTGGGATAATGACATGTAAATAAGAATTCTGAAAGGACAGATGTAATATCAGGATTGGTCTAAGATGGGGGAGAGCTTTGATAGGAATCTTAAAACGAGGAGCTTCATTTTCAGACCTAAGATTTGTTTCATGATTTTGAATAAGGATCATTTTAATACAAAGCTGCAGGGTCTCAAAGTTTGCTCCTGTTAGTTAGTCTCCTTTTGTTATTTGTTTATTTTGACTTTAAAAGTATGTGTGAGTTTTTGTTATATCTGAATCACACCCGGAACTATCAGCCCTGATTCATGTACTGAATGCGTTTCTTTCAGAATGGTGCCCGTGTGGTTGCTCTGCCTCGCTGGGCTCTTCCTCACTCAGACTTATGGAATTCCTACAGGTAAGAGACTGAACATGATTCCCCAGATCTATCTCGTCTTACATTCTAACAGAGCAGGAGAAACTGTACTTGACTTCCCACATCAGCAATTGTTTGAAATGAAGTGTCCAATGGAGTTTGGACAGCAACAAGGGACCATGGGGTGAACGGCAGGGATTAGAGAGCACTGAGACAGTCCAAAATGAGAGTCAGAGATTAGAGCCACACTGAGAGACTGTAGGACTACAACCATAGCTTATAATAATAATAATCTTTATTATTATCACAACTAGGCTTACATTGACATTGCAATCAAGTTACTGTGAAATTCTCTTGTTGCCATACTCTGGCACCTGTTCGGGTACACTGAGGGAGAATTCAGAATGTCCAATTCACCAAACAAGCACGCCTTTGGGACTTGTGGGAGGAAACCGGAGCATCCAGACGAACCCCACGCAGACACGGGGAGAACGTGCAGACTCCGCACAGACAGTGACCCAAGCAGGGAATCGAATCTGGGATCCTGGAACTGTGAAGCAACAGTGCTAAACACTGTGCTACCACGTCCGCAAGTCTGAGTTGAATGAGGACTTAGTGTTGACTGAGAGTAGTTTTCTTACTTGGCTTGTGTCTGTATCTGGGAAACTGTTTTTAGGGCTTCGAGCATGGCACTTGCGTCTTTGTGGAATCTTGAAGAAAGTTTATTTCAGTGTGTTGAAACCTAGGCAGAGTGGAGCCACATTATGGCGTAGTTTTATTTGGTGTTTACCTGTAATAAACTACAGGTACTCTTCTCTCAGGTCCCTGCATTCAGTGAAGTAAATATAATCCAAATTGAGTCATGCCTTTGAAACATTCATGAGCCCACTCCTTCATAGATCCAGTCAATTAAATTCTACACTCAGGTCTAATTTTCCTAAAGAACCAGTAAATTGATGGCAATAATAATAAAATAGTGTCATGGGTGGCACGGTGGTGCAGTGGTCAGCACTGTTGCCTCACGGCGCTGAAGACCCGGGTTCGATCCCGGCCCCGGGTTACGGTCCATGTGGAGTTTGCATATTCTCCCTGTGTGTGCGTGGGTCTCACCCCCACAATCCAAAAGACATGCAGGATAGGTGGATTGGCCATGCTAAATTGCCTCTTAATTGAAAAAAAAGGAATAGGGTACTCTAAATTTATAAAAGAAAAGAAAACAAAACAGTGTCACTAATATATATTGTGTCTGTGGTGTATTTTTAGGTTCTGGAATTGCTGAGGCAGATATTGCTGCACAGGAACCCATTGGTCTAGTGGAAAGAAAATATGGGACCGGGTACGTATTCCCCCAATAACCCTGCTTTCACATTGGGCTGTCAGTAAATAGTGACATCCACAGTAACAATGTTAGATTCAGGGTGGGACTGCACTGTGCAAAATTGGATCCATGGAAAGAATGGTCCCTTCAGAATGCTGAAATGACGTGAAACCAGATTATATGTTTGTTGGCAGCATCACACTGGAGGTGGCAGAAGTGGCAGAGGGTTTATTTTTGGCGGACGGAGGAAGAGATGTCAGGAATGCTGGTTGGGGAAATTGCATCATTAGAACAGATGCAGCAGAGTCAAAGAAACTGGGAGAATGAAATGCAGTGAAGTTCTTACACAAAGCAATGGATGGAATATAATGGGCAGGTTTGGAGGTTGTGGGGATGGGGCTGGGGGGGGGGGTTCAATTGAAACAACTGGAGGGTATCCAATTAAATATTCATGTGGAAGGCCTTTCCACCCAAATTCCCTTAAGTGGGAGAAGGGTGGAAATTGGAAGCAAAGTTGATGGAATTCTGCAGATCAGGGTAAGAAACAGGAAATGGCATTGATAGAGTCATCAATGTACTGAAAAAAGAGGTGAGATGGAACCTGAATAGGACCGAAACACAGAATATTCCTGAAATCCCACAAAAGGGCAAGCATAGCCTGGACCAGTGCAGCTCCAAAATAATACCTTTTAATTGGAGGGGGTAAGTGTAGTCAAAGGAGAGGTTGTTCAGTCTGGAACGCGTTTACACAGATAATGGATTGGGACTGGTCAGATCTCCATTCAAGGAAGCAACAGAGAGCCATCCTGGGTGAGGTTGGCGGTATAGAAAGACTGGGCATCCAGGTGAGAAGGACCTGGATGTAGGTGTAGGTGAAAAGAAACTGGACATGGCGATAAAGAGCAGATTTGATGGTTTTAGTTGGAACAATACTGATAATTTTCATTAAAAAGATTTATCACAACATCTGCAGATTAAAGAAAGGTCTTAAATGGGAATATTAATGTTATAGAGAGATGGGCTTTGTTGGAAGATTTACAGTACTAAAATGTACTTCCATAGGTTAGAGTCAAACAGTAATTTAAGACTCAGAAGGTGGCTATTTGGCCCAATGAGTGTATGCCAGTTGGTAAATGATGAATTCTGTTGAGGTAGCGCATGTACGAGAAAGCTGGCTTCAACGGAAAGTTTCAAGTTCTCAAGGGATGGGCTTCAATAGGCTGAACGATTTTATTTATTTGCGCTGGCTATTTTTATGTTGTTTAACTGATAATTTTGCTTCATTTTGGAAAATAGATGCTGCTAAGTTTCTAAATTTTAGTTTGGAATAGCCTTGCGTGACCAAATATCTTGTTCAAAGGAGGTCCATTTGTTCGGTCACTTCATCTACTTCCTTCTTTATTTTATCAGCCCCCCGTATGATTATGGTCCAGTCATTGATGACGGGAAATCAGATTGTGAGTAAAAACTATTTCGCCACACTCAAAGAAATTGTGAGGGGAAAGAGGGTACAATGTAGAATGGCAAACCTCAGCCCATTACTTATTAATCACCACTGAGATGGAAATAACATTCATACAACACCTACAACTCTGAAATCTAAATATGTGGCTCTAACTCTCTACCCAACTGTATCCAAAGTATGGTGGAACTGGTAGGATTGAAAAAAGCAGGAGCGTGTTTTACATACAAGAGATTGACAATTTTATTGTACTGCACTCAGGGAAGCATGTCTCCAGAGTTCTGAACACAAACTCAGGTATTCGTCAATTATGTAACAGGGTGGAGAGCAAACAATATAAACTGAGGACCGATTTCCTACTAACAGCTTTAAAGATTCTAAAATGTATTTACTTACTAATCTTAACTATTTTATATGAAACCTGTTGGAACCAGCTCATCTTCAAAGGACACAAAAAATGTTTGCATGCAGGTTGATCTGGCGACAGACTAGAATCATAGAATCCCTACAGTACAGAAGGAGGCCATTCAGCCTATTGAGTCTGCGAAAGAGCACCCTGTGAAAGGGCTCACTCCCCTGCCCCACCTCTGCAACTCCGCCTAGTTTGCACGTCTTTGGACTGTGGGAGGAAACCAGAGCACCCAGAGAGAACGTGCAAACACTACACAGACAGTTACCCAAGGCCGGAATTGAACCCGCTGTGATGCATCAGTGCTAACCACAGTGCTACCATGCTGCCCCAGCAACCTGTTTTGGGAATTACTAGCTGTGGAAACAGGCCTTAATGCACCACTAGCTGCAGGAAGAGAATCTGAATGGAACATAGGTTGATGAAAGCCTCAAAGAGAATGCTTCCAAAACACAGAATCTGTTTAATATTAAAGTAACGAGTTAATGAGAGATTAATAATCACAATCACAGAAGATATAAAGTTTAATATTCATTGTATGAATATTTGATTCCCTGTTTCTCATTGTACTTTTGATCCCAGACGATCTGTGTGGCAAAGTTCCTTCAGTCTTATATGGATCCTGTCAGCTATATCATCGGAAGGCCATTTTCACTTGTAAAAAAGGATTTGAACTTCTGGGATCAAATGTAGTTAGCTGCTCCCCGAAAGGTTATTGGAGCTCTATGCCAATATGTATACGTAAGTACTTTAATGTTCTCGCTGATGTTTAACATTCTTATTGAATAGAGGGTATGTTACTTACACGGTATTTTTATAACAGCAACAGTAGGAGTCATAGAAAACTCCTGTATTAAACAGGTGATTTTGTGTTCGTGTTTTTCTCCATATGGAATAAGAGGATAGAAATTTCTGGGGTGAAAGATTGAAGTTGGGATAAATTGCATTTGTAACCTAATATGTCGGAATGGATATCCAACCCCATCCCAACTCCCCAGCGAGAACATAAATAAAAATGCTGATTGGCAATGGAGGTAAAGGATGTTTTTTATGCAAGTATTTTGCATGCTGCTCTTTTGTGTACAAGCCAATGCTGCTGCTTCATATCCTTTAATTTCCCCCTCTTTTCAATCAGCCACCTAATGCCCTTTTGAACAGACTTATTTATTGGACACTACTTCAGCACATTTTGAGAGTCCCACCTACTAAGCACTGCATAAAATATTTTTTACCCTTCAATCCTTTCAATCCATTATCAACTCTAGTGAACGTGTACCCTCTCTTCCTAACTAGTAGAAAAAATATACACTAGCTATCTTATCATAACCCTTCCTAACTTCTCAGGATATCTTTTAATCTTCCTAGTCTTTCTTCATGACTTATCCATCGCCTTTTTCAACTAATGTGGCTGTGCTACAGTTGAAAATTGGTGAGTGCCAAAAACAAAGTGGGAAAGAATCCCTTTATCTCACAAAGCTTTCACACATTTTCTTGCCCAGTCACTGTGGTTTAAGCCATTCCCTTACCTTCATATTAGGTGGAATATAGGTTGGTCATTATCCTCTTCCTTGTGTTACATCCTAATTCTAAAAACATCTGTTTGCTTTCGTGAAGAAGTCTGCCAAAAGCATTAGGAAACCTGGGTGCACATGTGGCAGATCAGCACAGCTGCAGCATCTAGATGTTCACCACACAAATTCTTTTAAAGGGGACATGGGCAAGTGAAATCGTCTCTGATTGTACAACATAGTAAAGGCTTTACTTTAAAATCTTCCTCTCTCTATTTTGTAGAACTCATATAATAATACCCAGCATCAAAGAATCGGTGCTCTGAACACATCGTTATGATTGCTCACAAGATAATTTTCTTCAACAGACACACCAAATAGATATTTAGGATTTGAGCACATCACCTAAGTGGGTATCGTTTACTTAGGGAGCACTGCATTGTTCGAAGATTTGTTGATTCGAGAATCTATTCATTTCAGATGGATAACAAACCTAACAACGCAAAATTAAAAAATACCAGTTTGATGGCCCGATAAGCAGCCATCTTCAATTTCCAGAACAAATGAATAAATTAATCTAATTTGCCTTCTTAGTTCAAAAATTATTTATTGGTCTTGAAGAAATTTGAAGCACCCGGACTACATTTCTTGGTTTTCCACCCTCGCCTTCGTTTAGGGCTGGATTTTCTGGTCCCCCAGTTGCGAGTTTCACAGCAGTGCACCATTTACTGATGGCGGGACTCTGTCCTCCCACTGCTTGTCAATGGTATTTCCCATTGAAGCCAACCCACGCCACTGGGAAATCCACGTGTGGGGGAGCAGTGCCACTGGGAAAACAGACTCCCAAAGGCTGGAGAATTCAGGCCCTAGTTTTTGATGGATCTCCTGCGGGTAGGTACATAAAAATGCTATCTCAGGCACTTTTGAAATTAAATTAAAATGAAAATCGCTTAATGTCACAAGTAGGCTTCAAATTAAGTTTCTGTGAAAAGCCCCTAGTCACCACCTTCCAACGCCTGTTTGGGGAGGCTGGTATGGGAATTGAACCGTGCTGCTGGCCTGCCTTGGTCTGCTTTAAAAGCCAGCTATTTAGCCCAGTGTGCTAAACAGTCCCTTGCATTTTGGAAAATGAACCTGGAAACCAGCCCCTGGAAAATGTATTTTCCAGAAGCAGGTCCTATTGAGGTTGATTTAGACCCAAGCCCTTTTAGGGAGTGGGCATAATTTGATGCTGATGAGCAAAACATAGCCCCAATCATGTTTCCCCTGTTGCCCTAAGTTTTAATGCTGGATGTTGGGGGCCACTTATTAACCATTACTTAATGTGAAGCTTTTGATGATGGTTAAAAGAGAGCTAAGGCCATCGGAATAACAGTTGAAAGATCCTGGACAAAACAGAAAAGATTTTTCATTGTTAAAGGAAAAGTTAACTTTTTCAGGTCCTTTTGATCTCCCCCCCCCCCGCCCCCACACCCCCCCCCCCCCGCACCCGCACCCCCTTGCCAGACATTGCTATGCTCCCCACCCCCCCACCCCCCATCCCACTTCCCCTGCTGCCTTGGCAGGTACCCGGGCAAGTTTGTTCTCCAATACAATGCAGAGAGGTGGAGAGTACAATTGAGATCAGAAGAGAGTGGAGACCACAAGCAGATCAACCATGATCTTTGAGTGGTGAAGCCAGATGAGCAGAAGACTGGATTTATATCTGCTGGGTTAATAAAAATGCTAATTTTTGGATCCTTAGTCTTATATGAGATATAAGCCCAGTCTTCTGCTCATCTGGCTTCACCATTCGAAGATCACGGTTGATCTGCTTATGGTCTTCACTCCACTTTTCTATCTTCCCCCCATAATCGTTGACTCCTTTATCTTTCAGAAATCGATCAAACTCAACCTTGAGTAAGTTTAATGACCCAGTCTCTCCTGCTTTCTGGGAAAGAGAATTCCAGAGACTAATTACCTCTGTGGAAAAAAAATTCCCCTCATTCTACCTTAAAAGCGAGACCTCTAATTCATAAACTATGTTCCCCAGTCCTTGTCTCCATAACAAGAGGAAACATCCCCCCCGGGATCCATCCTATTGTTATAGACAGGGGACAGTGATAAATTGAAACCCCTAATACCAATTTCCCTCTGTCCGTACTAGAGTTTGTTTATTATTGGAAGTCCAAGTACGTGCAGGTTAGGTGCATTGGCTGTGCTAAATTGCCTTTTTAGTACCCATAAATGTGCAGGTTAGGTAGGGTTACAGGGACAGGGCGGGGGAGCGGGCATATGTAGGGTGTTCTTTCAGAGGGGAGTGCAGATTTGATGGGCCGAATGGCCTCCTTCTACACTGTAGGAATTCTATGGTTCTATTTGTAACTAAACAACCTGAATTTATTTTCCAGCAAGACCAAAATTCTATCCAGGACCAAAAGGGGAAGACGGTGATATTGGGCCAATGGGGCCAAAAGGTGAACCAGGCAATCCTGGGCATCCTGGAGAAAGAGGATATCCCGGTCGGCGTGGAAAGCCTGGACCGGCAGGTCCTAGAGGTGCTACTGGGAGTCGGGGATCGAGAGGGTCAGTAGGTTTCCCTGGAGTGACAGGATTCCCCGGTCCAAACGGAAGGAATGGAATGAACGGGGCAAAAGGAATTGATGGTGACACTGGGGCACCTGGAGCACCTGGTCCTCAAGGTCCTCCAGGGGAACAAGGAATGACTGGTGAACCGGGTGATCAAGGACCACAAGGGCCTCCAGGAGTCTTGCGTCCACAGCAAAGATCTGCGTTTCATGTCAAATTAGGCTCTGGCAGTGTAACGTCTGGGCAACCAGTTGGCTTCCAAGAAATATTGTATAATGAAGATGGCGATTATAATGTTGCCACAAGCATGTTCCGTTGCCGTATTAGTGGGGTGTATGCCTTTTATGCTTACTTTGAAGTCAATAGAAGAAGTGCACTTCTGGCAATCTTGGTAAATGGTCGGACTGTTTATCACAATTATCAATCATATTCTTCATATTCTGAAATATCAACTGTGGCTACAATTGTGAATTTAAAAGTAGGTGATAAAGTTTGGGTACAACCTGAAGATTCAGAAAATGGCATTTGTCACAACAGTCATTTCATGGGATATCTGATTTACCAATATAAATATAAAAAGCATTATTCAAAGACATAAATTCATAATTCATGTGTATCTAATTCTAATACTGATCATTACTATCACACCTATTTACCATGCCACCGCCTCATATCTGTTATGTTTTCACCAAACACTCATTAAGTAACCTCCTCAAAAATCAAAATGCTCTTAATTTGGTTTCATATGTGTAAAAGGTTGGGGGGGAAATGATTTATTTGAGGATTAAATGATCATTTACTTTTGTCTGCATGTGAAGAAAACCTAAGCTTCATGATCTCAGGTTGAGAGCTGAGAGGATAAATCTCCTTTTGGCCCCTGTGCTCGATCAGGTGTGAAAGATCACCCCTCAAACCCTGGGTTCAGACCAGCAATTTGAACTATAGATCAGAAATAAGTTTAGGTAATGTGTTCAGACAGGCCGGTCATCAAAATAACCTCATAATCAAACAAATAAATTTGACTCTTTTCAAATCTTCACTATTGAATTATTTCATTCAGGCGATCTTAATTTGAATGAATGTAATTGGGAACATAGGACTTAGGAACAGGAGGAGGCTACTCGGCCAATTAAACCTGCTCCACCATTCCATAAGATCATGGCTGATATGGTTGCGTCCCAACTCCACTTTGCCCCATAACCCTTGACTTTCTTATCTCTTAAAAATCTAACTCTACCTTGAATAAATTCAATGACCCAAAAACAGTAATATGCAGTTTAGACACCTTTCAATGATTATAGGGATTTAGATGTGTCCAATCATGTTTTTAAGAATATCAGCAGCAGATCACTTGTGATGAACTGAGACATCAACATTGATAATGACAGTGAAGGTTGTCATTGTATCTGGCTTAACAGACACTTCACATCCACAGAACATCATTAATGCCACACCAGCAAATTTGGAAAAGGTTGCTTTAAGCTAAGTGATACTTCTCAACCATTGAGAACTCTGCTTTGTGTGTACGTATAATCCATAAACTAATGAATATACAAAGTCTACTGTTATAACATGACAAATGCCACATCAACATGTTAACAGAATTTATAATTCAGATCAATGGCTTCAGGTGGATATGGGTCCTATCCTTCATTGCCTCACCCCCAGTATCAACAGCTCACTGCTCTGTTACTGGCAACACATGTGGAAAAGTTAAAATGCAAAGGGAGGTTACTCTTTGTATTAATTTATGTCTGGATTTGTCTGGCTGAGAATACCTCACTTGACTTATCACTCACAATTTTGATTGGGGCCCATATTTAATATGGATATAAAATAACTGACCAATAATTGGTAACTTACAAAATGTGTCTGTAATTCACGATGTCAAAGCTATGAATGACCTACTGTATCACAATGGCTGGATCAGTAGTGTAACATAAGCCCAGTAAATTATGTGGTCTGAAATCAGATTGTTTCAATGTTCTTTCTGAATGTTCTCCTCTGTGATACGGTGATTCTATCGATACATTCAAAGATACACAATAAAGTAAATCCTGCTTTCACATGCATGGTGGTTTCAAATGGAATTTACATGTTTGGTAGTGTTGCAATATCCGATATTCTCTCCATACATCACTTCCATTAGTAGTCTTACTTTTAATTGCTCCTTTGGCAATAAACACATTTAAATAGCATAACCCGGAGGTACAACAATCTCATTACCTGTAATGGGAACTGGATATTTGTGTATTTTGAATGCAGACTGCCTTAACCTTTTCAAAGAAAGGGACCAGAAACTTTTGCTGAGGTAGGTCCTGATATGGATCACTGAGTTGCTTCATTTTACAGCAAGTGAACATATAGAGCAACATATGATCAGATTCACTTAACACAGTTAGTTCAAGTTGTCATTATCTAATAATACAAACTGTGAACGCGTCAAACTTCCTCACAAAAGTGACATGACATACTTGCCTACAATAATCATTGAATCACAGAATCACGGAATATACAGTGCAGAAGGAGACCATTCTGCCCATCGAGTCTGGAAAGAGAACCCCACCCAAGCCCACACCTCCACCCTATCCCCATAACCCAGTAACCCCACCCAATCTCTTTGGACACTAAGGGGCAATTTAGCATGGCCAATCCATCTAACCCGCACATCTTTGGACTGTGGGAGGAAACCCACTGCAGCTGCAGGAAACCCACACACACACAGGGAGAGCATGCTGACTCCACCCAGACGGTGATCCAAGCCGGGAATCGAATCTGGGACCCTGGAGCTGTGAAGCAACTGTATAATAAGAACACATGAACTAGGAGCAGGAGTAGGCCATCTGGCCCCTCGAGCCTGCTTCACCATTCAATGAGATCATGGCTGATCTTTTGTGGACTCAGTTCCACTTTATGGCCTGAACACAATCACCCTTAATCCCTTTATTTTTCAAAAAACTATCTGTCTTTATCTTAAAAACATTTAATGAAAGAGCCTCAACTGCTTCACTGTGTTGTGGGCGAGGCATTTTCAGAACCCCAAAATGTATCATGGAGTTCAACCAACCTCTCCCTTTAATGTATTTGTTGCTTTTCCTAGCACACGGCTTGTTCCCTAAGTGTGGGATTACAATTATGGACACGTGGGCTTTTAAACACAAAACACTGTTTATTCCATGAACTCAACTTAACATCTTAAATAAACATTGGATCCCTTAACACCCCTTACTTCAAAGATAACTCAGAAAATATTGCAACAGTAAATAATTCCTTAAAATGTTCCTTCAAACTTCCAAGAGACTTAACACTTTTAAACAAAATCACATCAGGTTAAAGACTTAACTATTATGAATTTAAATCACCAAATGATCCAGAGATAGTCTTTCATGGCAGAGCTCACAGCAAATCCAGCTCACTGGAAAACACAGATACTCCCAAGCTCTTTTCAAACAGCAAAACTGCAGCTCTCTGGAAACGCACAGACACACACAAGCTGCTTTTCCAAACTGAAACTTCCAAAATGGCTGACCTGAGCTTAGCCCACCCACTCTCTGACATCACTGTTTTCTTAAAGGTACATTGCTTAAACATCCATGTCTTACAGGTACTCTCACATGACACCTTCCCCCCAAGAAAAAAAACCATTAACTTCAAGATGGTTTCATTTTTCACTTTTGCACCATCCACTAAGAAATGTACACAGTAAATATACCTTTTCTTATTTAAAAAAAAAAACACACGCAAACAGGTAAAATAATATAGTCCATTTTTCTTTGCTCTTCTTCCTCCAACCGAAATCCTTCTCGATTGATTTATTTCCCTTCGTATTGAGGGTATCGGAAACTCTGCAAGGAAAGTGATTCGGGCTTCTCCAAATTCACTTTCGGCTAGGTTCATCACCAAACCCGCCTCCTGAAGTCGATCGAAGAACTCCATACGATGTTTTAAATGTTCTTTCCATGTCTGGAAGTTGGAAATAAAAGCAGATTGTCCCACTTTCTCAATGCAATCCTTCAAATGTGGGATAGGATAAGAGTCCGTTCTTGTAACTGCATTCACCTTTCTGTAGTCCACACACAACCATTGGGTACCGTCTGGTTTGGGTACCATCACTGTGGGTGAGCTCCATTGGCTGCAACCCACTTCAATTATGCCATTCTTCAGCATACTCTCAATCACTCTGTTAACCTGTGCCAATTTTAACGGATTAAGTCTATATGGATGTTGTTTGATAGGAACAGCATTTCCCACATCTACATCACATATAGCCATTTTAGTACTTCCCAATTTATCTCTACAAACTTGCCCATGTGATATCAATAACTCTTTCAGCTCAGTTTGTTTTTCCTCTGGAAGGTAACTTAACAATTCATCCCAATTTTTAAGAACATCCTCATTTTCCAATTTAATTTGAGGTATGTCAAATTCAGTCATCTGGATTTGGTTCGTCACTTTGAGTTAAAATCATTAAACCTCCTTTTTCTCTCCTTCTCTTTCAAAGCACCTTTTAAGCATATTCACATGACACACTCGGTGAGTCTTCCTTCTATCTGGTGTTTTCACCACATAATTCACCTCACTTAATTTCCTTTCAGTCTGATACGGTCCACAAAACCTAGCTTTTAAAGGCTCACCTACCACTGGCAACAACACTAAACCTTTATCCCCACTGGCAAAACTACGAACTTTGGATTTCTTTTCCGATACCCGTTTCATCACATTTTGTGCAACTTTCAAATGTTGTCTAGCCAATTCACCTGCTCTATTTAATCATGCTTTTCCAAACTGAAACTTCCAAAATGGCTGACCTGAGCTCAACCCCACCCACTCTCTGACATTACTGTTTTCTTAAAGGTACATTGCTTAAACATCCATGTCTTAAAGGTACTCTCACATGACAACTGGGCAAGGAATTCCATAGATTCACAACCCTTTGGGTGACGAAGTTCCTCCTAAACTCAGTCCTAAATCTACTTCCCCTTATTTTGAGGCTATGCCCCCTAGTTCTACTTTCACCCACCAGTGGAAACAACCTGCCCGCATCTATCCTATCTATTCCTTTCATAATTTTAGATGTTTCTATAAGTTCCCCCCTCATCCTTCTAAATTCCAACGAGTACAGTCCCAGTCTACTCAACCTTTCCTCGTAAACCAACCCCTTCAGCTCTGGGATTAACCTAGTGAATCTCCTTTGCACACCCTCCAGCACCAGTACGTCCTTTCTCAGGAAAGGGGACCAAAACTGAACACAATACTCCAGATGTGGCCTCACTAACACCTTATACAATTGCAGCATAACCTCCCTAGTCTTAAACTCCATCCCTCTAGCAATGAAGGACAAAATTCCATTTGCCTTCTTAATCACCTGTTGCACCTGTAAACCAACTTTTTGCGACTCATGCACTCACACACCCAGGTCTCTCTGCACAGCAGCATGTTTTAATATTTTATCATTTAAATAATAATCCCTTTTGCTGTTATTCCTACCAAAATGGATAACTCTGTAATAACTCTGAATAATGTAAAAATGGTCCAAAGCTCTTGAAACATGGCTCATATGAACAGGGTTTTGAGGCTGAATTTATATTGCAACAACAAGTCTTGGACTACCATCTGTTAAATGTCATGTACGAATGGCTGATAGGAGTTTTCAAACTAATTCAATGTGATCCACGTCACCATATGATCAGACATGGAGTAACACTTTTCTTTGTTGCATACCACTACAATTACAAAATTTATAAGATTTCTGTATTGGGTCTGACTTTAATTTAGGTTAAAAGTAAGAGAGTCATCTAACCTGTTCTGCGATTTGCCTTAAAACATGTCTGGATTGTGTGTTTTTTAAAAAATTAAGGGCAATTTAGCGTGACCAATCCACCTACCCTGCACATCTTTGGCTTTGGTGGTGAGGCCCGTGCAGACACGAGGAGAATGTGTAAACTCCACACGGACAGTGACCCAGGGCCAGGATCAAACCCGGGTCCTCAACGCCATGAGGCAACCATGCTAACCACTGCACCACTGTGCCACCGATGTGGCTGTTAAAGATTAAATGGGTGACCATGTTGTTTTGCTGAAAAGGTGTAGAATGTTCCAACTGGAAAACATTGGGAATTTGATCCATATTCACAGTAGGCCAGAATATGCCGGCCCCACTATAGCAGTTTCTCCTGCAATTAATGTAGTGATCCATTCAACATCCATTGACTTAAGTAAGACTGGAAGTTCCCGCTGGTAGGAGGGGCTAGCAAATTTCAGTAATAGTCGACCAAGTCCCAGGAAGGTGTTGAGAATGTTGGGTTGTAAACAGTTATACTTTAAACTGCCTATCAGGACAGATTTGTGTGCAAAGAAAAGCTATGGGGCAGCATGGTAGCACAGTGGTTAGCACTGTTGCTTCACAGCTCCAGGGTCCCAGGTTCAATTTCTGGCTTGGTTCACTGTCTGTGCGAGTCTGCACGTTCTCCTCGTGTCTGCGTGGGTTTCCTCCGGGTGCTCCGGTTTCCTCCCACATTCAAAAGATGTGCAGGTTAGGTGGATTGGCCATACTTAATTGACTTAGAGTCCAAAAAAAGGTTAGGTAGTGTTACTGGGTTATGGGGATAGGATGACGGCATGGGCTTAAGTAGGGTGCTTTTTCCAAGGGCTGGTGCAGACTCGAAGGGCCGAATGACCTCCTTCTGCACTGTAAATTCTATGATTTTGTGATTCTATGATTCTAATCAGTTTTTCTGCTTGAATGTAGGGCCTATGTGATTCAAGTTGTGATATGATCCAAGCTGGTATTGCTAAAGGATGAGTCAGATCCAAAGGAGGAACTAGGCCTGATAGACCCTAACATTTTTTTGTTTAGAAATGTAGAGAGTGGCCCTGAACAGAGTCACAGAGTCCACTGATGAAGTTTTAACAGATAAATAAAATACTTATTAAACAAATACAGATGAACTACATTACACTACTTAACCTACAACCATTCCTTTACAGATAGATAAAGATTGGTAAGGATAACTCAAGTTAAAAATCCATCTCATACTCTAATGCTCACAGTAAGTATACAACCCAGTAAAACACAAGGTCTGACACATCACACTCTGAAACCAAGTGACAGATCTCACCCCAAACAAATGCTATGGATCTCTCACCATCTCCTCAGAGACCTGCCAGACTGTGAGCCAACTGGTCTCTCTAAAACTTTGACTTTTAACTTGAGTTTTCAATCTCCACTCTTGAAGAACTCATCTTGATAGCGAGAATAGAGGATACCGAGTACTCGGCGATAGCCATTTCGGATCACGCCACGCATTGGGTGGACTTAGAGCTGGGGGAGGAGAGGGACCAGCGCCCGTTGTGGCATTTGGAGGTGGGGCTGCTGGCGGACGAGGAGGTGAGTGAGCGGGTCCGAGGAAGCACAGAGAGGTACCTGGAGGCCAACGATAACGGGGAGGTCCGAGTGGGGATGGTATGGGAGGCGCTGAAGGCGGTGGTTAGGGGATAGTTGATCTCCATTTGGGCCCACAAGGAGAGGAGGGAGCAGAGGGAGAGGGAGAGGCTGGTGGGGGAGATGGTGAGGGTAGACAGGAGGCATGCGGAGGTGCCTGAGGAAGGACTGTTGAGGAAGAGGCGCAGCCTCCAGGCCGAATTCGACCTGGTGACCACCAGGAAGGCGGAGGTGCAGTGGAGGAAGGCCCAGGGGGCGATTTATGAGTATGGGGAAAAGGCCAGCCGGATGCTGGCGCATCAGCTCCGGAAGCGGGATGCAGCTAGGGAGATCGGAGGAGTTAAGGACACGGGAGGGAGTGTGGTGCAGAGTGGGGTTGACATCAATGGGGTCTTCTGGTATTTTTACAAGGAATTGTATCGGTCCGAGCCCCCACTGGAGGTGGGAGGGATGGGCCGCTTTCTGGACCAATTGAAGTTTCCGAAGGTGGAGGAGGGACTGGTGGCGGGATTGGGGGCCCCAATTGGGCTGGAAGAGCTGACCAAAGGGATAGGGAGCATGCAGGCGGGGAAGGCACCGGGGCCGGACGGTTTCCCGGTCGAATTTTATGAAAAATATATGGACCTGTTGGGCCCGTTGCTAGTTAGGACCTTTAATGAGGGAAGGAAGGGGGGGGGGCTTTGCCCCCGACGATGTCCCGGGCACTGATCTCCTTGATCCTGAAGCAGGACAAGGATCCCCTGCAGTGTGGGTCTTACAGGCCGATTTCGCTGCTGATCGTAGATGCCAAGGTGCTGGCGAAGGTCTTAGCCACGAGGATTGAGGATTGTGTGCTGCAGGTCATCCACGAAGACCAGACGGGATTCGTGAAGGGGAGGCAGTTGAACGCGAATGTGCGGAGGCTTCTGAACGTTATCATGATGCCGGCGAGGGAGGGGGAGGCGGAGATAGTGGTGGCGATGGACGCTGAGAAAGCCTTCGATAGGGTAGAGTGGGGGTACCTGTGGGAGGTGCTGAAGAGGTTCGGGTTTGGGGAGGGGTTTGTCAGGTGGGTCAGGTTGTTGTATGAGGTCCCAATGGCAAGTGTGGCCACGAATAGGAGGAGGTCTGAGTACTTTCGGTTGCACCGAGGGATGAGGCAGGGGTGTCCCCTGTCCCCCCTGCTCTTCGCACTGGCGATTGATTCCCTGGCTATGGCACTGAGGGAGTCGAGGAACTGGAGGGTGTTGGTGCGGGGTGGGGAGGAGCATAGGGTGTCGCTCTATGCGGACAATTTGCTGTTATATGTGGCGGATCCGGTGGGGGGAATGCCGGAGGTAATGAGGAACCTCAGGGAATTTGGTGATTTCTCGGGGTATAAGCTCAATATGGGGAAGAGCGAGCTGTCCGTGGTTCACCCAGGGGACCAGGAGAGGGCGATTGCCGAGCTCCCACTAAAAAGGGTGGAGAGGAGCTTCAGGTATTTGGGGATCCAGGTGGCCAAGAGCTGGGGGGCCCTGCATAGGCTTAATTTCACAAGGCTGGTGGAGCAAATGGAGGAGGAGTTGAAGAGGTGCGACGCGTTGCCGCTGTCCTTGGCAGGTAGGGTGCAGTCAGTCAAAATGACGGTGCTCCCAAGGTTTTTGTTCCTGTTCCAGTGCCTCCCCGTGTTTATCCCGAAGGCCTTTTTTAGGCGGGTTAACAGGAGCATAATGGGGTGTGTGTGGGCGAGAGGGACTCCAAGGGTGAGAAGGGTGTTCCTGGAGCGGAGTAGAGATAGGGGGGGCGCTGGCGCTGCCCAACCTCTGTGGGTACTACTGGGCCGCCAATGCGACGATGGTGCTCAAGTGGGTGATGGATACACACACCACATTGGGAAATGTCAGTAGTCAGGCTTCTGGGCACAATCTGGTGAGCACCACACCGCTGCTGATGCACATCAGGTAGAGGCAAGAACCCCCAGGTGAGAGAGTAGTTGGAGTTCTGCTGGATCCCAGGACCAAGCTGGATCCCAGCCTGATGCAGCACCTGTGGAAGAGGTCATCCCGGAGCTGACGGAGACGTTAGAGAGCGGCTGGGACATTCAGAGGGAGATGTCAGCGACACTCCAGCAGGTCCATAGCCACTCGGAGGAGCCCCAGAGGCTACGGGTGCAGGAGATGTCGCCGGCAATACATGCCACCGAGGCCAACACTGCAAGGGTGGCGCCCGCAGTGGAGAGCCTGGTGCACGACGTCCGCACCATGAGTGAAGGTGTCCAAGGCATTGCGCAGTCAGTGATGGCCATGGCTGAGGGTCTCGGCAGAATGTCAGACTCACTGGGGAATGTCACCCAGTACCAGGCTGACCGTGAAGAGGTTCTGCGGGACATGCCCTGCATTCAGATGGGAATGGCCAAGGTGCTGCGGAGCTTGCCTCAGTCACAGGTTGGCATTGTCACGGCGTTACAGAGCATGTCCCAGTCATTGAGGAGTATCGCCGAGGGCATTGCCAGGGGTGGCAGAGCCAGATGATGCAGGGGCAGCCAGGGCCCGAACCTGCTGCCCCTCCAACCCAAGGTGAACCCCAGGGTCTTTTGGGCACCGAACCGGAGGGGGGAGGGAGGGGGGGGGGGTGCTGGATGCCAACCCAGACCTGTCCCATGGATGGCGATGGTGGACACCAGCTCACCCGAGCTCCACCCCTCTGATCAGTCTTGAAGTCAGCACACTGGACTGGGCGGCATGGATGTGCATGTGCTGCCGACACGTGAGCCGGGGCCCTCTGGCCCCAGAGCCCCAAGAGGGTGCCCACCAGGATTATCGAAGGCCACGGCATGAGGTAAGCAGCTGGCTACCTCCGGCTCTGATGTGCATCCTAGGGACACATCTATATGTAGTGGTAGAGCTAGAAGGGCCAAGCACATGGAGGATTACTGAAGGCACCGGTGTACGGGGGAAGGGGTTGGGGACGTAGGTAGGGGGTGAGGGGGTTGGGGGTAGTTGGCGGAACAATTGGGAGAGTGGGGAATGTTACACACAATAAACGCCTTTGCGCACAACTGGTTTAATGCCTCTGTCACTTTCTTCAGCAATGTAGGCCGATCTCCGAAACCTTAGCCCATCTCTCCAGGTATCTCTCCCTCCCCAAGGCATTCACTCATCCTTCGGCCCTGGACATGTCTCCGGAGCTGTGTCCCATCCCCTGGGTGTTCAGATGTTGGCTGCTGTATGTGTGGTGTTTCCTCCCGCAGTGTTGAAGCAGTGTCCGGCCATCAAGGTGTGATTGGGATGCTAGGCAATGAGCTGCAGATGATACATGGCCCGTCGACCCACAGGAATACACTTGGATTGTGTGAAGTGGTCACTTAACCACAATTGCCAATTCCAGATTTGCAATAGCCTTCAGCCCAGAGACCTCGGCAGTCGATAGGGGTTATGGTTGGTTGATTGTGCAGATGGGCAGGGGCAAAGGTTGCCCCGGATCGGGTACACATGGCCCAGGGGTTGGCATGGTGGTGCCACAGGCAGTTGCCCCCAACCCCAGCGACCCCCCCTCCCCATTCTCCCATGTTGACCAACCTCGGCCGAGGACCCCCCACCGTGCACTGGGCTGGTGAGCTCAACACCCCTGGGCTCTTTGCCTGTGAGAAAGATGGCCACACACTCCTCAGCTCCCACCGAAGCCCTTCCGCCAGGCTCACGTTTTTCAACATGAATACTAATCGGCGCCAGCGTGACCACTTGCTGGGGAGGCCGCTGAATGACGGGATGCCGTTGGATAATGGGTGGTTCTTGTTAATTGTATGGAAATTGGGCGTAAGTAGTGATTGTTTAGCACAGGGCTAAATCGCTGGCTTTGAAAGCAGACCAAGGCAGGGCAGCAGCACGGTTCAATTCCCGTAACAGCCTCCCCGAACAGGCGCCGGAATGTGGCGACTAGGGGCTTTTCACAGTAACTTCATTTGAAGCCTACTTGTGACAATAAGCGATTTTCATTTCATTTCATTTCATAATTGGTTTCTTGACACGCTATAGTGAGATCCCAATTTTGCCTACAAGAGTGGGTCGGTTGCATCGCAAATTGTTTGATGCCTGGTGCGGTTCTCGTTTTCGGCTTCTCCTGCAACTCACCTGTCTCGTTTCGCTCGAGCAAGAACACAACAAGGCCAGAGAGTCACGCCCACTAACTTGGATTCAGAGCAAAGTGGGGGTATTTGACCCCAGAATTCTTGTGTGCTTAAGAGGGACTTCTTGCATTCATGAGACCATTTTAAAAGATGATGTACTTTGTAATCTGTGTTAATCCTAAAACCTGTGTGTAATTAAGTTAACAGGGGAGTAAAGGCATATTGTATCAGAATCCAATTTTCTCATGTTTAATAAATGTTTTTTCTTATTGTTAAAAAACTCATTTGTGATCATGTGACTCTGTTCTTCCACCTTTTATATGAAAAAAAGAAGTCTGTTTTTTTGCGCCAGGATTCCATTTATGGATCTTCTTGTCCAGTTATAACATCAACTGGGATTGTAACATCCACGTTTGTTCTTCCTCCTCCACACTAACCTCCATTGTTGGTTGCCTCTGGATAATTCCAGTAATAACTCCAACAATTTACCATGTTCAAAAATGATCTTCCTATTGGCTACTGAACCACAGGCTTCATGCCCCCTGCTCTCACAGCTGGAGAGGAAAGTGACCTGACTCTTTGTTGAGGGAGCTCTTGCTTTTCTTCCAGTCTATTCGTCATCAATGATTTATCTTCTGCGCTAATCTCATCCTCTCCAACTCCCTGGGTGAATATGTCTGAGCTGAGGAGTGGGTAGGTTCGGTGTTGTGCTGAGCTATTTGATGTCCTGCATCTTGTCCAGAAGATAACTCTAGAAGAGACCAACTCTGGAAACTGGCAAAATCACAAAATGGAAACAAGGACCTCAGAATGACATTAATGTGGCATATTGAACATCTCACATGTTTGCAAGTGGATGTTATATTGCAACACCATAGAAACACCGGGCAACACGGTAGCATTGTGGATAGCACAAATGCTTCACAGCTCCAGGGTCCCAGGTTCGATTCCGGCTTGGGTCACTGTCTGTGCGGAGTCTGCACATCCTCCCCGTGTGTGCGTGGGTTTCCTCCGGGTGCTCCGGTTTCCTCCCACAGTCCAAAGATGTGCGGGTTAGGTGGATTGGCCATGCTGAATTGCCCATAGTGTCCAAAATTGCCCTTAGTGTTGGGTGGGGTTGCTGGGTTATGGAGATAGGGTGGAGGTGTGGACCTTGGGTAGGGTGCTCTTTCCAAGAGCCGGTGCAGACTCGATGGGCCGAATGGTCTCCTTCTGCATTGTAAATTCTATGAAAATTCTATGAAAGTATCCTATCTGGCTGCATCACAGATTGGTATGGAAACTGCTCGGCCCAAGCTCGTAAGAAACTACATTAAGTTGCGAACACACTCAGTCCATCACACGAACCTGCCTCCCATCCATTGACTCTGTCTGTATCTCCCGCTGCCTCGGGAAGCAGGCAGCATAATCAGAGACCCCTCTCATCTGGGATATTCTCTCTTCCAACATCTTCCATCAAGCTGAAGATACAGAAGTCTGAGAATGCGCACTAACAGATTCATAACAGCTTCTTCCCCGCTGCTACCAGACTCCTGAATGGTCCTCCTCTGGTCTGAATTGATCCCTCCCAGCATCTTCTGCACTGTAGAGCACTATATTCTGTATGCTTCACCCAATGTTTTTGTCCATGTCTTCATATTGTGTATCTATCGTATGACCTATGCTTTTCATGTATGGTAGGATCTGACTGGACTGTACAAAGAACAATATTAGATGTACATGACAATAAATCAAAATAAAATAAATAAATCGACTTTGGGAATACCTTAGGATTGTCAATATCTTTCAGAGACTCACCCTCTGTTCGTCCATCTCTCAGAATTCCCAGAGTTAATATTCCTGGGTGTGTTTTGCAGTGGTGGAGGCAGCCTACTGCTGGCAGCGAGATCTTCCAGTCCTGTTGCTCTCAACGGGTGTCCCCGTTGTCCAAACTTGCACTACTGGAGAACCAGCGGCAGGGAGTCCCATCAGTGGAATCAGAAGATCAGCCAGCGGACACGGCTGTACAATTGTCCCCATGGTGATACCCCTTGTTGAGATCTCCTACTCTTCTTGTCAGGCACTATCTACCATTTGTGTGGCCTGCTTTTTCCTCTAAGGAAATGAAACAGGCTAGGACAGATAACGTAGAAATGACTTTAAATAAGCCCGTGTAAGAAACAGAGGGCTGGTAGGAGAAAGCAGGTGAGAAGGTATTGAATTTTGGTGCTTCCTGCAGTGGATATGTTTGTGCTGTGACAATGAGTAGAGATGAAAGAAGAGTTAGAGAGGTGAAAAAATGAAGTATTCATTACATGTGCAAAGGAAACAAGTTTGCAAGGGGAATAACTGAGGTGCACATATTAATCATTTTGGCGAGAAACATTTTCTATGCAGTGTCCTACCTTGTCCCTTGTATGAGCGGTTGAGGTCATTAGTGCCAATCAGGCAGGTCCTGGCAAGGGGTGGGGTTGGCTGGAGGGGGTGGGTGGTTGGCTGGAGGTGGTTTTGGTGAAGGCAGAGCTGACTCCGCCCCCACAAGCTTGCAGCTGCCAATCTTTACTGGCCGCTTTCCTCATGCAGCGGATTCAATGACTGCCGGTGAAATGCCAATGGCAGCAACAAGTGGCCCTAGAATTGGTCACTTACGGGCCTCGACTGGCCTCTGGGCAAGAAGATCATCCTCCACCTTCCCCGTTACTGAGCATATTCCACAGAGCCAGGAAGGCAACGAGCGCTCCACCACCACCACCCCCACTACCCCCACCTTCCCTCACAATTTTGCATACGACCACCCCCTCCCAATCCACACTCCTGAGGGCCCCATTAAATTCCATCCTTGCAAATATCTTTTGAAATTGGTTAATTTGAGATTCTCCCACCTTCCATTGCTCCAGTGTGGCTTCTTACTGTGACCCAGTTGTCTAATGGGAACATGGCTGAAGTTTGGAACAGTTTTAGAAAATACCACGAGAAGGCACATCGGTGCATTGGTTAGCATTGCTGCCTCACAGCGCCAGGGACCCGGGTTCAATCCCGACTTTGGGTTATGGTCTGAGTGGAGTTTGCAAATTCTCCTTGTGCCTGCATGGGTTTCGTCCGGGTGCTCCAGCTTCCTCCCACAGTCTAAAGATGTGCAAGTTAGGTGGATTGGCCATGCTAAATTGCCCCTAACTCTCCAAAGGTTAGGTGGGATTACAGAGATAGGGCTGGAGATTGGGCCTAGGTACAGTGGAGATATGGGCTTGAGTAAGGTGCTCTTTCCAGGGGTCGATGCAGACACGATGGGCTGAATGGCCTCTTTCTGCATTGTAGGGATTCTATGATTCTAAGGCAGGCAGTGTTCTTATTCTGGACATGATTTAACAGGAAAATCCCTTATCCGTCAAGAGCTAGCCTTTCATCCTGGGGCAGCCCTCGAAGATGAGGGTGATCTCTGATTGTCCTGGGATCTAGTTATCATGCACACTGCCTGGGAAGCGTGTACACACGTGCATGATCCGGAGATGGTGGTCGCGCATGAGTTGAACATTCAGGCGTGGAACCCTTTTCTGTTAATAAAGGGCATTCCCTGGTGCCCCAGTGTTCACAATGCAACATGCGTGCCATCAATGACTCCCTGGATCTGAGGAATCCCGGCGATGGCGGAGAATCCTGCTGCCAGGATGGCATTGCCAAGCTGGGAGGAGCACTGCCTGGGTGTCAGTACAAGTGTGCCCGCATGCCAGAGTGGCACGACCAAGGTTCATGGCCCGAGAGGGGCCATGCCCATGCAAGGAGGGTGGAAGGGGTTTGAAGGGTGCACAGCAGGTAAGTAGGGGCCTCCGGGAGTTTGCAAGGTGTGTGACGAGTGGGGGGCCTGGATAGAGAGAGGTCTGTAAGTGGACTTGGGGGGCCTGCAGAGGGGGGACCCCCAGTGTCCTCACTTGGGGGGGTGTGAGACAGTGCCCATGTGTGTGGGGGGGAGGGAGGCCGATATTGCCTATGGATGGGAGGTGGGGGGAACCCACAAGTTCACTTAGATTGGGGCACCCTTTCAAGATGGTGGCCCGATCTCTGAGTTCAACTCCCCAGCGCTAAAAAATATTTGTGGGCTAAACCAGTGAGAAACGCCCCAGGGTCCAAAAAAGTGACTAATGGCGGGATTCTTTGGCCACGCCCACCCGCGATGGGAACTTCCCACCAGATGTCAATGGACCTTAACATGGTCCCCGTTCTGTCTATGGAGATCTTGCGGTGTGCAGGGCGGATGAATCCAGCCATAAGTATCATTGAATAGCGGTGGGGAACTTCCAGGAGAGTTAATGGGAAACTCCCTGAAAAGCCCGCCACAAATGAACCTAGAAATTTTAGGGGCGAATCGTGCCTGAAAATGGAGAAGTAAGAGGCGGGATTCTCCGGCCTTGTCTACCCGGCAACCGGAGAATCCTGCTTGAGGTCAATGGATTTTCCCATTGTCCACCAATTATCACCATTTAAGCCCAATTTCCATACAATTAACGGGAGCCACCCCATATGCAACGGCCTCCTGTCATTCAGCGGCCTCCCCAGCAAGTGCTCACGCTGGCACGATTAGTACTCCTTTTTAAAACATGAACCTGGTGGAAGGGCTTCTGTGGGAAGCCGAGGAGGTGAGTAGCCATCATTGTTTACAGACAACGAGCCGGGGACGTTGGGATTACCACTCCAGTGCTCGGTGGGGGCGAGGAACCCTCGGCTGGGGCTGGGGGCCTTAGGCTTGGGGATCGTGTGTGCCATATCTGCCCCAATGACCACCCACAATCCCCACCGACTGTTGAGGCCCCTGGCTGCCCGGCTGAAGGCTATTGCCAATAGAAAATTGGCAATCGTGGTTAAGTGAGCACTTCACAAATGGCAAGTGGATTCACGTGGGTGGGTGGGCCATGGAGCATGTGGGAGTCAGAGCCCAGCATCGCAATCACACCTTGATGCTTGAACACTGCGAGGGGCACCGCACCCGCAACATCCGAACACCCAGAGGATAGGACACAGCTCCGGGGACATGACCATGTCTGAAGGGTGGGTGAGCGCCATGGGGGGAAGGGGGGATGGTGGAGGGGGTGGGGGTGGGGGGAGGAGGGGGTGGATACCTGGAGAGATGGGTAA